>NC_143139.1:84456590-84759621 GCF_059928025.1 Delphinapterus leucas | reverse complement strand
TTTTTGTCTTGTTTGTAGTTTCCTTTGCTTCGCAAAAGCTTTTAAGTTTCATTAGGTCCCATTTGTTTATTTTTGTTTTTATTTCCATTACTCTACGAGGTGGATCAAAAAAGATCTTGCTGTGATTTATGTCACAGAGTGTTCTTCCTATGTTTTTCTCTAAGAGTTTTATAGTGTCCAGTCTTACATTTAGGTCTCTAATCCATTTTGAGTTTATTTTTGTGTATGGCGTTAAGGAGTGTTCTAATTTCATTCTTTTACATGTAGCTGTCCAGTTTTCCCAGCACCACTTATTGAAGAGGCTGTCTTTTCTCCATTGTATATCCTTGCCTCCTTTGTCATAGATTAGTTGACCATAGGTGTGTGGGTTTATCTCTGGGCTTTCTCTCCTGTTCCATTGATCTATGTTTCTGTTTTTGTGCCATACCATACTGTCTTGATTACTGTAGCTTTGTAGTATAGTTTGAAGTCCAGGAGCCTGATTCCTCTAGCTCCTTTTTTCTTTCTCAAGACTGCTTTGGCTATTCGGGGTCTTTTGTGTTTCCATACAAATTGTGAAACTTTTTGTTCTAGTTCTGTGAAAAATGTCATTGGTAGTTTGATAGGGATTGCATTGAATCTGTAGATTGCTTTGGGTAGTATAGTTATTTTCAGAATGTTGATTCTTCCAGTCCAAGAACATGGTGTATCTCTCCATCTGTTTATATCATCTTTAATTTCTTTCATCAGTGTCTTATGGTTTTCTGCATACAGGTCTTTTGTCTCCCTTGGTAGGTTTATTCCTAGGTATTTTATTCTTTTTGTTGCAATGGTAAATGGGAGTGTTTCCTTAATTTCTCTTTCAGATTTTTCATCATTAGTGTATAGGAATGCAAGAGACTTCTGTGCATTACTTTTGTATCCTGAAACTTTACCAAATTTATTGATTAGCTCTAGTAGTTTTCTGGTGGCATCTTTAGGATTCTCTATGTATACTATCATGTCATCTGCAAAGAGTGACGATTTTACTTCTTCTGTTCCTATTTGGATTCCTTTTATTTTTTTTCTTCTCTGACTGCCATGGCCAGGACTTCCACAACTATGTTGAATAATAGTGGCGAGAGTGGACATCCTTGTCTTGTTCCTGATCTTAGAGGAAATGCTTTCAGTTTTTCACCATTGAGAATGATGTTTGCTGTGGGTTTGTCGTATATGGCCTTTATTATGTTGAGGTAGGTTCCCTCTATGCCCACTTTCTGGACAGTTTTTATCATAAATGGATGTTGAATTTTGTCAGAAGCTTTTTCTGCATCTGTTGAGATGAGCGTATGGTTTTTCTTCTTCACTTTGTTAATATGGCAATGACTGATTTGCGCGTATTGAAGAATCCTTGCATTGCTGGGATAAATCCCACTTGATCATGGTGTATGGACCTTTTAATGTGTCGTTCGATTCTGTTTGCTAGTATTTTGTTAAGGATTTTTGCATCTATTTTCATCAGTGATATTGGTCTGTAATTTTCTTTTTTTGTAGTACCCTTGTCTGGTTTGGTATCAGGGTGATGGTGGCCTCATAGAATGAGTTTGGGAGTTTTCCTTCCTCTACAATTTCTTGGAAGAGTTTGAGAAGGATGGGTGTTAGCTCGTCTCTAAATGTTTGATAGAATTCACCTGTGAAGCCCTCTGGTCCTGGACTTCTGTTTGTTGGAAGATTTTTAATCACAGTTTCCATTTCATTACTTGTGATTGGTCTGTTCATATTTTCTATTTCTTCCTGGTTCAGTCTTGGAAGGTTATACCTTTCTAAGAATTTGTCCGTTTCTTCCAGGTTGTCCATTTTATTGGCATAGAGTTGCTCGTAGTAGTGTCTTAGGATGCTTTGTATTTCTGTAGTGTCTGTTGTAACTTCTCCTTTTTCATTTCTAATTTTACAGATTTGAGTCCTCTCCCTCTTTTTCTTGATAAGTCTGGCTAATGGTTTATCAATTTTGTTTATCTTCTCAAAGAACCAGCTTTTAATTTTATTGATCTTTGCTATTGTTTTCTTTGTTTCTATTTCATTTATTTCTGCTGTGATCTTTATGGTTTCTTTCCTTCTACTAACTTTGGCTTTTGTTTGTTCTTCTTTCTCTAGTTCCTCTAGGTGTAAGGTTACATTGTTTATTTGAGATTTTTCTTTTTTCTGAGGTAGGCTTGTATTACTATAAACTTCCCCCTTAGAACTGCTTTTGCTGCATTCCACAGGTTTTGGATCTTTATGTTTTTGTTGTAATTTGTCTCTAGGTATTTTTTGATTTCCTCAGGGATCTCTTGGTTATTTAGTAACGTATTATTTAGCCTCCACGTGTTTGTGTTTTTTACGTTTTTTCCCCTGTAATGGATTTCTAATCTCATAGCATTGTAGTCGGAAAAGATGCTTGATATGATTTCAATTTTCTTAAATTTACTGAGGCTTGATTTGTAACCCAAGATGTGATCTACCCTGGAGAATGTTCCATGTGCACTTGAGAAGAAAGTGTAATCTGCTGTTTTTGGATGGAATGTCCTATAAATGTCAATTAAATCTATCTGGTCTCTTGTGTCATTTAAAGCTTCTGTTTCCTTATTAATTTTCTGTCTGGATGATCTGTCCATTGGTGCAAGTGAGGTGTTAAAGTCCCCCACTATTATTGTGTTACTGTTGATTTTCTCATTTATAGCTTTTAGCAGTTGCCTTACATATTGAGGTGCTCCTATGTTGGTTGCATATATATTTATAATTGTTATATCTTCTTCTTGGATTGATCCCTTGATCATTATGTAGTGTCCTTCCTTGTCACTTGTAACATTCTTTATTTTAAAGTCTATCTTATCTGATATGAGTATTGCTACTCCAGCTTTCTTTTGATTTCCATCTGCATGGAATATCTTCTTCCATCCCCTCACTTTCAGTCTGGATGTGTCCTTAGGTCTGAAGTGGGTCTCTTGTAGACAGCATATATATGGGTATTGTTTTTGTATGCGTTCAGACAGCGTGTGTCTTTCGGTTGGAGCATTTAATCCATTCACGTTTAAGGTAATTATTGATATGTATGTTCCTATTACCATTTTCTTAATTGTTATGGGTTTGTTTTTGTAGGTCCTTTTCTTCTCTTGTGTTTCACACTTAGAGAAGTTCCTTTAGCATTTGTTGTAGAGCTGGTTTGGTGGTGCTGAATTCTCTTGCCCGTAAAGCTTTTGATTTCTCCATCGAATCTGAATGAGATCCTTGCTGGGTAGAGTAATCTTGGTTGTAGGGTTTTCCCTTTCATCACTTTAAGTATATCATGCTACTCCCTTCTTGCTTGTAGAATTTCTGCTGAGAAATCAGCTGTTAACCTTATGGGAGTTCCCTTGTATGTTATTTGTTGTTTTTCCTTTGTTGCTTTCAGTAATTTTTCTTTGTCTTTATTTTTTGTCAGTTTGATTACTGTGTGTCTTGGCGTGTTTCTCCTTGGGTTTACCCTGCCTGGGACTCTCTGTGCTTCCTGGACTTGGGTGACTATTTCCTTTCCCATGTTAGGGAAGTTTTCTACTATAATCTCTTCAGATATTTTCTCTGGTCCTTTCTCTCTCTGTTCTCCTTCTGGGACCCCTATAATGCGAATGTTGTTGTGTTTAATGTTGTCCCAGAGGTCTCTTCAGCTGTCTTCATTTCTTTTCATTCTTTTTTCTTTATTCTGTTCTGTGGCAGTGAATTCCACCTTTCTGTCTTCCAGGTCACTTATCTGTTCTTCTGCCTCAGTTATTCTGCTATTGATTCCTTCTAGTATATTTTTCATTTCAGTTACTGTGTTGTTCATCTCTGTTTGTTTGTTCTTTAATTCTTCTAGGTCTTGACTAAACATTTCTTGCATCTTCTCGAACTTTGCCTCCATTGTTTTTCCAAGGTCCTGGATCATCTTCACTATCATTATTCTGAATTCTTTTTCTGGAAGGTTGCCTATCTCCACTTCATTTAGTTGCTTTTCTGGTTTTTTTTTTTTTTTTTTGCAGTACGCGGGCCTCTCACTGCTGTGGCCTCTCCCGTTGTGGAGCACAGGCTCTGGACGCGCAGGCCCAGCGGCCATGGCTCATGGGCCCAGCCGCTCCGCGGCACATGGGTTCCTCCCAGACTGGGACACGAACCCGCGTCCCCTGCATCGGCAGGCGGACTCCCAACCACTGCACCACCAGGGAAGCCCTTTTCTGGGGTTTTATCTTGTTCCTTCATCTGGTACATAGCCCTCTGCCTTTTCATCTTGTCTGTCTTTCTGTGAATGTGGTTTTTGTTCCACAGGCTGCAGGATTGTAGTTATTCTTGCTTCTTCAGTCTCTCCTCTGGTGAATGAGGCTATCTAAAAGGCTTGTGCAAGCGTCCTGTTGGAGGGATTGGTGGTGGGTAGAGCTGGGTGTTGCTCTGGTGAGCAGAGCTCTGTAAAACTTTAATCTGCTTGTCTGCTGATGGGTGGGGCTGAGTTCCCCTCCTATTGGTTGTTTGGCCTGAGGCGACCCAACACTGGAGCCTACCCGGGCTCTTTGGTGGGGCTAATGGTGGACTCTGGGAGGGCTCACGCCAAGGAGTACTTCCCAGAACTGCTGCCAGTGTCCTTGTCCTCACGGTGAGGCACAGCCACCCCCACCTCTGCAGGAGACCCTCCAACACTAGCAGGTAAATCTGGTTCAGTCTCCTATGGGCTCACTGCTCCTTCTCCTGGGTCCCGATGCGCACACTACTTTGTGTGTGCCCTCCAAGAGTGGAGTCTCTGTTTCCCCCAGTCCTGTAGTAGTCCTGCAGTCAAATCCCACTAGCCTTCAAAGTCTGATTCTCTAGGAATTCCTCCTCCTGTTGCCAGACCCCCAGGTTGGGAAGCCTAACATGGGGCTCAGAGCCTTCACTCCAGTGGGTGGACTTCTGTGGTGTAAGTGTTCTCCAGTTTGTGAGTCACCCACCCAGCGGTTATGGGATTTGATTTTACTGTGATTGCGCCCCTCCTACCGTCTCATTGTGGCTTCTCCTTTGTCTTTGGATGTGGGGTATCTTTTTTTTTTTTTTTTAATTTATTTTTGGCTATGTTGTGTCTTGGTTTCTGTGCGAGGGCTTTCTCTAGTTGTGGCAAGCGGGGGCCACTCTTCATCGTGGTACGCGGGCCTCTCACTATTGCAGCCTCTGTTGTTGCAGAGCACAGGCTCCAGACGCGCAGGCTCAGTAGTTGTGGCTCTCGGGCCTAGTTACTCCCCGGCATGTGGGATCTTCCCAGACCAGGGCTTGAACCCATGTCCCCTGCATTAGCAGGCAGATTCTCAACCACTGCGCCACCAGGGAAGCCCCTGGACGTGGGGTGTCTTTTTTGGTGAGTTCCAGTGTCTTCCTGTCGATGACTGTTCAGCAGTGAGTTGTGATGCAGGTGCTCTCGCGAGAGGGAGTGAGTGCACGTCCTCCTACTCCGCCATCTTGAACCAGTCTCCTAAGATGAATTTTATAATCTAAAATTCTTTTCTAATGGTTAAACTTCAGTTTTTTTCATCAAACTTTCCTTGCTATCCTCTGCTTCTCTGAATGCCCACTGCTTTTTCTAATGAATATATAAGGTATTATGATAAGCATATAGATAAATTGTGAACTGGGACATCCAGGAAGCAGAGTTATAACAGGCATATTTTGAGAACAGAGAGTCTGTTAGCTCTCTTGGATTTTCAGAGCACAAATAAAATACTCCAGAATATTGTGAAAAGATAGGATTTGGATTTGGAGAAATGTTTGGTTGAAATTTTTCATGATGTATCAGCCCTTTTCTTGTCTTCTTAGGCCTGGTGCTATTTTGAGAACGTTGAATCTGTATTTGATGATATAACTTACTTTTTAGCCACTGATTGCTATCCAAATCTAGAAAGTGTAGGAAAGAATCAGAAACCTTCTTTGGGACACGCATCATCCTCTAGATTTAAAGTCCTTGATAAATCTCAAGCCTCCCTTTGAACACTGTAAAATTAGAATGAAATATTAAAAAAAAAATCAGTTCAGTGGAAAGGATAGTCTTCTCAACAAGTGATCCCAGAACAACTGGATATTTATATGCTAAAAAATGAACTTTAACCTATACCTCATGCCATATAAAAAATTAACTCAAATTGAAATGCAAAATATTAAACTACAAAATTCTCAGAAGAAAACATAAGAGAAACTCATCCTGACCTTGGGTTAGGCCAAAAATTCTTAGATATGACACTGAAAGCATGATCTGTAGAAGCAAAAAATTGATGAATTTGACATCATCGAAACTGAAAACTTTTGCTGTGCAAAGGAAAGTTTTAACTTTTCATTGTTAAAAGAATGAAGACAAGCCACCTACTGGGGGAAAGTATTTGCAAATCACACATCTAACAAAAGACCTGTATCCAGAGTATGTAAAGCTCTCCAAACTTAGAAATCAGAAAGCAATGATCCAATTAAAACATTGGGAAAAGATTTAAACAGACACTTCCCCATTGCATTAGTCAGCGTTCTCCAGAGAAACAGAACTGATCAGATGTATATGTATGCAGAAGAAGACTTATTATAAGGAATTGGCTCATGTGATTATGGAAACCAACAAGACTCAAGATCTGCCAGCTGAGTCAGCAAGATGGACACTAAAGAGAGCCAGAGGTGTAGCTCCAGTCTGAGTCTGGAGGTCTGAGAACCAGGAAAACCGCTGGTGTAGATCCAGTCTGATGGCTGGCAGCCTCAAGACCCAGGAAGAGCATGAGTTTCAGTTCGAGTCTGAAGGTAGGAAAAAGTCAATGTCCCACTTCAAAGGCAGTCAAACCAGAGAAATTATCTTACTCAGGGGAAGGTCAGCTTTTTGGTTCTGTTTAGAACTTCAGCTAGTTGGATGAGGCCCACCCACATTAGAGAGGGCAATCTGTGTTCCTTACACTACTGCTTTAACATTAATCTCATCCAAAAACATCCTCGCAGGAACACCCAGATAGTACTTGACCAAATATTATGGCCCCTTCAAGTTGATACATAAAATTAACCATCACAACGATATACAGATGGCAAATAAACACATAAAAAGATCCTCAACATCAGTAGTTATTAGGGAAGTGCAAATTAAAACCACCACGAAATACACATATTAGAACAGCTAAAATAAAATACCAAGTGCTGACAAGAATGCTGAGCAACTGGACTTTTCTTTCATTGCTGGTAGGAATGCAAAATGATACAGCCACTCCGGAAAACAGATGGGCAAATTTCTTATAAACACACATCTACCAAATGACCCAGCAACCCCACTTCTAGGTCTTTACCACAGAGAAGTAAAACTTAAAATCATGCAAAAACCTCTAAACAAGTGTTTACAGATGCTTTATTCATAATCAAAAAACACTGGAAAGAACTCAGATGTCCTTCAATGGGTTAATGGATAAATAAACTGTGATACATTCTTGCAATGGAACGCTATTCAGTAATAAAAAGGAACAAATTATTGATTCATGCAACGGCAAGTATCAATCCCAGATGCGTCATGCTAAGCAAAAGAAGAGAGTCTTTAAAGATTGTATACCGTATGAATCCATTTACATGACGTTCTAGAAATGACAAAACTATAGCCACAGAGAATACATCAGTGGTTGCCGGGAGTTAGGTGTCAAGTTGGGTTGCCTACAGAAGGGCAGCACGAGAGAATTTTTTGGAGGTGTTGGAATTGTTCTTTTTCTCATTTGTTGTGATTATCACAGGAATTTATGCATGTGTTAAAATTCATGGAACAATACAACCAGAAAAGTGAATTCTACTATATGTAAAAATTTAAACATTTAAAAATCAACAAGTCAAGGAACTTCCCTGGTGGACCAGTGGTTAAGACTCTGCACTTCCACTGCAGGGAGCATAGGTTTGATCCCTGGTCAAGGAACTAGGATCCCACATGCTGCACGGCCACACACACAAAAAAGAAAATCAAGTCATATTTTGAAGCTGACCTGTTAATATGCAGTTAATCAATTACATGTGTCACAGGAAGTCTATTAAAAAGAAAAACAGGTATACTGAATATTTGTTATACATCACCATTTGTGTCTCCCTGAGTGAAGCACTCTTTCTAATTATGGAAGTTCACAACAGGAAATTTGTGGAAATCCAGGATACTATAAAGAAATTACCTTGTCAACATGTCTCAAATGTCTTGGCAGAAAAATAGTTCTCATAAGGCCAATTCTTAATTCTCTAAAGAAGTAGTTGCCTCTTCTGTTAAAAGAAGTTGTTCCTGGGACTTCCCTGGTGTCCAGTGGTTAAGACTGCAAAAAGCCACAGCACAAACCTGGCAAATCTTCCCAAAGCAGCTTTTCTAGATGGTAAAACATTAAACACACGACTTTTCTATGACATATTAACCCAGGTGTCAGTTGAATCAACCTACCCCAGGGATTCTGTAACCTTTAACCTGGGATGCACAGACCCTCAGAGTGTCCATGGATACATTTCATTTTCTCATGCACTTAGATGAGGAAAAATGTGAGCATCTCCTTCGTTTGTGAATATAGGAAACAAGCCACAGAAGGAACTGTAGTACCTGTGACTTCCTCATCAGTGTAAATCAGGTACTTTCATGTTACATCACAGCTGCTACAAATATCTCATAGCTTTTAAAGCTCATTACTACTTAAAGCTACAATAAGTATTATACCTGCTAATAGCCCTTGTTATTTAATAAAGAAGCATGTTTAATGCTATAGGTATCACAAATTTGTTTTTTCCCCCAATATTCTGATAATTTTCTTTAATAGTGTGTAATTGGTTTTCTTTATAATACAATATATCTTTTAAGCTTTTAAAAACATTATTCTGGGAAGAGGTCTGTGGGATTCACCAGACTTCCAAGATACTTATGTCAAAAAAAGGTTAAGATTCCTGCCATCTGCCATAGATTTGGAGATTCAAATGCAATTAACTCACAATTAACTCACCTTTCCTCCATCCAATATTCCCTCCAAACTTTGTACCAATTCTCGATGACTTCCATTCTCATGTCCGGTGCCCACAGAACTTTCTAGCTCAGTTGTTTCTCTCCCCTGTCCTCCATGTCCAAAATAAAGAACATTGCCCCGTTCCCTTGATTTCCCTTAAACACAGCAACATGTGTCTTTAGATCCAGAGGGGAAAGCAGTGTAGAGGGTAAGGTGGGAATTAGAAGGTGGAGAGCATGGCAGAGACTGTGGACTGCATATTGGAAATTCCAGTTCTTTGAAAGTCCCTAGGGCCCATCTAAACAGGGAAAGAAGTTCTCTTGGGTGACTGGCAGCTCCTGTCCTGTGATCTTTCTCCTCCTGACATGCTGTTCTTCTTGGGCTGCTGCCAAACCCGGGGATTCCACCTCATCATTTACTCGACCCAGTTAGCTTTCTCCTGATCTCACCCCTATCCATCACATCTGTGTATAGAAGACCTTGATTTCATAACGAAGAGTTTTCTCCCTGAGAGAAGCTCTTCCGACAATGAAGGGACTATTTTTTTCCCCTATATTTATGTACAGTTTACATGAACTTGAAGGTAAAACAAGAAACTTGTAAGATATTTTAAACTTACTGGGGATGACTTTGGAGTGTCTGCTCTCCTTTATCATCAGAATTTCTGTGGGAATGTTTGAAAAACATTGCTTTAGGGCTTTAAGGAAGACAAAGGCTGATGGAGGGGGTTACATGCATTTAAAAGAAAATCCAGGGATTTCTCTGTGACGCAGTGGTTAAGAATCTGCCTGCCAATGCAGGGGACACAGGTTCGATCCCTGGTCCGGGAAGATCCCACATGCTGCCAAGCAGGTAAGCCTGTGTGCCACAACTACTGAGCCTGCGCTCTAGAGCCTGCAAGCCACAACTACTGAGCTACGTGCCACAACTACTGAAGCCTGCGTGCTCTAGAGCCCGTGAGCCCCAAGTACTGAGCCCGCGAGCCACAACTACTGAAGCCTGCACACCTAGAGCCTGTGCTCCGCAACAAGAGAAGCCACCGCAATGAGAAGCCTGCACACCACACAAAGAGTAGCCCCCGCTCGCTGCAAATAGAGAAAGCCCGCGTGCAGCAACGAAGATGCAACACAGCCAAAAAAATAAATAAAATAAAATCCATATTCCTTTACAGACCCCACAGTTTGTCTCCAGCCTCTTCTAGCCAGTCTCTCCCTTACTCCACTCTGTTCCAGCCACATTGAACCTCTTGCGGTACTTAGAATCATCAGCCCCAGGGCCTTTGCACTTGCTGTTCCCTTTGCCTGGGATGCTCTTCTGCATTCTCTCCACTGGCTCCTGCCCTTTCTTCTGATCAAATGTCATCTCCTCAGTGAGGTGTTTCCTGATTTCTCACCAAGATGCCTCCCGGTCTCTATTCACCTTTATCCCAGCACTTCTGTTTTTTACTTCGTATCACTTACCATAATCTAATTATTTTACTTGTTACATTTTAATATCTGTTTTCTCTACTGAAAGCAGCTCCATGATGATAGGGACTGGGACTGATCTGCGCGTTGCTGCATCCCCAGTACATAGCACAGTGCTGGGCTTTTAGTAGGATCTCAATATATATTTACTGAATGATTGAATGGAGCATAAAATGTGCCCCTCTCAGGATGGTTCTGTTTTCACAAGGGATTACTGAAGATGTAGAAGCTTCCTTATCAAAGGAATGAAGTTATGATAGCAGAAAAAAAAGACACAGGATTGATATTTTACATCAAGGAAAACTTCTTATGTGACATTTCTTCCAGTTAGTGCCATCTGATCTGCTAACCCAGAGGGCTGACAGGGCAGTTTTTGGAGAAGGTAAAAGATTACGCTTTGGGAGTCCTTTGTACATTTTGTACAGCCAGAGAAATCAATTTGAAGAGGTGAGCGCTGAATTCAAGAAATATTTAGTTCAAAATTCTAGATTCAGAACAGTTAAGAATGACTGCAGGGCTTCCCTGGTGGTACAGTGGTTGAGAGTCTGCCTGCCGATGCAGGGGACACGGGTTCGTGCCCCGGTCCAGGAAGATCCCACATGCCGCGGAGCAGCTGGGCTGTGAGCCATGGCCGCTGGGCCTGCGCGTCCGGAGCCTGTGCTCTGCAACGGGAGAGGCCACAACAGTGAGAGGCCCGTGTACCACCAAAAAAAAAAGAATGATTGCAAAGTTTTCCACATAGCAAATGGTCAAAGATGTAGTCCTTAATAATTGTATTATGACTTTTGGGTTGATTGCCTTTTAAAAATAATTTTTATTCTTTAATCCACAGGTCACAGTTTTTATCCACATGAACACACATGGCTTTGTTACGAAAAAGTAAGATTACAAACTTTTAAAAATTATGATTAAAAATAGATATTTTGGAGGACTGTTTTGATGCTGAATCTTTTTCTTTTTTTTTTAATCTTCTTTGGTTTTCATGGATAGTTTTCCCACAGACAGTTGTTGGCATCATCACATGAGGATGATTTCCATAGAAAGTTGTTGAGTGTTTTGTTCAGAGGAGGATTTTTCATGAGAGGGGTCAGATGTTTCCGTAAAGGTTGCAAATATTATTTATTTTCTCATTTAAAGTAAGTATTCATGTTCCTGCCTAATTTAGCATTTGTAATTTCGTATTCTTATTCTTAAAGATTCACTTCAAATTATGTAATCTTCAGACCCCATCAAAACCTGGACTTGCCTCTGATTTTATATCCAGTTGGTTGTGAACCTAGGGGAAAAATAATTACCTAATTGTGTTAGTTACCCTCAGAATAGAGTTGCCCAATGTGGCAGATGAAAAGACAAGATATCCAGTTAGATTTGAATTTCTAATAAACTATGAATAATTTTTTAGTATAAGTATATCCCCAATATTGCATGGGACATACTTATACTAAAAAAGGGTCAGATGGTAGTAGACATTAGGCTGCTTCCTCAAAGTGGCTGTGGGAAGCGAATGTTAATCAGTTGTATCGATAAACTATAGAACTTTGTCCCCTGTCTTCTGTTTCCCTATAGTTTTATTTTAAACTGAGTATAGTATCTGGTTGTCTCTGGCTGAATCTGATAACCCAGAAAGGCAGAGAAGGGATGGATGTCAGCAAGGCAGAACCATTGAGCCTTAGGACATAGCTCTGGAAGGCATCCGTGAAGATTGTCCAACTCCTTCCTTCTACAAATGTGAAGACAAAGGCCTTAGGGGCCAGAAAATAGATCAGTATGAGGCCAATAAGTATCAATATCTTGACACACAAAAATAGTAAATAATAATACAAAACAATTTTAAAGTCTTTATTGGGCCTACATTGCCTTTGGTAACTCTCAAAACACCCCTGCAAGGTAGTGGTTATTATTACAGTCCCCATTTAGCAGATGAGCAGACTGAGGCTCAGAGAGGTTAAGTAACATGTCCAAGGCCACACAGCTAGTAGGTGGTAAAATGAAATTTGAGTCTGACTTCAAATCCCAGCCCTTTCCCCTTCTACCAATGTTTACCAAACTGCAGGCATTTGTGTACCACATATGGCAGTGTACCACCTTCTCAACTTTTCATCATCTGTGTTCCTTCTGTTCTGTGCATGACTTACTATTTTCTTTAAATTGACTCATTTAAAAAATTATAAGTGTATTTTGTAATAGAAAGTGTATATCCTTACTATAAGTAGAGTAACAGTTATGTCTCAGAAGAAGGTGGTTGTACAAATATATATGGTTAGAGTAATGTTATTCAATTCTGGGTAGCTTTGGTTACCTGCCTGCATATGAACTTAGGACTGATTTCTCGCTGTGATTTAATGTTACTTAATGCTATGAACACAAGCCTCCTGAATCATCCCATGTACATCCAGTGGTGTATAGCTCCATACTTAGGAAAACACTGTCCGACACCATTCTAGTTCTCAGTAGATCCTAAGGGCGAGCATCACTGTTTTGGAAAGGATGGCCCTGGAGGCTTAGACTGGGAAGAGGTATTGGGATCTTCTAACCTCTTACTCAGGGCAAGAGATTTATGTACATCATCCTTGACCAGTGGTAGAACTAAGTGAGAAGCAGCTGTTATAATGACTAAGAACATGTATTCATAATAACCACTGGCTCATCATAAGTGTCATATAAATGTTGGCTATTATTTGAAACAAAGTATTCCTGCACAGAAAGTGGCTCCAGAGGCAACATCATGCAGTCATCAAGGTTGTAGCTTCTGCCGTCAGACTGCCTGGGTTTAGCCCTGGCTGTCCTTAAACTACATCTGTGTAGCCTTGAGTATCGGCAGTATCACAGATTAACTCTTGACTCCACGTGCTACCTGCTTAGAGAAAGGTTCCAGGCCTCCAGTCCTGTATATGTCAGGGAGAGCGTCTGTTCCCACTGGCTATTCTAAACTTATTCCACAGTTTCAGTTTGATAGGTTATACCTGAACATGTTTCTGTTTTTATTTCAGTTAACCAGGTGTTGCTGTTCCTTTTGATTGTGACCATCTGTGGGATTCTGTATAAGAAAGTTCATAGGGGGACTGTGCTCAGGAACGAAACAGGTATGCAAAGTGACCTAAGCCAGTCACAAAAAGTCAGATACTCTGTGATTCCACCAACGTGAGGTACTTAGAGTAGCCAAATTCATAGAGACAGAGAGCATAGTGATGACTGCCGGGGGCTGGGTGGGGGGAGGGGAAAGGGGAGTTGTTGTTTAATGGGTATAGAGTTTCAGTTTTACAAAATGAAAAGCGTTAGGGGGATGGATGACAGTGATGATTGTACAACAGTGTGAATGTATTTAATACCACTGAACTGTACACTTGAAAATGGTTAAGATGGTAAATTTTATGTTGCGTATTTTACCGCAAAGAAAAAATATATTAAAAAAAAGAAGAACGGAGCAGGCAGGCAGCCATGTGGTCCATCAAGATGAGATACCTAAGAACACAGTTTGAGTCCTTCCAATAGCTGGGTTCAGAGAGAAACAAAAATCCAGTCAGCTTCCAAGTACCTGCTTTTAGAATATCCACCCAAGGCCAAATTTTCAGTTGTGTCGTAGAATGACCAGTGCTATTCAAACTTAGCACATATCAGAATCACACAGAGGGCTTGTTCAAACACAGTCCTGGCCCCAGGTTTTGAATCAGTAGTTTGGGGGTGGGGCTGAGAATTTGCATTTCTGATGAACTCCCAGTTGATGCTGAGGCTGTTGGTTTTCGGACCTCACTCTGAGTGGCCTGCTCTGCATCCACCCTTTTGGAGTCTCTCAATAATTTCGCTTATGAGCAAAATCACTGCATTGACCATATGTCCTCCTCCAGCTGCACTGGGGAGCCCAGTTTCCCTCTTCAGGGGTGAATTGCATGGGATGGAACCTCACTTCTCCAAACATACAAAGCCAGCACACACAAAAATTAAGTAGCACCAGTAGTGTTTTATTTTTCATTAGGTTACTGTTTTATATCAGCAAAATGAATATACTCATTTATGGAAAATACAAAATATTACCTGTAGCTGTATCAGCCAAAGACAAATACAATTAATATTTTGGTGCATTATATACATTCATATTCACACTTTTTTTTAAGCCAGAGGCTTAGGCACTGGACACACTACAAGGAACAAAATAATGTCCCTGCTTTCACAAAGCTGACTTTTTCAGTATAAAAAAATTCATAAGGACTTCCCTGGAGGCGAGTGGTTAAGAATCCACCTGCCAATGCAGGGGACACGGGTTCGAGCCCTGGTCCAGGAAGATCCCACATGCCGCGGAGCAACTAAGCCTGTGCGCCACAGCTACGGAGCCTGCATGCCTAGAGCCCGTGCCCTGCAACAAGAGAAGCCACTGCAATGAGAAGCCCGCCACCTCAAGGAAGAGTAGCCCCCGCTTACCTCAACCAGAGAAAAGCCCGCATGCAGCAACAAAGACCCAACACAGCCAAAAAATAAATAAATAATTAATTATTTTAAAATTCATAAAAAATTAAAAATATGTATAATCAGGTCTAGATGAACATTAGGAGCCTCTGGAACGTGAATGATTTCCAGGCAGAGATAAGTGTGCAGATATTTATAGGGCATTATTGACAGTAGCCCCAAACTGGAAGCAATCCACTTGTGAATCAAGCAGTGAATATGTACAATGTGTTATATCCATGCAATGGAGTACTTTTCAACAGTAAAAAGGAACAAACTACGAATACATGATACAATATGAATAAACCTCACACACACACTAAATGAAAGATGCTAGACCCAAAACACCACATGTTATATGATTCCATTTAAAGGAAATTTCTAGGAAAGGCAAATCTATGGAGACAGAAAAACAGGTCAGTGGTTGCCTGGGGCTGGGAGTGGGAGTGGCTTGACTGCAGCCCAGCTGAAGGGAAATTTTCTGGTGATGAAAATTGTTCTAAAATGGGATTTTAGAACATTCTAAATGTTCTAAAATGGGATAAATTTACTGAATATCATTGAACTATGTACTTACAGTAG
Organism: Delphinapterus leucas; assembly: GCF_059928025.1. Taxonomy (NCBI): domain Eukaryota; kingdom Metazoa; phylum Chordata; class Mammalia; order Artiodactyla; family Monodontidae; genus Delphinapterus; species Delphinapterus leucas. The sequence continues at coordinate 84,744,200 of NC_143139.1, read as the reverse complement.
GTAAATTTAAAGAAATCTATATTAGTCTGCCTGGGCTGCCATAACAAAATACCACAGACTGGGTAGCTTAAACAACAGACGTTAATTTTCTCACAGTTCTGGAGGCTGGAAGTCCAAGATCAAGGTGCCGGCAGGGCTGGTTTGTCCTGCAGAGGAACGCCTTCTCTCTGTGTCCTCACGTGGCCTGGTGTCTTTTCCTCTTCTTATAAGGACGCTAGCCATATGGAATTAAGGGTGGGCCTCATTTAACCTAACTGCCTCTTTAAAGGCCCTATCTCCAAATACAGTCACATTCTGAGGTACTAGGGGTTAGAGCTTCAACATATGAATTTTAGGGGTATGCAATTCAGTCCATAGCAGTGTGTAACTAATGACTCAATAAATTGCTTTGAGAAAGGTCGAGAGAGAGATAGAGAGAGAGAGAGACAGAGAGAGAGACAGAGACAGAGAGACAGAGAGAGAGAGAGAGAGACAGAGAAAGAGAGAGAGAAGGTCATACAAGGTCAAATGTGGTCTGAACTTTGAGCTTGTTACTCCTCACGTTTTACTTCCTGCCCATAAACCAACACATTCAGTCAGCAGATTGCATTGCAAATTCCTTTCTCCATGGAAAGAAATGAGTTGCTTTTATAATAGCTGTTAAAAGAACTGTGAGGAAATGCACATCCTGACTAATTGGCTATATATTTATATACGATAAAGTGTTTTCACCACATGAATGGATCCAATAGCACATTTTTATCCCACACAGTGTTAAAATTTAAAAAAAGAGAGGGAATCAGTGTTATGAAATACCACTCAAAAGAACATAGTTGGCATGGAAAGATGGATGTCTGTGGTATGTAAGTGGAAAAAGCAGGTTACAGAAGACTATGAAAAGTATGATTTCATTTTTTTTTCAGTTTAAAAAATTTTTAATTTGTTTCAAAGTTAAACCCAAGACACATTGACTTCATAGGAAATCCACTGAGAAATGTTTTTCTAGGCTGAACACCTCTTTCCCTTTAGTCTCCCCCAGCAGAGCATGCACATGTTAATTACTTTCATTTTATAATCACTGCTGTCCCACCACTATACCAAGATCACCTAAACTGTGTGTGTAGTATTCTGAATGTTCTTAGTTACACCCTAATTTCACTAACTGCAAAAGATTTTCTGGGATACCCTGTCACTTGAATTCTTTGGCTACTTTTGAAGATGAAGTCCAAAGAACTCTTAAATGATTCTCCTTTGGTGGGGGGAGGGTGGTACTTTGGTTTTAAAATAATACATCAAATTTCATGTAATATTTATATAACATGTAGTATATGTGCTTTTGTATGTACATTAAGAAGGGTTTGAGAGGCACATACCACACTGGTAACCTTTGGAATGTGGGCTGCGAGGTCTGCAGAAAACAGTCACCATTTAGATACTCTTCTGTTTGACTGGAATTTTCCAGAAGTGCATGTTAATATTTTATAGACTTTATTTTTTAGAGCAGTTTTAGTTTCACAGCAAAACTGAGCAGAAGGTAGAGATTTCCCCCATACCCCTTTCCACCACACACACACACACACACACACACACACACACACACACACGTGCACATGCACACATGTGCGCACACATGCACTCGCTCACACACATGCGCTCATATACACACACACACACACACACACACACAGAGCCTCCCCCACTATTAACATCCCGTACCAGAGTGGTGCATGTGTTACAATCTGTGGACCTATGTTAACACATCATTTTCACTAGTGTCCATAGTTAAATTTTTTTTTTTGCCATGCTGTGCAGCATGCAGGATCTTAGTTCCCTGACCAGAGATCAAACCCGTGTCCCCTGCAGTGGAAGCAGGGAGTTCTAACCACTGGACCACCAGGGAATTTCCACCAGTGTCCATAGTTTACATTAGGGTTCACCCCTGGTGTTGTACATTTTATGGGTTTTGAGAAATTTATAAGGACATTTATCTATCATTATAGAATACAGAATAGTTTCAGTGCCCTAAAAATCCTCTGTACCTCACCTATTCCATATTAATCTTCACAATTTTTAAAACATTAATTCAAAGAACTAGTGTCATAACGTGAAGTCCAGAGGCCCTGGGAAGTCATGTACTGAAGAAAAACATGGTAGCGTTCTATGGAATCTCCTGATAACGACATTCCATGGAATCTCCCGACAATTTCCTTGCAGTCAGCATGCTGGTGATTCACTCTTGGCCCATTTGGGGTGCAGCAAGTTCATATGTTTGGCTGAAATAGTTCTAATTTGAAATGCGATTCAGAGGTTTGGCACTGGGAGTGCAGACATTTCACCTCTTCTAGAAATGGACATTGTTTGATAAGAGTTACTTGTGAGAAGGGTCTAAAGCAATAAAATAAATTTCTGGTCCATATGCCATTATTATATGAGATTTTTATGGGCACCAAATGGCTTCTCATAACAAACCTTTTAATGGTCTGGCTCAGGCAGTGTTTGGTGTAACAGATCCAAGTAGTACAATGGCTGATTCCCAAAGATCTGCTAGGATGGGGTATTGGTGAAGAATTACAGTTGAAAAATCTTCCCACCCTTCCTCCAACACGCCTTCATCTATCACTCTGTCCAGGAAAGACTTCTAGGCAGAGAGCATTTTGGCTTAGGTTAGCTCCCAGATTCTCTGACTGGCAGAGGCTCTTAAGCAGTATGGTGGTGTGATGTGTCTGCAGCAGAGCTGTAAACTCAGTGTTTGACCGTCCCTTGGGGTGCTCTTCTTTCAAGGCGACGTGTTCCTCCAAACCTCATTCTGCCCATAGCCTGATGAAGGGCTCTATCTGAGCCTGACAGCCAGGTACTGCCCCAGATTTTCAACCCTTCCCTCTTTCTTTGCCCCTAAGAGTCACCCATGAATTATTCCTCTAGGGCCCTGTTCTCTAAGGCCAATGCATCATATCTGTTTAGTTGATTTCAGCAAACTTTCATTAAGTGCTTGCTAGGTGCCAGACTCAGTGGGGATAATACAATGAGCTTACAGTCTAGTATAGGAGGCATACACATGAATAGATTCTTCCCATGCAGTGTGGTAAGTGCTCAAACAGAGGTTTCTAATGAATTCACCCAGCCAGCCAGCCAGCCAACCATCCAAAATGTATTGAGAATCTACCATGTTCCAGCACTGGGCTAGCTGCAGAGGAGACAGAGGTGAACAAGATACTGTCCCAGCCTTCACAGAGCTCCTAGTGTTACAGGAGAGAAAGGAAAGACATACTACCAAATAAATTGCAGTGCAGCTGGTAAATCCACCCACAAGCAAGGACAGAGTGACCATGGGTGAGGGCTGAACTAATTTGTCTTAGTGAGCTGTTAAAGGCGTCCTGGGGGCTCCAATGTCTATACTGCATTTGGAATGAATATGTAATAGTTAGACATGCAGGAGGGGATGAAAATAATATTCCAGACATCAGAAACAGCCTGTGAAAAGGCATTAAGATAAGGGACAACATGGTGCCAGTATTCAGGGAACCGCTAGTATTTTTGCAACGCTGGAATAGAAGTAGACAAGGCTAGAGAAGTGAACAGGGACTGGATCCACGTGTGCCAGGAATGGAATGTGGCTCTATCCTATAGAAACCATGGGAGAACTTTAAGCAGTGAAGAAACATAGTCAAATTTTCATTTAGGCAGATCACTTAGATGCCTGCAGGTACCATATGATTAGGGGACCTCCCCAAGATGACAGTTTAGTTCAAAAGGAACAGTCCCTTAAGAAATTTTTTCTTCTCTTTATAAAAGCAACCTGTAATTACTTTGGAGAATTTGGAAAATACAAGAAACACAAATAAGGAAATTAAAATTACTCATAATTCTATAAATAGACATAGATCCATTTGCAAATATGCATGTGTCAAATTGGGATCAAATACTGGAAAGGATTTTGTGTTCTCTCCCCCCCACCCTTCACATTATATTATGAGCATTATCTCATGCCAGCAAATATACTGTGAAAAATTATTGTAGTGGTGGAAATTTCACTTGCGGAGGAAGGTGGTGGGAGGGATGTAGGAGATAAAGAGGGAGGCCTTTCAATATTTCTTAAATTATACAAAGCAGAGTACCTGGTGGTTAGTTTCATACACGTTTGTTGGATTAAGTATCAGTTAAAACTACCCTGGGTCTGAATAATAGAGATTTTGCAAAAAGACATCCGTAAAGAAAGAGAGAGCTTTAAGTAAAACTCAGATATCTGTTTGATAGTGAATACATACTGATAATTATTATTCTTCATACCTGAAAGTTGTGGTACCGAAATATGATGTTATGACATTAGTATTTTATATCATAGCCAAGGATCAGAAGAATAATCAATTATTCATCTTATGCATTAGTCATACTTTTTCATTTATCTCCTTTTTTTGCCATCAACTTTTGACTCTCTCAACAAGAGCGTGGATAACAGAAAGCAAGATCACAAGCAGTATATTTTATAGCAATGTAGGCAAGGTAAATATTCCAATTCAGACAAGAGTTGAAGAATGTTGAATCAAGTGAGGCTTTTCAGTTCTTCACATATTTTTCAACTGTGTGTATGTGTTAGGCTATCTGATTGGCTTCTTTAAGAGAGCTCCAAAATAATAGTGACTTAAGCAAAATAGAAGTTTATTTTCTCTCTCAAGTGAAAGTCTGATGTGTCAGTTCCATAATCATCCAGATCAGGATCCTTTCTATCTTATAGTTTCGGTGTCCTCAAGAGGCAGCTTCCATCTCATGGTACAAGATGGCTGCTTGAACTCCTATCATCATATCAACATTCCAGGCAATGGGAAGGGGGAAAAGAAAAGGGGAGGGTAAGCATATTCCTTTTAAAGGCAAACTCAGGTGTTGCACATATACTGGCACTAACATCCCATTGGTCAGCACTTGATCACACAGAGCTGCAAGGGAGTCTGGAAAAATATTCTTAGTGGTTGGCTATGTGCCAGCTAAAGTTCCAATGTTGTATCTCTAAGAGAAGAAGGAGAGACTGGGATATTGGAGAATAATCGGCAATCTCTTCCCCACCATGCTATCTTCCCCCTGGAGTGTGGAAGGCAAGACTTCCACACTGTGAAATTCCTTCATGTTCCAAGACTGATTTTGATGTTTCCAGATGATGACTCTGAGACTCCTGAGGATATGGAAGATGAGATTCCGGTGGTGATTTGTGCAGCAGCAGGGAGGATGGGTGCGGCTATGGCTGCCATCAACAGCATCTACAGCAACACTGAGGCCAACATTTTGTTCTATGTAGTTGGACTCCGGAACACTCTGTCCAGAATACGGTAATCTGTGTACTATAGACTTTGGAGTTCTCTACTTTCTTTTAATTGTCCTTGTCTTTCTTTACATGGATTCCCTTCTTTCTTTGGTTTGATAAATGTCCTTTAAATTAATAAGGGGATGACCTGAGGTTTACTTGATGGCCTGACAAACGTGTTCCTAGCTAAGGAAATTTTAGCAAAGTCTCATTAATCCGGTAGGGCAATGCATCATTCTGCAGAAGTGAATTATCTAATGAATGAAGGAAACCCAATCCTTAAGCAGTTTATATGAGTCTTTCTTTCTAAAAGTTTCTCTTTTCTCTGCTGTCTTAACCTGAGAGACTATTAATATAATAATTTAATATGGCTCAGAATCATCACTAATTATAATTTTTAAACTGCAGAGTGGTCTCTTTCCTATCACACACCATACTAAAACATAAATTGGAGTTGGATTTAAAAGAAATAAACAGGAAATAAAATTCTAAATGTCTTACTAAAATGTGGGATAATTGTATAATTTTGGTATGGAGAGTGACTCCTTGAGCCCAAGGAAAAAAACTGACAGATTTGACTGCTAATATTTAAAAAGTTTTAACTGGTGAAAAACACTAAGTGAAACTGATCACACAACAGATTAGGCAAGATATTTTCAACATGTATTATAGACAATGGATTACTGTCCAAAATGTATAAAGAATTCTTACCAAAAAGATGAGCATATAGTAGAAAAATGAGCACAGAGTACAGACAATTCACAGAAAAAAACACTATAAATGGCCAGCAAACACGAAAAGGCATTTCCATGTTACCAATAGGGAAACGCAAATGAAAACAATGGCGTGTCATTGCACTCATCAGGATGGTAAAAACTAAATAGGACAACACCGTCCTGTGCAGGAAAATGGACATGCTTATCCCTTGTTTACACAATGTACACTTCATAAATTGGTAAAGCAATTTTGGGAGGGCAATATGGCAATATCTAATAAAATGGTATATGCATATATAGTTTGACTCACCATTCCATTTCAACAGCTGGGGATCTGTGCTGCGGAAATTGTAGTACATGTGACCAAAATATATGTACAATAATGTTAATTTCGGCATTATGTGAAGTAGTAAAAAAATTGTGAAGTGCTTAAATGTCCGTCGGTGAAAGAATATTTAAATGAACTATGGAATATGATCCAGCTGTTAACAAAGAAAGAAGGCATAGAATATCTCCAAGGCATATTACTAAGTGGAAAATACAAGTTGCAGTACACCTCATATAGTATGACCCACTTTATGAATGTCTTAATCTGTTTGAGCTGCTGTAACTGAATGCACAGACTGGATGGCTTGGCTTAAAAACAAGAGAAATTTACTTCTCAAGTTCTGGAGGCTGGGAAGCCCAAGTTCTAGGTGCCAGCAGATTCCATGTCTGGTAAGGGCTCATTTCGTGCTTCATAGCAGGCTGTCTTCTCGCTGTGTTCTCACATGGCAGAAGGAGTAAGGGAGTTCACTGGGATGAATGTCTTTTATAAGGGGCACTAGTCCCATTCATGAGGGCTTCATCCTCATGACCTAATCACCTCCTACAATCCACACCTCCAAATACCATCACACTGGGGATTAGGTTTCAACATACAAATCTGTGGGGGACACAATATTCAATCTATAGCAATGAAATCAAAACCCCCAAACTGTAAATTTGTACATGTACATATATGTATTTCTGTAAAGAAGAAGACCCAGAAAGATCCCCAGCTGTTAACAGTGACTATTTCTAAGGAGGATGGAGGAAGTGGAGAGAGCGGAGATGAAGGGAAGTTCAAGGTATTTCAAGTTCTGTGAAACTGAGAACACATAAGGGGAGAGGGTGGAGAGGAGGAGGAAGAGAAAATGGGGAGCAAGGACAGAAGATTGAGAGGCAAAGGTAAATTCAGATCATCCTTGGAGTCAAAACAGCAGAGTAAACACGATTCAGTCAAAGTAGCAGGTTCAGAAGGCCGGGCTTCCTTACAGTGCTGTTAACCCATGGCAAAGAGAACACCATCGGGCTTCCCTGGTGGCACAGTGGTTGAGAGTCCGCCTGCCGATGCAGGGGACGCGGGTTTGTGCCCCGGTCCGGGAAAATCCCACATGCCGCGGAGCGGCTGGGCCCGTGAGCCATGGCCACTGAGCCTGCGCGTCCGGAGCCTGTGCTCCGCAACGGGAGAGGCCCCAACAGTGAGAGGCCTGCGTACCGCAAAAATAAAAATAATAAAAAATAAAAAGGAGAGCACCATCAACCACAGATGCTGCTTTATAAGAAAGAAGGAACACTTTTTGTTCTAGTTTCCTGTGGAGATTATGTGGATCTGGGGAGATATTTGGTTATTACTATTTTGCTTCATTTCCTTTGCAGAAAGTTATGTGAATGAAAAAAAAAGATTCAAAGCTAAACCAGATGGGGAAAAAATCAGAAGGATTTATAGACTAGACTCTACTAAGGTTGTACATATTTTATTTTTAACTTCCGATTGAGGCAATAGGCAAATTGAGGAAAGTTTGGAGGTGTGTGCTCGAGCTTGTTTTCTGTTTTTGTTTTTGTCGTCCCTTTAGAAAATGGATCGAACATTCTAAACTGAGAGAAATAAACTTTAAAATCGTGGAATTCAACCCTATGGTCCTCAAAGGAAAGATCAGACCAGACTCCGCAAGGCCTGAACTGCTCCAGCCTGTGAGTAGGGATCGCACATGTCGGGGATGGTTCTCAGTGAGACCTTGTTCGGTGTGGAACACCAGCCACTGGGATGCCCACAGAATGTTGTAGAAGCCTAACAGATTTAGGTGTCCACCAAACGCTGCTTATTTATAATTCAAAAGCCACCTACTGCAGAAAGGATGTAAGATGGTTTACATAAACCATAATGAAGCTATGAAAGAAGAAACGAAGCGTAAGAAGATGCAGGATGCATTTATGTGTGTAAATATGCCTGTGGGGCAGGGGAGGGCCCGAGTTGTGAGGCCTAGAAAAAGTATTCCCAGCCCAGAGGCAGTTGTGTGTACTGTTCCGGGACCTTACACTTAGCTCAGAGTATCCCAGCAGCTGAGGAGAGATGGTAGCAAGATGGATTATATACTTCAGAGTATTGACATACTTTCAGGAGACACCAACTTGCTTCCTGGCATTGGGAATCTTAAGGTGTTTTACTGCAAGAGCTCTTACAAAAGGGACCCTCTTCTGCATGAAGAGTGGTGTTTTTGATGGCAGGTGCACAGAAAATGCAGCCACCTTCTACATGTGGTTATTATTGAAATCCATCCTTGAAAATTAACTAAATTCGAAGCCCTCTGATGATAAGATCTTTTTCCAATTCCAGATATTTATTATCAAGAGTGCTAGCTGAGTTGGGACTTTGCATTATACAGTACTGTAGCTATTAAAACGTTAAGACCCCCATCCTCAGCCCATGCTTCTCTGGCTTTTTTCTGGTTCAAGGAGCTAAGAGGGTGAACCTTCGTGTGTGATGTGATGACGTGTGAGATGAGCTCCACATGCGCACGCACACGTGTGTGTATGTATGTGTGCACGTGTGTACGTATGTGTGCACTGTGTGTGCGCGCACGTAAGTGTGCATGTGTGTTTAAAGCTGCTTTAGTTGACAGTAGTCAAAATTACTGAGTGTAGAGGAAAGCAGACAGTTTGTGGCCAGAAAGATTGACAGCCTCTGTGACTCCCGCTGCACCAGTTCACAGAGATGAAACGGTGACAGTCTCAGCAGTGGGGGGTTTGGATCTAGAAGAACTGCTGACCAGCGCTGGTTTCAGTCCCGGGGCCCAGGTAAACTGGGCATCAGGAAGCTCAGGTGAGACCTCTTTGCAGCCTCTGTTTTATTCTGCTCCAGACCTGGAGCTGAGCAGAGGCCGTGGTCAAAGCTGACCCCCCCAGCACACCTATTAGTCACTGGGCCTTCTGTCTCTTCCCCACAATCACTGTTTTTGTTGTTTTAACAGCTGAACTTTGTTCGATTTTATCTCCCTCTGCTTATCCATCAACACGAGAAAGTCATCTATTTGGATGATGATGTAATCGTACAAGGTATGCTCAGCGATGCCAAGAACACTCGGAAGCAGAGCAGCTGACAAGTAGAATGACGGTCTCTCTTCATTTTTGAAATATCTAGCGGCTCAGTGATTTTGATTGCTTATTAAATTGGGGAGTATAGTGTTGTTAATCAGGGAATACTTTGAAAACGGGTTGATACTTTCTGGGACAATCCAGTTGACTTTCTGAGAGCCACTTTCTGTTTGTCAAAGTTTGTAATAAGTAGCTTGTAAAAGTCTGTAATAGGTGGCCTTTCCTTTTTCTGCACGCCTAAAATGTAGGGGGATAAAACCTCACTGATAACATTCTTAGAAGCGAGCTAAGTTTTAGTGTTAAATGTCACCTTCTCTCTCGCGCGCGTGCAAAATAAGACGAGCATTGGTGTGGTACGTACACAGCAACAGAAATAAAGAAATCTGACCAGTGTTGATCTGAGCTTATTATCAAGTGGCTTTTTAAATTGATATGACCTATTCTTATCAAGAAAATTGCCAAGCCGCTTGAAACCATGGATCACATACTTTTCCCTCATAGCAAAATCAGGGATTGTTTAAGCTCGAAGCCTCTATCTAGCCCTAGAATGAGTGCTATACTATTGTAACTCGTGGTGTTTGTGAATCCAGGGGACATCCAAGAGCTGTACGACACCACCTTGGCCCTGGGCCACGCGGCAGCTTTCTCAGATGACTGCGATTTGCCCTCCTCCCAGGACATACACAGACTTGTGGGGCTGCAGGTGAGCACATGTCTCGGGAATCCTCCCTTTGCCCCTTCTCCTCCCTGCACTTCAGAACGAGTGTCATCCTCACCTTGGAGAAGACTGGGGGACTGCTGGGAGGCAAACAGCCAGGGGCCCGGGCTTCCCATTCACATCCCAGCTCTGCTCCCACAGACTCCGGGGCAAGTTACTCACCCCTGCAAGTCCCGCTTTCCTTACCTGAAACATGGCAACAGTAGCATCTATTTGGTTGTGTTTTTGTGAGTTGTGATGAAATAACATGATGTCAAAGTGTCCAGTAAATGCTCCAGGAACGATGGTTGTTATCTAAGTTACTCGCAACCACATTCTATGGCAGAGATGGTGTTTACTGTAAAAGAGACTCACTGAACCTTTGGTTCTGTTTTCAGAGTTTGACCATTATTCCCCACCCCCTCCTTTCAGTAGAGGAAAATACTGATTTTGTTCCAAGGTAGAGAGCTCCTTACCCTGGTAGAAATGAAGACAGTCGAACCCAGATGTAACACCGAAACCAAAAGAATGGCTTTACAATACAAGATGCTCTTACAAATGGAATGCTGTTCTTCAAAAAAAGTTCCAGGAAATAATTTTACATGTGTGACATTTAAGCTGTGACACACTTTAAGGCCTAGGCCCTGGGGCCAGACCTGCCTGTCAAAATCTTGGCTCCATCACTTAGTAGCTTTGTGACCTTGGGCAAGTTACTTGCTCAGTGGTTTTCTCCCTCATTTCTTAAATAGAGGTAATAACAGTATCAATACTTCTCTGGTAGGGCTATTGGGAGAGTTAAATTAGTTAATACATGTAAAGCTATCGTATGCAACTAATGAGGTAATATGCATGAAGTTCTTAGAACAGTGCCTGCACACAGAAAAGTGCTTAAATAGTTCCATTACATCCATGTTGTCTTTGAGCATACCATGAGGTGGGTGAAATAGTGTGTCCTTCCTCATTTTACATTCACTCAAAACTAGCTATTGAGTGCTTGCTATGTGTCTCACACTGTTTTAGGTGCTGGTAACACAGCAGATAAAACTGAAATTCCGCCTTTGGGTAGCTTACATTCTAGTGGGAAGAGGCGGTCAGCAAGCAAGTAAAATATTGAACAGAGGATCAGGGTGGAGGTGGGGTTGGATTTTAAGTTGGGTGGTCAGGGAAGGCTCCACTGAGATGTTGTCGCTGAGCCTACACCTGAAAGAGCTGAGGCAACTATCTTAATAGATATTTAGGGGAAAAACATTTCAGAAGAGGTAACAGCAAATGCAGAGGTCCTGAGGCAGGGGTGTGTTTGGTGTATTAAAGGAACAAGGAGGTCAGTGTGGCAGAGGGGTCAAGGGGGAGAAGAATGGAAGTTGGACAGGTAATGGGGGCGGGGTAGATGGTGGAGGGCATGGCAGGAGTTTTAGGGAGTCTGGGTTTTACTCTGAATGAGAGGGGAAGCCACTGGAGGGGCTTTGAGCAGATGAGTGACACGGAGACAGAGTGGGATTGAAAAGGGTGGAAGCAGGACACAGGTTGGGAGGAGCTGGCAGAAATCCAGTGAGTGGTAATTATGGTTTGGACCAGGAAGGTAGTAGAGACAGTAAGAAGTGCTTGGCTTCTGGGGACTTTCCTGGTGGTCCCGTGGTTAGGACTCCATGCTCTCACTGTTGAGGGCCCAGGTTTGATCCCTTGTCGGGGAACTAAGATCCCACAAACCACGTGGCGCGGTCAAAAAGCAAAAAAAGTGGTTGGCTTCTGAATATATTTTGGAAGATGGGACCGACAGGATTTGCTGAGATCTGGATGAAAAGTGAGTGAGGCGTCTAGGATGACCTAATGACCTTAGGTGTCTGTCTAACTGGAAGGATGGAGTGGACACTGAAGTAGGGCAGGTTGTAGGGAAGCAGGTTTGGGATAGGATTGGGGTCAGTTTTGGGGTGTAAGGAGAGCTGCCTTACTAAGCACCCACAAGGACAGATAGAGTTGGCAGATGTAGTAGACCTGGAAATCCAGAGGAGAGGTCCGGGCTGTCTACACGGAGAGATTTAGAGCCATGAGACAAGATGAGGCTGTCTAGGGAGTTGATGCTGCAGAAAGGAGCAGATGCTGGACATGAGACTAGGGGCACTCAGTTTTTAGAGGTTGGGGAAACAAGAGAAAACTGGGAAAGGACTCCAGGAAGTGGCCAGTGACACAGAAGGAAGCCCAGGTGCTGCATGATGGTCTCAAGAAAGTGGTTATTTTCCAGAAACAAAAGATTCCTTGGTCAAAAGCACACATATCCTCTTCCTTTATAGAACACGTATATGGGCTATCTGGACTACCGGAAGAAGACGATAAAAGACCTTGGCATCAGCCCCAGCACTTGCTCTTTCAATCCTGGTGTGATTGTTGCCAACATGACGGAATGGAAGCACCAGCGTATCACCAAACAATTGGAGAAATGGATGCAAAAAAATGTAGAGTATGTGTGGCCGTCTACCATTTTTTCCATGCTTGGGAGTAAAATTATTCCATTAATTTTCTATGCATAGCTCAGGGGTTAGAAATATTTCAGACATCTGAGGTCAGATTTTCTTACAGAGGCACTGTTGAGAAAAAGGGAGCAGTGGATGAAAAATCCGTCCTCAAACGATATGTCATAGGAGGTGAGATCCTGTGCAATCCCTTATTATACAAACATTTTCTAATAGTTTAGTAATGTGATTTTTAAATCTTCTCCCAGAATTCTAGTGAACCTTTTTGACTGCAAATCATTTATCTTAGTCGAGTTTCTCCTTCTTACATAGATTTATTTTTAAGAATTATTTTATAAAGTAAACTTTTAAAAAAATAACACTTAACACGGGCTTCCCTGGTGGCGCGGTGGTTGAGAGTCCGCCTGCCGATGCAGGGGACACGGGTTCGTGCCCTGGTCTGGGAAGATCCCGCATGCCGCGGAGAGGCTGGGCCTGTGAGCCGTGGCCGCTGAGCCTGTGCGTCCGGAGCCTGCGCTCTGCTATGGGAGAGGCCACAACAGTGAGAGGCCTGCGTACTGCAAAAAATAAAAATAAAAAAATATCACTTAACAACATTTAATGACACGGCCTTAATATTTATAATCCATGCATTGACAATTCCAAAAACTAATTTAGAAATTCACAATACCAACTGGAAATTTTAACATACTTCTCTTCAGTAAATGATAAAGACTAAAAATTAGAAAGCTTATAGAAGAGTTGAACAAGACAGTTTACAAGCTTCATCTTTATACATATTGATAAGACATTTTAAATATCAAAGAACTCATATAAACTACCTTTTTATTGTAAATTAATTAAATGCAATATCATTAGCAAAAGAAATATGATGGGGAAAACATTATAGGCCATGTTTGAAATTCATAGACAGAAGATAGTATTCCAGAAGAGCAGGTTTAGGAAAATATTCCAACATTTTAAGGAAGGGAGAGAACAGGTATTATACCTGTATGGGTTAGGGGGTAAGCCTACAACCAGTCAAAGGCCCTGTGAGTCTGGTTCCTGGAGACATCAGAGCAATTGATCCTTGTACTGATCCCACTGTACTGAGTTCAGGAACATACCTGGACTAAACTCATGTTGGCCTGTAGGGGTTGAGGGAGATGCCTGAATGTACTGTATTGAATTGCTCTCGGTAATACATATTATATAACAATAAGTTTGATGATCTCAGGCATATATTCCAACTAGCCTATGCTCAGACTTCCTCTGGCCTGTTAAGATTGAGAATGCTGGGTTTCTTGAACAGTGATATTACCCTCATTCACTTAGACATTATAATCCATAACTGCAGGATCTTAGGGTGTGGAAATTTGCCCTTCCATCTGTCCTGGAAAATGTGCTGTGTATCCTGACATCACTAACTTCCTTAAGGATCCTTTAGAAAAATGAATCCAGCTTGATTTCCTAAAGCAATGTCTGTGTTTGGTCTTTCGTCCGTTTAAGCCCCCAGTGAAATTTATTAAGTCCTGTTTGTAAAGTCAACTTTTTAAAGTTTGAATTTTTTGTATCAACTTTAGAATTTTTTTCAAATTTATTTTTGGCTGCGTTGGGTCTTAGTTGCTGCGCGCGGGCTTCTTCTCTAGTTGCATCGAGTGGGGGCTACTCTTCGTTGCGGTGCGCAGGCTTCTCATTGCAGTGGCTACTCTTGTCGCGGAGCACGGGCTCTAGGTGCGCGGGCTTCAGTAGTGGTGGCATGTGGGCTCAGTAGTTGTGGCTCGCAGGCTCTGGAATGCAGGCTCAGTAGTTGTGGTGCACGGGCTTAGTTGCTCCGCAGCATGTGGAATCTTCTGGGAACAGGGCTCGAACCCATGTCCCCTGCATTGGCAGGCGGTTTCTTAACCACTGCGCCACCAGGGAAGTCCTAGATCAACTTTAAAATATGCATAATACACTGACTGACTTAAAGCTAAGAAAAGTAAAGTAAAATAAAGATTGAATTTTTAAATCATTTTTCATCATTTAAGTTTTAAGAGAGAAAATAAAAATAACACAACTACTATTATCATGGCATTGTATATCTTGTCCATCTTTTATATCTGGATATTTTTAATATTATCATAACCTTGAATTCGTGAGTAGAGTCATTCTAAATAATGTAGGATCAGAATTTGGGATCTTTGAAGTTTGCCATAAAAAGGCCTGAGAAGTAAAATGGCAAAATATTAACACTCTGTGAATCAAGGTAAAGTATATGGGAGTTCATGGTATTCGTCTTACAATTTTGTGTAGGTTTAACACTTTTCAGAATAAGAAGTTGGAGAAAAATGAAAGACCATAGTTATATAGTGAGGGACTGTCTTAGACCTTTTAAAATGATTAGATTCTACTTCATCTGAGTCTGTGGGACTCCAGGACAAATGTTGCTTTTTTATTCTGTTTCTTAGGGAAAATCTCTACAGCAGCTCCCTGGGAGGAGGGGTGGCCACCTCCCCAATGCTGATTGTGTTTCACGGGAAATACTCCACCATCAACCCCCTGTGGCACATAAGGCACCTGGGTAAGTATTTCAGAAGAACACCAATGTGCATTTTATAGACCCAGTGAGCACCAAGGCGAGGAGCGTGTGCTATTGCACCAGCTTCCTCAATTCAGATCCTCCAGGTGACCTTGGAGGTAACCTTGGACACGTTACTTAAGCCTCAGATTCTGCAAATGCAGGTGATAAAAATGACTTGAGAGGTGTGTTTCTAGGAATTCAGGAAAAGCAATTAGACTCATGCTTAGCATATAGGACGTGCTTGCTAAACATGAACTATTGTTACGATGGAACTTTCACTGTCAGAACTTTTTCACATGCCTTTATTGCCCTCTTGCAGTAGCCCATAGTGGACAAAACCAAATGAATTACCGTAATAGTTTATGATGAATTTAGATAGCCGGCAATTTCTCTTTTAAAAGGAAGTTGTTTAATGACTGCACTACGTGAGTCCCTCAAGTCTTTTATTCACTCTTCACTACAGGAGTACAGGCTCTGGGGTATGGACTGGAATCCCAACTCTGCTATTTTCTATGACCTTGGGCAAGTTACTCAAGCTCTCTGTGCCATAGTTTCTTCACTTGTAAAAGGAAGCTGATAGAACCTTATGTTTTTACAAGGAACAAATTACCTAATATGTGTAAACTGCTTAGGACAGAGCCTGGCACAGAAGACATTCACATTCATTCAAACCTATGGCCACAACCCATTAGCCAAAACCACTGGGCCAGATCTGTTTAGAAATATAGAAAGGTTTTGAATTTTTAAAAGGTAATGTTGTGCACATACTTACATTATGCACTACCGTGAGAGGGTTATAGATTTTGCTGCCAAAGAAGTTATTAAAAATCTTTTTGTTTTCAGACATTTGGGGATTGATTATTTTAGAACTGGAGACAATGGATTGTGGACTTATATTTATCAGGTGCCCATACACTGCCAAGCCCTGGGCTAGGCTCCAGGGATAGACGTGAACATTACTTCTCTCAGAACAATCCTGCAAGGTGATATGTCCCCTACTCTCCCTTGTAAAAGGAAAGACAGACAAAACTGTGGAAGTTGGGTTACTGTCTCCTCTGAATGATGCTGTGTAGATTTGCTTCTGCCTCACCAGAATCTCCTGAGTTTTCTGAGCATCCGTATGCATAGAAGAGTGACATGGGGACATTAAGGACACTAATATTCTGTCTGATTCGCTTTATAATAATGTTGGGTTCACTGTTAGGTCAGACATCAACATTTCCATGTGATGAGTGTGTAGAAAATCTCATCAAAGTGGAATATCTATTAAAATGTTGTGTAGGAACAGCTATGCGGAGCTTAGATCGATAGGGTTAGAGCATTTTATGATCTTGGAACAGAGACTCAGAATTACATTTTATGAACCATCTAACTTATTGACAAGTAGGAAGGAGCAAAATCTTCCCAAGGGAGAGAAGTCATTTTTCCTTGCAGAACAGAGCCTACGTCTCTGCTGAACGTTTTGGAATCAGGGATGGTCTGCAAAGTAAAGCTACACAGAAATCATTTGAAAAATGATTCCGCTTTAGAGTTTGTTGAAAGCAGAAAGCAGTGTTAACACTAATGGGTATTAAGTTTGGGTCTAAACAGGTAGGCTTAAGATTTTTAATTATGAAATTTATTTAGCTAAAAGCAAAACTGCAAGCCTCTACAGAGTCTCTCAGTCGTGGGGCTGAGAGACAATGTCCTACTTCCTGGAGACTTCCCACGTGAAGGCTTTGCTCCCCAGATGAGCATTTCCTTGTATAGATTCTTTGGAAGTTGATAATTATTCCAATTATGCTACTATAGCCCAAACACCTAGCTCCTCTTCTGCAACTCCCTGCACAGCTATGTTTATGAATAATGAAAGAAAGGTTTGGAGGGGGGTGTTTCCCTCTTACATCATACGTTAAACGAGAATAATAATATTCTAGCTATTCATCCTCTCTTGACTCAATGGACTTTCAGTTGTTTTTTTGAAAACACCACATTCTCTTTCCTAGAAAGAAAATGCAACATGATAGCGATATTTAAAAAATTTATATTCACAAGATCTTAATGTACTTCTGGAAGAGATATTCTAAAAATATTCTGATCAATAACAATATCAAGGTAAATGCGTAGTCTCCAAGCGATCACTTATGAGGAGAGTAATATTCAAATGGACGCAGCTGCTTGTTAAGAAGTAGATCTCATTCTCAGTCACATTTTATAGGGTAAACACAAGACTGTTTAAAAGAAAATGCTGCCATATTGAGGACGGAAAATGCAGAGAAACAAGAACTATAAACTCTGGGTGGGAGGGAAATTAATACAAAGTCTTTGGGGGACAATTTGACAATCTCTTATCAAAATTTGTAAGGCACAGACCCTTCAATCTAGCAGTTCCATATACAAGATTTTATCCTACAGATATTATCTGTACAAGGTATGCATAGAAGACTGTTCACTGTAGCATTGTTTATGCTTGTGAAGGGATAGAAACAGCCTAAATGTCCTTAATAAGAAACTCACTCAACAGTCATATATCCATTCTATGCAGCCATTAAAAATGATTCAGTGAATTCACATGTGCTGCTGTGCAAAGTTTTCCAAGACAGTAATTTTAAAAGGCAGGGTACAAAAAATACACACACACACCCCCCCACACACACACTGGTATACAGGTAGAACATTACTGGAAGAATTTCACGAGAAACTCTTTAACAGTGGTTATTTTGGAAAATTCGGGTAGGTGGTAAATTCTTCATTGCATACCCATTGATTTGTCTGATTTCTTTTTTGTTTTATGATGAACTTGTATTGAATTTTTAATATAAAATTTTAATTTCCTAACAAAACCTATTACTTTCCTCTAAACACAATGAAGGCTGGAATCCAGATACCAGATATTCGGAGCATTTTCTGCAGGAAGCAAAACTACTCCACTGGAATGGAAGACATAAACCTTGGGACTTCCCTAGTGTTCACAACGACTTATGGGAGAGCTGGTTTGTTCCTGACCCTGCAGGGATATTTAAACTCCATCATCCCAACAGCTGATATAACACGACATTTTCAATATTTCCTGTATAAATAATGTGGAATTGTCCATTTGTAGCCTACTATACCACTGTTCTTTATGAACAGTACCTTTGATACAAATGATCCACAAAAACAAAAAACCCTACTGTGTACAAATAGTACCTTGAATCATATAGGTATTGATTTACTTCCTTAAGTACAAGTGGCAATTATAGAAGATAATGTGAGTGAAACATGCTATTGGGAAGAAATAAACCCAGATAGATTTCAGCAATCAATTTGCTTAACTCTGAATGAAAATTATAGCCACAAATTTAAAACATTTCTAAATATATTTTTCACATGTAGATTTTTTTTTTTTTTTTTACTTTTTCCGAACGCGCAGGCTCAGCGGCCATGGCTCATGGGCCCAGCCGCTCTGCGGCATGTGGGATCTTCCCGGACCGGGGCACGAACCCGTGTCCCCTGCATTGGCAGGCGGACTCTCAGCCACTGCGCCACCAGGGAAGCCCTCACATGTAGATATTTTTTAACAGGTTGTCAGTCTTGTCTTGGGTAGAACAATATATTACATTTAAAACATGAAATGTCTGAAAAAAAAATTCATAGATTTTTAATGATTTTAATTATATATTATTCTACATGTTAAATATAGTAGAAGACAAACTGATCTCAGGTTAACGAGGGGAAAGAATACCAGTAAGTCTTGCTAAAGAAGACAATGCAACTTAAGGATAACCATCTTCAATATTTTTTATTGTAAAAACCATCAGATTTTCAAATGAATTTAAAAACTTTTAAAATATTATTTAATGAAAAAGTCTCATATTGTTGTATATAGGGTATATCAACATTTACTGTTCATCTGTCATATTTAATGAAAAACACCATTATTGTATGCTTGAAAAAAATCTTCAAACCCATTCTCTAGTGCGTGTCCATCATAATTTAAAAGGTATTTTCTCCACTAAAAAAAAAAAATCTATGTAAGGCTGTAATTGTTAAAAACCAAAGCAATACCTAGTTCCATGCTTTACAGAGTCCCAGGAAAAAAATAATTAAATTGTTCCTATCCCTGATGCAAGGCACTTCAAAGCACCTGCACAAAACATCCATGTAAACAGCAGTACAGTACGTGATTTAAATAACACGAATGACTTTTACACAGCTTTACCTAGACTAAAGGAAAAATAAAATCCATCATAGCTATAGCTACAAAGGCATGGTAAGATTCACAACAATAATTTGTATCTCTTATTACAAAAAAAACAGGCTATATAACCTTTTAGGAAAAAAAAACCTCATAAATATTTTCATATCAAGAAACAGCATGCTCCCTGGGTAGGTATAAAATCAGAATATTCAGAAGTGATCAGGAGTAAATGCAATTGGCATTTCTGAATACCCAGCTTTGATATCCACCAGGCCCAGTAGTCTGGACTATTTGTAGCACCATGGAAAATGCATTAGAAAATCACAAAGGTACATTACTTCAAAGTAACCTGGCCATGAGGTTCACTTAGTCCACAGTAACAAAGAGCAATGATGAAGAGAAAGAATTTTTTAAAATTACTGGCTTATTCAATTTACCTAGCAAGAAAAATCCTGTATTATTTTAGTACATCTCATGTACATAAAGCACCAGTTTAAATAAGATTATCAAACACCTCCAGCATCTTGTCACTCAGTCTGAAAGTTCATTTCTCATCATTTCCATGTTACATGCTTAAAGCCAAGGAGGATAAAATTTGAATGGTGATAGATACTGAGAGAGAAATTCAGTTCCTTCCCTATCAAATGTATGTCTCTCAAGTAAAACACAGATGACGTAGCAAAATTTGAAAGGTCTTCTGCACTCTCTGGAACTTAACCATCCCAGCAGAATAGTGTCTGCCTACAAGAGGACCAACACATGGGGGTGAGAGGGCCAAAGCCAGGGCTCATGGCCCTGACATGTAAGGCCGGGTTAGCCTTGCTCCTGCAAGGCCATACTCTCCATTTCTACTACCAAGCAACTCTCAGAAATGCTCACCCCTGGTAAAGCAAGGAGGTCTGAGTGTGAATACAACTCAGGAAGCCCATCAAACACCACTAAGAACTACCAAATGAGACTCCACTGAGGGTTAACCTCACAGATGAAAATCAGCACATTTGCCTCTTTACCAGTGGGAATCTTATCATCAGCACGCCCTTCTTACGCATGGAAGGGATAACGGTGCGTCTTAGTTTACGCACAGTTAATAATCAAGTGTAAATATGCAGACTCATTTTTAAATTACAGGTTAAAAATGACTCCCAAAAGAAAATCAATTTCTTCATAAATGATAGTTTATAAAAAGCTGGAATGATGATTAATTCCAATACAAAAACTCATACACAAAAAACTCTACTTTCTCCTTCCAAAGTACTTAGGTCCGTAAGTAGTTCTACTGTACCATGATTACATCACCAGAGTAAAATATGAATAAAATACTTCAGTTAACAAACCACTTTGAGGTGGTGTCGAGAGGGCCACTTCTTGACAACTGCATTAAAACTGCAGCATTTAAGCAGGGCAGAGAAACACCATTCTTAAGCATGGTCTCCTTCTTCCTGTTCTTGCATCCCACAGTGATTATTAAAGGAAGGAATCTGGTCTGTAAATGACTGGGTCATCCACTGCCCATTTGGAATGTCACTGAAAGTTGATCCTCCACTGTCAGCTGCTGGCAGGGGGTGGGGGAAAGGGGGGAAGAATGTTAGTTTATTTGAAAGCTTTAAATGATCTAATTAGAGAGCTGTTATTAAAATAGTTAAGCAAGCTTCTTGAATACAATTGTAAATTTCTATTCTATTTTAAGATATGGACTGATAAATCCTCATTTGTTATCCAAGGAGGGAAATGCACTTAGGATGACTTAGAGTCAGTGACTTAAAGAAAATGAGCTGTAAAAGCTTGTGAAGTTAAACACCAAATAACAATCGAATTTTCACTCTAAGTCACTAAATAGATTTTTGTATTTCCATTCCCATTCTTCAGGAATTTATTCTCTCTAAAAATACTTCTTTCCCCAATCCTGGCAAAACCAAGTCTTTGAAAGAAACAAACAGATGGAGGGGACATACTCAGCCCATCTGAAGAGAAGCTGCAAGGTTCACTACGGCACGGATTTTCACTATAAGCACCACCGTACGCTGCTTCATAACCCGGATCATACTTTTCTTCCTTCACAGCCATCTTCTTTGCATCCTCTGTGAGAAGGGTAAAAGGGATTTAAAACTGATTTTGTATATAACAATTTTGAAGACAGCTTTATTCAAAAAAAATTATCGTGAACAAATCTTTTTCTTGAATGCCACATCTGAGACACAACTTTCGCTTTAAACACTTTGTAAAATAAACCGAATTAACTCATAAAAGCTGTCAAAACCTATTAGATTTAATTTGAGGTGAGCTGCACTGTTTCTTGGCTCCTAGACATCTGCAGGAGCGCCCAGATGAGACAGGAAGTCCTTGGGAAAAGGATTTTAATAGTGACTAACACCTGTTATCAGAGCACTCTGGCTGCTAATATAATTGTTTTCTTCTCTCCTGCTTAATTTAAAATTCACAGCATACTTTCTATAATGTAGATATACATGAAACGAACAACAGGAGTGACAGTGGTAACATACCTTGGGCTAGCCGCAGGTCAAATGTATATTGCACCTCTTGGACGTCTGTGTTTCGCTCAATGCCTTTCAACTGATCTCTTAAGTCTTTCAGCTTAATGTAGTAATGAACTTTGTCCTGGGCTCGAGGAAACTGAGCACATCTTGCACTGGATGATGGCATAACATAGCAGAGCTAGAATCATAACATTTTGTAGTTACAGAAATCTTACAATTCTATTGAATCCACTCATCTTGAGATTAGAAAATCTTTCTTTCGGTTAATAACTTGATACTTATATAAATATATGCAAAATCAATAAAAGTAGCTGTGTTTGAGTTCAAATTTGTAATATTTGCTTAGTACAAAGTCAATAAATCAAAAACAATGAGGCTTCCCGCCTCCCCCAGTGTTCGTACAAAACGACATATAAGTATACAATGAAAAGTCTTTCCTCTAAATTCTGTTTCTATCCACCTAGTTCTCTTTTCCAAGGGCAATCAATTGCTAGTTCCAGAGGCTTTCCATGAATATACAATCAAATAATGTATCTGATATATGTACTCTCCCTCACCCCTTTTAAAAACACACAAATGGTAACATGCTCTATTCCCTATCCTGCACCCTGCTTTTTTTACTCAACAATGTCTCTCAGAGATAATTCTGTATCAAATTCAGTATCAGGTATCTATAGTAAAACAAGCTTCCTTTTTTATAGCTGTGTAGTAGTTTCATAATTTAACCAGAGCCCACCTGTGGGCATTTAGGTTGTTTCCAATCTTTTAATATTATAAGCTGTAGTAAAAAACCTTGTATATATTTAATTTTGAATATGTGTGAGTGTATCTGTTGGATAAATTCCTAGAAGTGGAATGGCTAGGAAGAAAGATATTTGCATCTATCATTTTGGATGATGATGACAAATTGTCCTTCACAGAGCATAAAATATATAAGGATATTTATATCTTATATAAAAGAGCGAGGCTGCTGAATTTTAGACTTTCCAGTTGCAATTGTTTACAATTTTTAAATTGGCCTCTATACCATATATTATAGAAAAAAAACAAACCGTTATTGACTTATTTTTTTGTTTATGCAGCATTTAGAAAATCCTGATTCAGAAAGATATGTAGGTGCAAACGCTACCAGGTTTTGTAACAGCACATGTTCCAAGCTCAAGATAGTCTGCAATTAAAGTGATCCAGAAACTTGAAAAAGTAGATTTTTTCAAAGCTGGATCACTAATATCATCAATAACTCTGAATACTTCATGATAAAGAATAAATTTTATAAGATAAATGCACTCACAGATCATTGTAAGAGCTAAAACTACCTATCTTGATATGATTCAGGTTCACTTATTATTGCACTACTATGATCACACATCCAAGAGACACACCTGAGCCTCATCTGGCATTTAAGGGACAATAATGCAGTACTTTATAGGAAGTAGTGAACTCATCTGTACAATTTTACCCAAGTAGGCAAGGGTAGGCTGCAATTTAAAGAATGACCAGTGCTACAACCTACTTTATCAATCACGTATTTACTAGTTAAAAACAGAAGAAATTTAAAAAGAAGTTAAAATATATATTGGTGGCAGAAACTTTATTCTGAGGTCGCCACAAAAACTTGTCAGCATGTTGGCTTCTCGTCATTTAAAATGCTGTCTATAACACAGAGGTCTGTGCATATGTATTTTTATTTTAAAAGTTGTAAACAAAACTTAAAACTATATTTAAGAAGCAAACTTTGAATCAAATGCCTGCATAAACTCCACAGAAATTATAGAGTTTGAAAACCAATGTGTTATTTCATGATGCCTTTATGTATAAAGACAATAGCACCAAATGCCAGTCAGGTTGGCTGGATGCTTGTCTGCAACGGGGCTGTTCTGTTTCTATGGCTCTAACATGAGATTGGGCCAGGATATATAAACGGGGGGTGATTAGCAGTTTCACTAATCGGGATCATGTCTATATTTACATGTTTGTTTCACAACTGAATAAGGGCTAACCCACTTGAATTTGACAAGAATATGCCATTAAATATATTTTGAATGAGCTTGTGAGCCAGCTTCTCTTGATATTTTAGCCCAATAACATAACTAACAATGTCATAAAGACATTTATCTGACAAATGTTTCTTTTTCGAATAAAACTATAACAGTATCTCAATTAATTTGCAACTATTACTTCAAGTTGATATGTAGATATTATTCCACAAAATACAGTGTTTTTTTTTCACGGCATAAATTAAAAATGGACAGAACAAATAAAAAGGGGAAACTAGCTAGAGAAAATTCATATTTAGTTGATTTACAAATGCAGTTTTAAGGACTTACCGTTTCTGTGTCTGGTATCTTATGCGGTTGAAGTCCAAATTCTAAGTTCTTAACTTTTACTCCAAAAACTTCCTTACTAAAAATTTCATAAATACCTAAAATGAAATAGAAGCATATTTACATTGCCCATAATGTTAGCAAAGAAAAAAGATAAAATTTAAAAGTAAATCTTACATTTTCCATTAAACACTGCTATTCGTGGCTGATATTTCTGTAATTTCTGCACTAGAATACGTCCTCCTTCACGAAATTCTTTACTAAAATCGAATTAAAAAGTCAAAATATAAATATGGCAATATGTATAATATGCTAAATTCAGATAGCTTTCTATAAAAGATCAAATCATATAACTGTTAAGCTCAGCTTAAACCAGATACATAGGATGCTCCTAGAGTACATGAGGCACCCAGCATGACCAAGGTTCCAACCTAAAAAACCGAATGTTATGCAATCACCTGGAAAGATCCTTGCTGCCTGGTGTTGTCCTTTCCACCATATTGGTAAATCCAATACCATATTTTCCTGGTAAAGTGTGATCATCCATGTGATTCAGTTGGACCTCACTCAGCCCTGACATAAACAGACACTTCCCTGTGAAAAAGAGAGTTCAGTTTATTTCTGTAGAAGGTCAAAGGTTTTTCTGCCCCATGTATTGATGCGGGTCTACTCTTGAAATAAGAAAAAAAAAAAAGATTTCGGATATTTAAAAAATTATAACATGGGTCAAATACCATACCAAGCAATTACTATGGGCTGGGTGCTGTGCTAAGTCCTTCACATGGATTACCTCATTTAATTGTCGTAACTATGAAATATTACTATTATTTTTCTCCTTTTTACAGGGGGTCAAAGTAAATGCTTGTTGGGTACACAGCTAGTCAGTGTAGTAAACTTCGACACTGTTTAGCTTTTTAATAACTGTAAGTACCACCACCTGCCACTGGAAAACCCTAAACAGATAAACATACACCAATGGACTCAGGGCATTTAAACATCTTGACAGTGGAGAAAATGAAAAGTTCAAACTTCTCTAGAAATTTTGTTTTCAAATAATGGAGACAACATGTTATTAATTCCAAAAATACATTACTATCATTTGTCCTAAAGGTTTTTAATGCTGTTTACTTAATCAGCTAGTGGTTCCTGATTGTCTACTGCACGCCTTGTCTATTAGGCAGTGTTATAATAGATAAGACGATTTATATATAGGACAATACAACAGGAGTTATACTTGGTTTTAAAGCTCACTCTACAAGTATGAGGGTCTTCAATACTAATTTCTGCTAGATACAAAGCATCTGTGGAGAATGTCTCCAATCAGAGTCTCTCTTAACTATTACAGCTTGAATGCCAATGCATTTCATTTCTCCTAGGAAATAAGATGAGCAGAAATCTGGAAAGGTAAGTATTCTGTCTGTACTGGCGCAACGATGTACTATTGTTACTATTCTGTAGATAAAAGAAGAGTAACAAAAAAGAAAAATCATTTTTAAAAAAGGTGTTAAAACTCACTGAAAACAACTCAAACAAAAGAGAAAGTACTCCTTTTTCATGCTCCTCCACTCTTTTTTTTGCCGTACGCGGGTCTCTCACTGTTGTGGCCTCTCCCGTTGCTCCAGACGCGCAGGCTCAGCGGCCATGGCTCACGGGCCCAGCCGCTCCGCGGCATGTGGGATCCTCCCGGACCGGGGCACGAACCCGTGTACCCTGCATCAGCAGGCGGACTCTCAACCACCTGCGCCACCAGGGAAGCCCGCCCCGCCACTCTTATACACCAAAATGTTAACAGTGCCAGATCATTTCTAAACCTTTTATTTTTGTGTAAAAACACACAGAAAAGATGTATTATATTTACTCAACCATATAGTTTCTTTTTAAAAAACACAATTTGGTTTAAAAAAACAAGACCCAGGGCTTCCCTGGTGGCACAGTGGTTGAGAGTCCACCTGCCGATGCAGGGGACGAGGGTTCGTGCCCCGGTCCAGGAAGATCCCACATGCCGCGGAGTGGCTGGGCCCGTGAGCCATGGCCGCTGAGCCTGCGCGTCCGGAGCCTGTGCTCCGCAACGGGAGAGGCCACAAAAGTGAGAGGCCCACGTACCGCAAAAAAAAAAAAAACCAAGACCCAAACTATTAACAAGAATATCTAGTTTAAAAGTAAAGTATTAAAAAAGGTAGCCACAGGGACTTCCCTGGTGGTCCAGTGGCTAAGACTCCATGCTCCCAATGCAGGGGGCCTTCCCCTGGTCAGGGAACTAGATCCCACATGCTGCAACTAAGAGCTCGCATGCCACAACAAAGATCCCACATGCGACAACGAAGACTCCGTGTGTTACAACTAAGACCTGATGCAGCCAAATAAATAAATATTTTTAAAATAAAATAAATAAAAAAGGTAACCACTTACAAAAATGGTTTCCAGGTCCAGGGTAATGATGCCCTTTGTAAGCAGCCATTAGTCCTGGGTTTATGCCAATCTACAAAACAAAATGTTTGTACATTTTAGTCTTGAAAAGTAGGCTTAAGTCTTAGGGCTTCCATGGAGGAGTGGTGGATAAAACTGAATTGATTAAAATAAAAATCTAATCCAGCATCAGAAGCTATTGCTTTATCAAGTACCAACTCTTGACCTGAAAGAAGTATTCCATTTTGAGGAAAGAGATTTCCTTTATATTAAAACTTTTGGTGTTGTTTTTAAAAACCAGTTTGACTCCCTCATATCCCCAGCAGCCTCACGCCCAACTGGGCTGGAAAGAGAGAGGAGCTGGAGCAACCAATCAACCTGAGCCCAGGTCCAGCCACAAGTCTGCTTCTAACTCCCAACAAGCAGCTGACTCCATCCATATCATCTACACAGTTGTTTCCATGCTGATGTTGCTTATAGTTACTGACAAAAATCAAAGTCCAAAATCAGCGTTATCATGTACGGAGAACCCACAGGCGTCACGCAGCCTAAGTGAGTCACGCGGATTATTTTATGTAATTGCAATCCCTATGCCAAAGGATCCACCTTCATCCTATCATCACCCCCGCTTCACCAATGAGGAAACGGGGGTTTAGGAAGGTTCAGGCTTGTCCGTGGTCATACCCATGTGGCAGGATGTGAAAGCAGACAGCCCTGCCCCGGAGCCCACCCTCTGAAACTCACCCATACAATACAACCTTAAGAAGGTGACTCCATTTACTACCAAGAGGATCTTAGAAATGGTTCTTTTCAGCAAAATGCTATTTGCAAGGATATGGTTAAGTAAAGTTAATCCACTAATGCTATTTATAAAACCAAAGGAGAACAAATATCCTTACAATCACAATGTCCAGATTGAAGGTCAAAATGTCCGGTAAAGTCTTGGTCAAAAGTTCAGCTTCTGAAATACCATTGAACCGGTCTACTTTTCTTTTCACTTTAAATGTGTCTGTAATTTTTTCTTGCTTTTCTTTTGATTTTGTGGACTTGCCAGATTTTTTGGCTTCAGCGGGTTTTTTGGGTTCCACCGGTGTTTTTGGTTCTGTTGTTCTGGGTTTTCTTTTCCTTCCTTTTGGAGTCTCTGAAACACAATGATTTCCAAGACGTAGATGCCAAAAACCTTAACTTACAAGTTTTAGCAGCTTTCCCAGAAAAGTCACCCCATCAACATCCTTTCTACTTTTCTCTTTTATTTCCCAACATCACTCCCCTCTGCAATGCCTCCGCCTCCCTTCTGGGTCTATGTGGCCTCAACCCCACCCTCCTTCCTCTGCTAGCCGTTCTTGGGAGGAAACGTCCTTTATAATCATAGATTGATTTTCCACACACTATTACCGGGCATCTTGGCCTCCCCAGGGACGCAAAGTATCTATGTACCATTTTATAAGAATTCTAAATATAAATACATAAATAGTTAAGTCAACAAATGAAAGAATAAATAGAAAAACAGGGAGGAAGGGAAACATTTTAATTCAGTTTCCCCGTAATTTCCAGCAGAACTTAAATGGCTTGTGGGCTTGTTTTAGGGACTGAGCGTATATCCTGTTCCCCACACAGTCGAAGAGGTGAATTGAGACATGCTGGGGATGGACTCTCTGGGCTGGCAGTACTTGTCAAAAGGGAAGACTAGGGCTCTGATCTCAGGACCTCAAGCAGAGTTTCTCAATCTTGGCCCTACTGACATTTTAAGCTGAATGATTTGGGGCTGTGAGGGCCTGTCCTGTACATTCAAGTATGTTTAACAGCAACTGGGGCCTCTACCCACTAGGTGCCAGTAGCACCCTGCCAGTCATTGCAATCAAAGGTATCTCCAGACAATGGCAAATGTTCCTTGGGGGAAAATTACCTGTGGACAAGCACCAGGGTCATAAAATTACCCAAAGTGGGTCTTGATTTTGTCATCCGTAACGCTTTACCGCGGCACTTCATTTCTCGGGCCCCTATCCCATTCCGCTACTATTTGGCGTTTCCTCAACTGAGCCTCCCATCCGTCCTCTCTTCTCCTCCTCACACTGCTTCAGCCACTCCCTATGCCAAGGGGTCCACCTCCATCGGCTGGTGGCTGGAGAAGTCCTAGTGCCCCTGCCCGGAAAGACAGAAGAGTCGAGGGCAGGGTGGATCTCCAACGCAGTGGAGTTAGATGTGCTCCTGCAACCAAAAACTGAAACTCTGAGCACATTCCTTACGCCGTACTGCTACGCTGAGGAAAATCGTTACCCTCTCCACCATCCACCCCCAAATCTGTTCTCCTCTCTTCTAATTCCCTGTCTTGGTGAACGGTACCTCTTTCTCCCTCACTTCCAGCAAGAAATTCATGAACCACAGCCTCACCTCCAAGTTCTGCCCTGCTCTCTACCATATTATCATATATATTATTATTATTAGATACATAGTATGATATATCTCTATTATAGTCTATCCTCTATGATATTAAAATATCAATCTATTTAAGTCCCCCTCTAATTCCATTCTCTCAACAGCTTCCTGTCGCCTTCAGAATAGAACACACATTCTTTAGGTTCAACAAGAAGCCTCGACTGACCCCTAATCCAGCCTCACCTCTCACCATTTCTTTGCTATACTCCAGACTCCAATAACACAGAATCACGGTTTTTCAACTGTGTCATGCTTCTTCATGTCTGTGGTTCGGTGCACACTGCTCCCTTGGCCTGGAATTTTCCCCAACCCATTTGTCATGTGCTTCACGTGCTACTCCCTCACTGCTGAATTTCAGAGCTCTGGGAAGCTGCGTCTGAGCCTCAGTCCAAGTTAGGTGCCAGCCCCGCAGCATCCTGTGCCCCTCTGCACCACTTAGTGTACAGAGGAGTTCCATGTTGACTAGATTAGGAGATATTTGAGGGCAGGATCCATGTTCTTTTATTCCCCAAAACCTATCACAGTGCCTGGCACTTATTAAGTACTTAAAAAGTGGATTCAATTTTTTAACACAAAAACAGAGTTAAAATCCATCATAAGGGCTTCCCTGGTGGCACAGTGGTTGAGAGTCTGCCTGCCGATGCAGGGGACACAGGTTCGTGCCCCGGTCCGGGAAGATCCCACATGCCGCGGAGCGGCTGGGCCCGTGAGCCGTGGCCGCTGAGTCTGCGTGTCCGGAGCCTGTGCTCCGCAACGGGAGAGGCCACAACAGTGAGAGGCCCGCGTACCGCAAAAAAAAAAAAAAAAAAAAAAAAAATCATCATTAAACCCTTTCTTAAATATGTTGGCTAATGCAGTAGCTAATTTTCCAAAGTATCCTGGTGAAAACTACCTTGTGTGGGTTCCTGAGCAGGAGCTGGGGCTGGAACTTCCGGCATCTCTTGTTCATTCATAACGGCCATAGGAGCTTCAGCCATCATTTGTTGGAATGGAAATGTACAAAAAGCTTGCGCGTGCTGAAGGGAACAGCTGAAAGAACAATCAAGGATAAGATAAGAAGACAAAATTACCCAAACTAAGGTTAAATGATCAGCTCTAAAAAACCGTCAGGATCCAAATATTTGTAACTAGATTATAGTATTTATTTAGAGTTGACAACAGGAGCAAAGAGGGGAAGAAGATCTCTTCCCATATGTACACATTTACCCATCCTTTACTGGGTGCCTACTAACCATCTATAATTAACTCTCACACTGTTTTAATGACAAAATGTGTCATCAGTAAAGCTTACCAGTCCTGTCAGGTAAGCCTGTACTTCCCTGAAATGAGATCATGGGAATTTTCTAGTAGACAGTTGAAAGGCCCACCAGCCCATACAGGGTTGAAATATCCACAAAAATAATTTGTATTCCTACCTTCAGTATTTAATCCTCTTGTCACAAAGATCCCCTGCAATTTAAACTTTTTTTTTCAGTTTTATTGAGATATAGTTGACATGTAACATTGTATAAGTTTAAGGTGTACAACAGTGTTGATCTGACACACATATACTGCAAAATGATTACCACCATAGCCTTAGCTAACACTTCCACCGGGGCACATAATTACCATTTCTTTCTTGTGGTGAGAACATTTCAGATCTGCTCTCTCAGCAACTTTCAAGTATATCCTTCAGCATTATTCGTTATAATCACCACGCTGTACATCAGATCCCCAGAACCTGTTAATCTTATAACTTGAGGTTTGTGCCCTTTGACCAACATCTCCCCATTCCTTAAGAACTTAAGGTTCTCTTTTGATTTACTTGCCTGTTTACTTATGTATTCATTGGATCTGTTTTTTTTAACGGTTGCTGGGGGTTTTTTGCCACTAAATGAGGACTAGAAATGGACATTTCCATAAATATCTGTGAATTTATGGAAAAGACTACTCTAAACCTCTCTTCTGAACACGATTTAAACTCTGTTCAAAGTGTTCGGTTCAATGTAAGGAACACAGGCCTTCACAGAAAACAAATGCTAAAAATATTTCTGGTGACTATAAACCACTACCCCAAGCTGTTGCTATCAGCACAAAGCTAGGGAAGTAAACCCGCATTTTATGAAACCTGAGTTACAGTTGATGCCAAAAAAATGCCACTAAATATGCAGAAGGAAGAAAAACACTAGGAAATAAAATGGATAAGTACCATTTACCATTTGGAGAGGAAAGCCATGTTTTCTGTGGCAAGCTTAATAGTTTCTTTTTCTGTGATGTGTGGACAAAGAAAACAGGGTGCTCAGAAAGCTGAGGTTAAAAAGGCAAACTAGTACACGGTAAATGCATGAACTTTACAACATGTAAATCATACCTTAATAACTTGGTTCTTAAAAAAAGAAGGCAAACTAAGACATTCCCCAGGATAAACTTAAACGGCTCAGGCAGACACAGGGTTACAAACTACCTGTGGGTGGCTAGGCTAGAACACTGGATGCTCAAAGAAAAACAGGGGCCCAATCTCAATGGACAAAACAATGGCGAAGCATTCTAGCTTCAAGCTATCTTTAAGGGTAAGATGGTAAAGAAAAGATGAAGAATTAGTGAGAAAGATATTAAACTATATATCTTAAGAGTTTTATTTCTTTAAATACATTGTTTTCAAATTATATGAAAAAATAAAGACAATACAATGATTTAGTAAACTATAGTACATTAACATGAGTCTACTATGCAGCTACTAAAAATTAAATTTACTGATATGTAAAAGCACAGAAAATGTTTAATATATAATAAAGTGGAAAAGAATACAAAATAACATTGTGAGCTAAGGCTGCTCATGGAGAAAGTATGTAGACAAGGACTAGAAGTTAAGTTGTAAAACTGAAAAGAAGCAAAGGGCTTAAACCTTGCCTGGCACAAAGTCAAATGTTCTCTTTTTTCACACTTTTCTTTAATAATATTCATAGCACTTTTGGATAAATTGTCCAAATACTGGCTGTGTTTATGACTGAGATATGCTAACGAGGAGCTGGTTATGTAGCTAGGTTAGTCGAGAGATCTCATGTGGCTACCCTTGGAAATTCCAGTAAAACGCACTGTAACTTCGGACTGTGGCCAGTGATGGTTTCCTGAGATCTAATAGCCCCTTTTAGCTAGAATATATAAAAGAAAACTCATGTGGTCACAATAAGTGAGTGTCGCATTGTCAGGAAGGCAGCGTCTCACTCTCCCCCATGTTTATTGTTACGGCTCTCAGAGTTTCACATATTTGTCCCATTTTGAGCACTTCACAAAAATCCACTCTTAAAAATATGAAGACAAGGGAAACACCATTCCCATTACAAAAGGATTCTGAACTTCAAAAAATGAATTTCCAAAATGTGGCTCCTTTAGCATATTTAGGGGTCATTAAATTCTGACTTTCAGAAAGCGAAAACCAAAATTTCAGAATTCAGCTGGCTGAAGAAAAAGTGAAAAATACGGAAGAGAAAATGTGGTCTTATTTTAAGAGATATGCATCAATTTTTTAAAAAAAATCCAGAAACTTGGCTATAATATGGATGTGTCCCTTAATCTTTCTAAAATTATCCCTGGCACTTTACAGTAAGCTTAAGTAGAAAAGAAATAGAGAAAGCTATGAAAAACAGAATGTATAAATTCTGAGGTAATGTACTATTTTTGAGCATTCAATTTAGCTTGATTATCTTAACAGCTTCCTAACAGCCGGAACAAAAGGAAAGAGGGTGGACTACAACGTTCTTACTACTTGGAGAAGACAGCATTACACCTGTACCAAACACTTTATGAACCTGAATGCTAGGAAACTAAAGTTCTGGATAATTTACTTTTCTATTATCTAATAATGGTTAAATTTGGAAGCAGCATGAACCTATTTCAACCTTAATGTGAAAATATTTCCTAAATACATTTGTTATATTTATATAGGATAACTGCCACTTCATAATTCAGAATTCTGCAATATTTATGAACACCAATTTTCTCTGTATTAGAGACAGCAACAGAGGAGCACTTAGCATCCTCTCAGGACCTCCGTTCCCTCCCCATGAAAATGAGGGGTGAGATTCCGTGATTTCCACATATATGGAGAAAGTGTAGGAAATAAGACCAAACCTGTCCAGACTCGGAACGAACCCCAAAGCATTTTAATTTTTTATAATTCCCTGATATCAAACTTACGAGCATGATAAATGATTTTATTTCCCCTTGTTGACTTTTCTCTCCTATCATCTGTGTTTGTCCACACACACACATGTTCTGGACACCTCTCCCCCTTTCCTGCAGTTAACCCTTTCCTCTCTCCTAGCCTCCATTTACACCCCCTTCACCTGAACAACAGTGCTCAAAGGACTGGTTTTTTACCACTGTCTGAAAGTGATGAAGTGTGTATTTTCCAAAGGTCTTTCTCAAAACACACACGGGCATGCATGTGCACACGAGCACACACACACACACACAGAGTTGACTAGGGAGTCCAGTTAATTCCGATTTTGCTGCATTTCAAAAAACTAACTCGGGGCGGTGGGATGAATCGGGAGAGTGGGATTGACATCTATACACAACTATGCATAAAACAGGTAACCAATGAGAACCTCCTGTATAGCACAGGGAACTCTACTCAATGCTCTGTGGTGACGTAAATGGGAAGCAAATCTAAAAAAGAAAGGATATATGTATACGTATAACTGATTCACTTTGCTGTACAGCAGAAACTAACACAACACTGTAAAGCAACTATACTCCAATAAAAATTAAAACAAACAAAAAACCCAAAAAACTAACTCTTCAAGGTTTCTCTAAGATGCATGACTCCAATTTCTTTAACCTTCAGTTATTTTCTACTATTTTAAAGATGTAAGTTGCTTTTTTTCTAAATATATTTGTCCTAGTTTGTTCAGATTGCTATACAAAACACCATAGACTGAGTGGCTTATAAACAACAAATATTTATTTCTCACAGTTTTGGAGGTTGGGAAGTCCAAGTTCAAAGTGCTGGCAGATTTAGTGACTGGTGAGGGCCTGCTTTATGGCTCATTTTAGGTTGACTTCTTGTTGTGTCCTCACACGGGGGAAAGGGTGAGGGATCTCTCTGGGATCTCTTTTACAAGGGCACTAATTCCAATTAGGAGGGCTCTGCCCTCATGCCCTAATCACCTCCCAAAGGCCCCACCTCCAAATAACCCAACCATATGTTAGGTTGCAACATATGAATTCTGGAAGGACACAAACATTCACTCTATACCAACATTTTATTACCTTCATTTAAACAAGCATTCACAACACTGAATACTTACAAAATAGCGATCAATGCTAAATAATCCAAATGCTCAACTAAACGGGACTAGTTACATAAATCATGATGGAATACATTACAACTATTTAAAGCCTACATTCAATATTGCTAAGTGGAAGTGCGTGTATTCACCATGCATTACTGGGTACTTACTGTGTAGGGTCTACTAGAAACTGTAAACACAAGAAACTGAGAATGAGCCAGAACCCCAACTCATTTAACTATTGTGCGTATAGCGTAATTTCAGGTTTCCTCACTATCTGGTCATTTTTCTAGTGCTTAGGATAAAACAAAATAAAAATACTCCATAGCCTCATCATCCTGAAACCGAGCAGGGCTATCAACTTCCTCATTCTGGAGACATTACAAAATCATTACATTAGCTTTACTGGCACCCACATTATACTGTTGATTCATACTGAATTTACCATCAATGGAAACTGCCCTTTACCACGGCTCCCTCATCTCATACCTGTAACACTGTTCTTTCTATACTTAAGCACAGGATTGTGCCTCTTTTTGTAATAGATGATTCACGTTCCAGCCAGTTGGGATTGACCTGGATTCTGACTCAATCTATCAATTCCACAAACCCCTCACAGAGTTGGGTCACTCAAATATTTTATCAGCATGCCGTCAGCACCTTGAAGTTGTTAAACACTGAAAAGTTGGGGTAGGACTACATGGCACATCAGTATAGACCTCTCTTCAGCCTGGCCTTGACTCTCAGTAGTAAAGCAGTTTTGATTTCACCTAAGAGGACTGCCACCAGTCTATCCTTATCTTGCCCACAAACCGTACAGATGTTAGGGAGGCTGACTTTGAAGCTACACTGCGTGGGTTCAAATTTCAGCTCTGCCATTTACTAGTTCTGTAGGCAGGTTCCTTAACCTCTTTATGTCCCAGCTTCCACATCTGTAAAATGGGGACAGAAGCACCTAATTCATTGATTATGAGAATAAAATTAGTTAACACATGTAAAACACTTAAAACAGTGTCTGCTATGTAATACATTTGTTGTAACAAAAACAAAGACAACAGGGGATGATTAAATATTCTAGGTACCCCTGTCATCCACTTTCTGATGCTGTCTAGCCTAGTATCATTATCAAAAAGGGAATGAACCTAGCCTGGTAGGTCTTGCTTTATTCTGAACTTATACTGTAGCTTAGTGGTCACTAGTTCCTTTTAAATATGTTCAATAACCACTGAGAAATAAAAATTTTATTTAGGATCAAAGTCAATAAATTCCACGACAGACTCCACCTGTGGAAAATAAAAGGGATCCATGTGTTTATTTTCAGACTTTAGGCCCCTCTCCTGTTGTCTATAAGTTATTAAAGAATGCTGTAATCTGGCCTCTCACTTGAAATACAACTCATCTGGGTCAGGAAACATGATTTCTGTTAGAACTGCTAAAAGTTCTCTTAAATGACCTCATTGATCTTGAGCTTTAAACCTAACAATCATTCTGCCATTTTCCATCTACAATCATTTTTCTTAACATGAAATGAAAATTCAAAATCAGAACTAAGTGCTTATATTTTCTGTCATCTACTAACAACATGCCAGTGAACAAGGCAGAAAACCCAAATCTTTCTTGTCCTTCTTATTGTCCACACTAACTCAAAAAAGTTCTTGGTCTCTTTAACATTTCTAGAAAGCCCAATCTCATCTGAGGGTTAATCTTAACTGTCTGTATTCTCGGTGGTCTGTGTCACACGTTTCCAGTCATTTTTGACTTGGCATCCTACTTCCCATCTTTGGTAGACCTCCTTTTCATGCTTCAGCTCATTAGAAACATACTGGTCCTCTTCCTTTTTCCCTCTCTGGTTAGACTGTAAGCACTTATTTAGACTCTTGAAATATTCTCTCTTTTTTTAAAAAGGGGTCTATATCTATGGAATTCTTTTCTTTGAATTTTTTGAAATTAATCTTCCAAAGTAAATAGCAAATTCACTATACCCAAAGTTCCATGCCATTCCTTGATTAGCACAAAGTCAAGGATGACAGAGAACCACTTTCTCAGGATTACCTGGGGCCTGAGTCATTTCAGAATGCCCAAGGATAAACTCCTGAGAGTACTAACGCAGAATTCTCCATATTTCCCAAGGTGAAAGCTTTGCAAATCAAAATAAAAAATGATCTATAACCCAATGGATTAAGTTAAGACCAAATATAAGTCAGAGAGTTTTGAGCTAAACATTGTACCAGAGAGACCTATTACTCTGCTGCAAGATACTGAGTACGGTCTGACAATGTGAACAGCCAGCCCTCCCCAAATCTGCATTCCGGAACAGGCATGATGGCCGACCGGACTCTGCCATTTTATTTAAGGTATTGAGCGTCCAGATTTTGGTGTTCGCGAGGGGCCTGGAACAAATCTCCCGCGGATACGGAGAGATGACTGTAATTTACTTCATGGAAGGTGTTACCCAGGTTTCAATTCAGATCCGAAGATCACAGAGAGTGATTTCCACAAGTTTTGGTGAATTCTTTTATTTGTAAAGTTCTTCACGGAAAGAAATGGAGTTATTTCAGGATCTGATTCATAATGTCAAGATGAAGTCTGCACTTTATCTACATATATCTCCTTCCCTAAACTCTAAGACAATCTATGTTGGTTACTTAAGCACACCCCTTCCACATAACGCCGACTCACAGCATGTCACAACTGGATTCCACAGACGCCCTGTTTTACAGATATGAACAGGCCCAGAGAAGTTTAGTGTCTTGCCCAAGTTCAGGGCCCCATGGCCAGAAAGTCAGGATAATTCTTCATTAGGTCTAACAGTACTGTATTCCAATGTAAACCTTTTTTTTTTTTCCCTTTTTAAAGACTCTGTTACCATATTTAGTTCATTTGGCTTTCCGTCTGGGGTTCCAATTTCGAGATCTCTGCTTTTGCAAAACTCTCCACGCCTCTTACACTCCCCAAAGGACATATTACAAGTAAATTCTTAAGGGAGTCCCGAAGACCATTTTAGAACACAATTTCACACGACTTCTTGGGAGTGTTATTCCTAGTCCCAGAATTCAAGAGCTCTAGTGCGGCAATGTTATCTACCCAGTGCCCCTGACGTACACCTTTGAGGAAGGAAGACACAGTAAATCTACAACTCTTAGATGAAAACTCCTGGAGTGATACGTGTGATACTACATCCTTACAGCTCCGCACGGTAATGGAGGGTGAAGGGAAACATAGCCAAGAAAGGTAACCGGAAACAAATACTAACCGGAGACTGCTTGTTGCTTATTATCGCATTTTAATGCTGGCTGGGTGCCGGGAAGGACTGGGGAGGGAGCCCAGATGCAAGCGGCGCCCAGGCTGAGGGACCTAAGCAACGGGCGGCCCGAGCAGGCCGCCAGTGCGCACGCGCGGCCCCGGCCTTTGTACTGGGGCCGTGGCCTTAAAGACCCCCTGCGTGCGTGCGTGCGCGCGCGCGCCCGCGGCCCTCCACCCGGCGAAGGGCGCGGGGGGAGGGGCGGTACCCCGCCCCGGCCTTACCTGCCTGCGTTCTCCGCTTCCATTCCCTGCTGCCGATCGCGCTAGCAGCTACTCCTGCCTGGCAAGCGAGCGACCGGACACTGTAGTACCGCGGCCCAGGCACGTACTGCGGTACGGTAATAAGCAGACACTTAGATTCGATTGCTGGCAGAACTGGGACAGCGGCTGGCGCTCAAGCTCCTCCCCCAAGTTTCTAGTCCCCCCTCCCCCCAGGCCAGACCCACCCTCCGTCCGGCGCTTCCGTTTGCCCGGAGCCAAATCACACGCCCTGTGCTTGTCACGTGATGCAGGGCAGTCCATTCACGTTCTCTCCCCTCTCGTTGGTTCTACTGCTCGCCACTTGGCCTTCCGGGAAAGGTGGAGGATAAAAAGGCAGGGAGGGGGACCGCTCTGGGGATGTAAGGTTTTGTCCACCGGGCTTTTCGGTGGTGGGCCGGTGGCGGTGCGTGCGAGTTGGGGAAATCCTCTCTGTGGGCGCTGTGTAGGTGGGGCGGTTATGCTTATCACAATTATCCAGGCCTTTCCACCTGGATAATTTTATTCCGATTAAAAACTGCGATTTGCATTAATTACCAAGTAATACTGTGATGTAGGAGAAAGCAGAGACTTTGGTATCAGAAAACCTGGGAGTCCTGGCCACTGTACCATATTGGGCCTCACTTTCCTAATCTGTAAAATGAGGGTGATTGTAAAACAGCTTTGTAAAATGTGGAACTTTACGTAAACCGTTCCCTGCTGTACTTTTAATATGTAAAAATATAAAAGTTTAAACTCAGTGAGAGTAGATGGCACTCAAGCATCACCTCCTCGTTACAACCTTCCGGACTAACCTCTCTTTTATTCTCGCTGGCTGTTAAAGCTGGTTTTTGTTTCTTTAGTTCTCAAGTTAATCGCTGGATTTTGTACAAGGACTTCATTAAATAACTCTTAATGGTAATAGGCTATTCTGTTTCTTTCGTTAGCCTGATGGGACACATGGCTGCTGTGTTAGTTAGCTTTCCATATTTTATGCTGTGAGTCCAAAGTCTCAGTGGTTTACAGCAGCAAAGGTTTATTTCTCACTGATTAATACACGAGCTGGGAAATGGCTGAGGCTCTGTGCCACTTGTGTCTTCTTCATTCTAGGATCCAGGAAAGGGCTTTCATGAGTGAATACAGAAATATTGATTTGTATTATATGAATTGCTTAAGTGAAACTTATAACATTTTTAAACTTTTCAGAACGTCTACGAATACTCTGCCTACTAGTAAGTAGGTGTCACTCAGAACCTGACTCATGGTCGGTATTCAGTGATTATTTGTTGAGTGAATGAATTAACAACAGCCCAACCTCTCTTTCTCTCTGGTTTTGCTAACCACTCAGGACCACAATCCAGAAAAGTTTTAAAGCAACATCTTTGAGGTACTCCTGTATGTATTTTTTTTTTTTTTTTTTTTGCCATGTCACAGCTTGCAGGATCTTAGTTTCCCAACCAGAGATGGAACCCGTGCCCCTTGCAGTGGAAGTGCAGGGGTCCTAACCACTGGACAGCCAGGGAATTCCCTGTCCTGTATGTATTTTTAAATGCATGAATTAGGCGAGCATATTGTGAAAATTAAGTAGAAGTGAAGGTTACTAGTGGGAAGCTCAAGAAGTAGGAAGCTAGAGTCGTGGGTAGGAAATCGCTTCTGATGCTGGCAGGCAGGGCCAGCTTTATGGGTGTGTGATCTGTGTAGTCGAATAGGGCCCTACTCTTATAAGGGCCCCATAGTTAGTTAATTTAATGCTCTGCTACTGCCATCTTGAAATTCTTAAATAGTTATTTAACGAGGGGTCTGCATTTTTACTTTGAACTGGGGTCTGCAAATTATGTAGTTGGTCCTGTTGACAGGTGTTAAAGAGGAAGATTAAATAATGTGCCAGTGTCTGTTGAATATGGGGGCCTTGGAGGCCAACAGCTCATAGCAACAAGGAGAATGGATGACAACAGTTACATTCATAACAATAACAATGGTGATAATAATGATGGTAATACAGCAGCTTACATTTACTGACTATGTACCATGCACTGTTGTAAGTGCTTTGCATATACTAATTCTTTTAATTCTCAGGAGAACCCTATGAACCGATGCCACAGCTCAAGTTTGAAGGCTATCAGGCTGGAGAACCAGGAAAAGCCAATGCTCCAGTTCAAATCAGAAGGCCATCTGCTTGAGAATTCCTTCTTATTCAGGGAGATCTTTTGTTCTGTTCAAGCCATCAACTGATTGGATGAGGTCCACCCACATTATGGAGGGCAATCTGCTTTACTCAAAGTCCACAGATTTAAATGTTAATCTCATCCAAAAACATCCTCACAGCAACATCCAGAATAATGTTTGACCATATATCTGGGCAACATGGTCCACCTAAGTTGCCACATAAAATTAACCATCAGAGGTAGCAACTATTATTATCTATATTTTGCAGACAAAGAAACTGACAGCGAGGTTAAATAACTTGTGCAAGTTCACACAACTACTAAGTGGCAGAGTCAAGAATATTGCCAGGGCAACCTGGCTCCAGAGTCCACCCTCTCAGAGCTATATGTGAGCCTTAGCAGAGCATGAGGAGGAAGGAGGGCTTCAGACAGAAGGCTATTCAAAGCCCAAAGAGCTGGTCATCATATGTTTATAGCATTAAATGCCTGTGTTAGCAAAGAAGAAATGTCTCAAATCAATAACCTCAGCTTCTGGACTTCCCTGGTGGCTCAGTGGTTAAGAATCCGCCTGCCAATGCAGGGGACATGGGTTTGAGCCCTGGTCCGGGAAGATCCCACATGCTGTGGAGCAACTAAGCCCATGTGCCACAACTACTGAGCCTGCACTCTAGAGACCGCAAGCTACAACTACTGAAGCCTGCGTGCCTAGAGCCCGTGCTCCGCAACAAGAGAAGCCAACACAGTGAGAAGCCCGTGCACTGCAATGAAGAGTAGCCCCCACTCACTGCAACTAGAGAAAGCCTGCGCTCAAAAACGAAGACCCAACATGGCCAAAAATAATTAATTAATTAATTTAAAAAAGTGACCTCAGTTTCCATCTTAAGAAACTAGAGAATGAAGAGCAAATTCAACTCCAAGTGAACAAAAGAGAGACTTCCCTGGTGGTCCAGTGGTAAAGAATCTGCCTTACAATGCAGGGGACGTGGGTTTGATCACTGGTCAGGGAACTAGGATCCCACATGCCACGGGGCAACTAGGCCCACGTGCCACAACTACTGAGCTTGCATGCCTCAACTAGAGAGCCTGCGTGCCGCAAACTACAGAGCCCAGACACCCTGGAGCCTGTGCGCCACAACCAGAGAAGAGAAAACCTGCATGCCACAACTAGAGAGAAGCCCACGTGCCACAATGAAAGATCCTTCATGCCTCAACACAGATCCTGCGTGCCACAACTAAGACCCGATGCAGCCAAAAAAATAAATAATAAATAATATATAAATCTTTAAAAAAAAGTAACAAAAGAAAGAAAATATAGAGTGTAAAATCAGCGAAATCGAGAACAGAAAAACAATAGAGAATCAATGACACCAAAAGTTGTACTTTGAGAAGATCAATAAAACTGATAAACTGCTAACCAGAATTAACAGGAAAGAAAAGGAGAGAAGACACAAATTAACAATGTAATAATGAAATAAGTGACATAACTATACATTCTACATGCATGAAGAAATAATAAGGGACTATGTTGAACAACTCTATTTCTATAAATTCAGCAACTTTGATGAAATGCACAAATTCCTTAAAGACACAAACTACTGAAGACCAGTCAGGATAAATAGATAACCTGAACAGCCCCATATCAAAGAAACTGAATTTGTAGTTAAAAACCTCCCCACAAAGAAAACTACAGGCCCAAATCGTTTTACTGGTGAATTCCAGCAGACATTTAAGGAAGAAATAATACCAGTTCTGCCAGACTCTTCCAGAATTTGAAAAGGAGGGAATATTTTCTAACTTATTTCATGAGACCAACATTACCCTGTCACCAAAAGTGGACAAAGATGCTAGAGGAAAAGAGACTGCAAACCAGTATCTATCATGAACATAGATGTAAAAGTTCTGAACAAAATTGAGCAAATCAAATCCAACAATATATAATAAGGATAATACATCACAACTAAGTGGAATTTATCCAAGTACAGTCATCCCTTGGTATCCATGGAGAACTGGCTCCAGGACCCCCCTGTGGATACCAAAAATCCATGGGTGCTCAAGTCCCTTATATAAAATGTCATAGTATTTGCATATAACCTATTTACATTCTCCTATATACTTTAAATCATCTCTAGATTACTTATAATTATCTAATAGAATGTAAATGCCATGTAAATAGTTGTAAATACAATGTAAATACTATATAAATAGCTGCCAGAGTGCAGCAAATTCAAGTTTTGCTTTTTGGAACTCTCCGGATTTTGTTAATATTTTCAATCTGAGGTTGCTTGAATTCCTGGTTGTGGAACCCACGGATATGGAGGAGCGACTCTAATATAAGGTTGACTTAATGTTTGAAAAAAATCATTCTATATGATTTATCACATTAACAATTTTTTCAAAAGCCCTTATGACCACCTTAATAGATACAGATGAGGATTTGACAAAATTCAACATCCATTTCTGATAAAAAAAAAAAACAACAAAAGGGCTTCCCTGGTGGCGCAGGGGTTGAGAATCTGCCTGCTAATGCAGGGGACACGGGTTTGAGCCCTGGTCTGGGAGGATCCCACATGCTGCGGAGCAACTAGGCCCGTGAGCCACAACTACTGAGCCTGCGCGTCTGGAGCCTGTGCTCCACAACAAGAGAGGCCGCCATAGTGAGAGGCCCGCGCACCACGATGAATGGTGGCCCCCACTTGCCACAACTAGAGAAAGCCCTCACACAGAAATGAAGACGCAACACAGCAAAAATTAATTAATTAATTAATAAACTCCTACCCCCAACATCATCTTTAAAAAAAAACAACAAAAAAAACTTTAAGCAATCTAGAACAGAAGGGAACTTCCTCAACTTGATAAATGACATCTATAAAAAACTTACTGTATTTATTAAGAGTTCATTTTATGGTTTAATGTAAACAATCCTATGAAATCTACAAAAAAGGTACTAGAATAAGTGAGTTTAACAAAGCTGCAGGAGAAAAGATCAATATAGGACAATCAATTGTATTCTATATATTACCAACAAGCCATCAGAAAAAACACCATTTACAATAGCATCAAAAAATATGAAATACTTAGGGATAAATCTGATAAAGGATGTTTCCCGAAAATTACAAATACTGCTGAGAGAAATTAAGTAAGACCTAAATAAGTGGAGAGATACATTGTGTTCATAGGTCAGAAGACTAAATATTGTCAAGATGATCACAGATTGAATATTACGGCAATCAAAATCTTAGTAGGCTTTTTTGTAGAAATTGACAAGATGATTCTAAAAGTCATATGGAAAGGCAAAGATCTAGAATAGCCAAAACAACTCTTTAAAAAGAAAGAACAGTATGAACTCACTTATATGTGGAATCTAAAAAAATAAACTAGTGAATATAACAAAAAAAAAAGAGAGAAAGAAAGAACAAAGAACAAAATTGGAGGACTAACACTACCTGATTTTTAATATAAGTCAACAGTAATCAAGACAGTGTGGTATCATGATAGACAACAATATATCAAAGGAAAA
Source organism: Delphinapterus leucas (assembly GCF_059928025.1). Lineage (NCBI taxonomy): Eukaryota > Metazoa > Chordata > Mammalia > Artiodactyla > Monodontidae > Delphinapterus > Delphinapterus leucas. The sequence continues at coordinate 84,700,794 of NC_143139.1, read as the reverse complement.
TAACAGAGTCCAGAAATAGACACATACATACATAGACAACTGGTCAGCAGATTTTCCACAAAGGTATGCTTTCAGTGGAGAAAGCACAGTCTTTTCAACAAATGGTGCTAGAACAATTGGATAGGCATATGCAAACAAAACAAGACTGGGGTGCACACCTCAGACCATACAAAACGTTTAGCTCAAAATGGGTCACAGACTTACCTGGAGAAAACCATAATTCAAAAATAAACGTGCACTCCAGATTGGAACCAAGATGGCAGAGTAGAAGGACGTGCTCTCACTCCCTCTTGTGAGAACACCAGAATCACAACTAGCTGCTGGACAATCATCAACAGGAAGACACTGGAACTCACCAAAAAATATACCCCACATCCAAAGACAAAGGAGAAGCCACAATGAGACGGGGGGGGGGGGCGCAATCACAGTAAAATCAAATCCCATAACTGCTGGGTGGGTGACTCACAGACTGGAGAACACTTACACCACAGAAGTCCACCCACTGGAGTGAAGGTTCTGAGCCCCACGTCAGGCTTTCCAACCTGGGGGTCCAGCAATGGGAGGAGGAATTCCTAGAGAATCAGACTTTGAAGCCTATTGGGAATTGATTGCAGGACTTTGACAGAACTGTGGGAAACAGAGACTCCACTCTTGGAGGGCACACACAAAGTAGTGTGCGCATCGGGACCCAGGGCAAAGAGCAATGACCCCAGGGGAGACAGAACCAGACCTACCTGCTGCCGCTGGAGGGTCTCCTGCAGAGGCAGGGGCTGGCTTTGGCTCACCGTGGGGACAAGGACACTGGCAGCAGAAGTTCTGGGAAGGACTCCTTGGTGTGAGCCCTCCCGGAGTCTGCCATTAGCCCCAACAAAGAGCCCAGGTAGGTTCCAGTGTTAGGTCATCTCAGGCCAAACAACCAAAAGGGAGGGAACCCAGCCCCACCCATCAGGAGTCTAGCAGATTAAAGTTTTACTGAGCTCCTCCCACCAGAGCAACAGTCAGCTCTACCTACCACCAGGCCCTACCATCAGGAAACTTGCATAAGCCTCTTATATAGCCTCATCCACCAGAGGGCAGACAGCAGAAGCAAGAACTACAATCCTGCAGCCTGTGGAACAAAAACCACATTCACAGAAAGATAGACAAGATGAAAAGGCAGAGGGCTATGTACCAGAGGAAGGAACAAGATAAAACCCCAGAAAAATAACTAAATGAAGTGGAGATAGGCAACCTTCCAGAAAAAGAATTCAGAATAATGATAGTGAAGATGATCCAGGACCTCGGAAAAACAATGGAGGCAAAGATCGAGAAGATGCAAGAAATGTTTAACAAAGACTTAGAAGAATGAAAGAACAAACAAACAGAGATGAACAATACAATAACTGAAATGAAAACTACACTAGAAGGAATCAATAGCAGAATAACTGAGGCAGAAGAACGGATAAGTGACCTGGAAGACAGAATGGTGGAATTCACTGCCACAGAACAGAATAAAGAAAAAAGAATAAAAAGAAATGAAGACAACCTAAGAGACCTCTGCGGCAACATTAAACACAACAACATTCGCATTATAAGGGTCCCAGAAGGAGAACAGAGAGAGAAAGGACCAGAGAAAATATTTGAACAGATTATAGTAGAAAACTTCCCTAACATGGGAAAGGAAATAGCCACCCAAGTCCAGGAAACACAGAGAGTCCCATACAGGATAAACCCAAGGAGAAACATGCCGAGACACACAGTAATCAAATTGGCAAAATATAAAGACAAAGAAAAATTATTGAAAGCAATAAGGGAAAAATGACAAATAACATACAAGGGAACTCCCATAAGGTTAACAGCTGATTTCTCAGCAGAATCTCTACAAGCCAGAAGGGAGTGGCATGATACACTTAAAGTGATGAAAGGGAAGAACCTATAACCAATATTACTCTACCTGGCAAAGATCTCATTCAGATTCGATGGAGAAATCAAAAGCTTTACAGACAAGCAAAAGCTAAGAGAATTCAGCACCACCAAACCGGCTCTACAACAAATGCTAAAGGAACTTCTCTAAGTGTGAAACACAAGAGAAGAAAAGGACCTACAAAAACAAACCCAAAACAGTTAAGAAAATCGTCACAGGAACATACATATTGATAATTACCTTAAACGTGAAAGGATTAAATGCTCCAACCGAAAGACACAGGCTTGCTGAATGGATACAAAACCAAGACCCATATATATGCTGTCTACAAGAGACCCACTTCAGACCTAGGGACACATACAGACTGACAGTAAGGGGATGGAAAAAGATATTCCATGCAAATGGAAATCAAAAGAAAGCTGGAGTAGCAATACTCGTATCAGATAAAATAGACTTTAAAATAAAGAATGTTACAAGAGACAAGGAAGGACACTACATAATGATCAAGGGATCAATCTAAGAAGAAGATATAACAATTATAAATATATATGCACCCAACATAGGAGCACCCCAATACATAAGGCAACTGCTAAGAGCTACAAAAGAGGAAATCAATAGTAACACAGTAATAGTGGGGGACTTTAACACCTCACTTACACCAATGGACAGGTCATTCAAAATGAAAATAAATAAGGAAACAGAAGCTTTAAATGACACAACACACCAGATAGATTTAATTGATATTTATAAGACATTCCATCAAAAAACAGCAGATTACACTTTCTTCTCAAGTGCCCACGGACACAGAACATTCTCCAGGACAGATCACATCTTGGGTCACAAATCAAGCCTCAGTAAATTTAAGAAAATTGAAATCATATCAAGCATCTTTTCTGACCACAATGCTATGAGATTAGAAATGAATTGCAGGGAAAAAAACTTTAAAAAAAAACAACACATGGAGGCTAAACAATACGTTACTAATAACCAAGAGATCACTGAAGAAATCAAAGAGGAAATCAAAAAATACCTAGAAACATATGACAATGAAAACACAATGATCCAAAACATATGGGATGCAGCAAAAGCAGTTCTAAGAGGGAAGTTTATAGCTATATAAGCCTACCTCAAGAAAGAAGAAAAATCTCAAATAAATCTAACCTTACACCTAAAGAACTAGAGAAAGAAGAACAAACAAAACCCAAAGTTAGCAGAAGGAAGGAAATCATAAAGATCACAGCAGAAATAAATGAAATAGAAACAAAGAAAACAATAGCAAAGATCAATACAATCAAAAGCTGGTTCTTTGAGAAGAAAAACAAAATTGATAAACCATTAGCCAGACTCATCAAGAAAAAGAGGGAGAGGATTCAAATCAATAAAATTAGAAATGAAAAAGGAGAAGTTACAACAGACACCACAGAAATACAAAGCATCCTAAGAGACTATTACAAGCAACTCTATGCCAATAAAATGGACAACCTGGAAGAAATGGACAAATTCTTAGAAAGGTATAACCTTCCAACACTGAACCAGGAAGAAATAGAAAATATGAACAGACCAATCACAAGTAATGAAATTGAAACTGTGATTAAAAATCTCCCAACAATCAAAAGTCCCAGACCAGATGGCTTCACAGGTGAATTCTATCAAACATTTAGATAAGAACTAATACCCATCCTTCTGAAACTCTTCCAAAAAATTGCAGATGAAGGAACACTCCCAAACTCGTTCTATGAGGCCACCATCACCCTGATACCAAAACCAGACAAAGATACTACAAAAAAAGAAAATTACAGACCAATATCACTGATGAATATAGATGCAAAAATCCTTAACAAAATACTAGCAAACAGAATCCAACAACACATTAAAAGGATCATACACCATGATCAAGTGGGATTTATCCCAGGGATACAAGGATTCTTCAATATATGCAAATCAGTCAATGTGATATACCATATTAACAAATTGAAGAATAAAAACCATTTGATCATCTCAATAGATGCAGAAAAAGCTTTTGACAAAATTCAAGACCCATTTATGATAGAAACTCTCCAGAAAATGGGCATAGAGGGAACCTACCTCAATATAATAAAGGCCGTACACCACAAACCCACAGCGAACATCATTCTCAATGGTGAAAAACTGAAAGCATTTCCTCTAAGATCAGGAACAAGACAAGGTTGACCACTCTCGCCACTATTATTCAACATAGTTTTGGAAGTCGTAGCCATGGCAATCAGAGAAAAGAAGAAATAAAAGGAGTACAATTTGGAAAAGAAGAAGTAAAACTGTCACTGTTTGCAGATGACATGATACTATACATAGAGAATCCTAAAGATGACACCAGAAAAATGCTAGAGCTAATCAATGAATTTGGTAAAGTTGCAGGATACAAAATTAATGCACAAAAATCTCTTGCATTCCTATAGAGTAATGATGAAAAATATGAAAGAGAAATTTAGGAAACACTCCCATTTACCACTGCAACAAAAAGAATAAAATACCTAGGAATAAACCTACCAAGGGAGACAAAACACCTGTATGTAGAAAACTATAAGACACTGATGAAAGAAATTAAAGATGATACCAACAGATGGAGAGATATCCAGGTTCTTGGATTGGGAGAATCAATATTGTGAAAATGACTATAGTACCCAAAGCAATCTATAGATTCAATGAAATCCCTATCAAATTACCAATAGCATTTTTTACAGAACTAGAACAAAAATTCTTAAAATTTGTATAGAGACAAAAAAGACCCCGAATAGCCAAAGCAGTCTTGAGGGAAAAAAGTGGAGCTGGAGGAATCAGACTCCCTGACTTCAGACTATACTATAAAACTACAGTAGTCAAGAAAATATGGTACTGGCAGAAAAACAGAAACATAGATCAATGGGACAGAATAGAAACCCCAGAGGTAAACCCACGCACCTATGGTCAACTAATCTATGGCAAAGGAGGCAAGGATATACAATGGAGAAAAGACAGTGTATTCAATAAGTGATGCTGGGAAAACTGGACAGCTACATGTACAAGAATGAAATTAGAACACTCCTTAACGCCATACACAAAAAGAAACTCAAAATGGATTAGAGACCTAAATGTAAGACTGGACACTATAAAACTCTTAGAGGAAAACATAGGAAGAACACTCTCTGACATAAATCACAGCAAGATCTTTTTTGATCCACCTCCTAGAGTAATGGAAATAAAAATAAACAAATGGGACCTAATGAAACTTAAAAGCTTTTGCAAAGCAAAGAAAACTACAAACAAGACGAAAAGACAACCCTCAGAGTGGGAAAAAATATTTGCAAATGAATCAACGGATAAATGATTAATCTCCAAACTATATAAACAGCTCATGCAGCTCAATATTAAAAAAACAAACAACCCAATCCAAAAATGGGCAGAAGACCTAAGTAGACATTTCTCCAAAAAAGACATACAGATGGCCAAGAAGCATGTGAAAAGCTGCTCAACATCACTAATTATTAGAGAAATGCAAATCAAAACTACAATGAGGTATCACCTCACACCAGTAAGAATGGGCATCATCAGAAAATCTAGAAACAACAAATGCTGGAGAGGGTGTGGAGAAAAGGGAACCCTCCTGCACTGTTGGTGGGAATGTAACCTGATTCAGCCACTATGGAGAACAGTATGGAGGTTCCTTAAAAAACTAAAAATAGAATTACCATATGATCCAGCAATCCCACTACTGGGCATATACCCAGAGAAAACCATGATTCAAAAAGACACATGCACCCCAATGTTCATTGAAGCACTATTTATAATAGCCAGGTCATGGAAGCAACCTACATGCCCATCAAGAGAAGAATGGATAAAGAAGATGTGGTACATATATACAATGGAATATTAGTCAGCCATAAAAAGGAACGAAATTAGGTCATTTGTTGAGACGTGGATGGATGTAGAGACTGTCATACAGAGTGAAGTTAAGTCAAAAAGGGAAAAACAAGTATCGTATATTAATGCATATATATGGAACCTAGAAAAATTGTACAGATGAACTAGTTTGCAGGGTAGAAGTTGAGACACAGATTTAGAGAACAAACGTATGGACACCATGGGGGGAAAGTGGCGGGGAGGTGGTGTGATGAATTGGGCAGTTGGGATTAACATGTATACACTGATGTGTATAAAATTGATGGCTAATAAGAACCTGCTATATAAAAAAATAAAATTCAAAAAAGAATACATACGTGCACTCCAGTGTTCATTGCAGCACTATTTACAACAGCCAGGACACGGAAGCAACGTAAATGTCCATCAACAGAAGAATGGATAAAGAAATGTGGTACATATATACAATGGAATATTACTCAGCCATAAAAAGGAATGAAAGTGTGTAATTTGCAGAGACATGGATGGACCTAGAGACTGTCATATAGAGTGAAGTAAGTCAGCAAGAGAAAAACAAATATTGTATAACATCACTTATTTGTGGAATCTAGAAAATGATACAGATGAACTTATTTGCAAAGCAGAAATAGAAATACAGACGTAGAGAATGGACGTGTGGATACCAGGGGAGGAAGAGGGTCTGGGATGAATTGGGAGATTGGGATTGACATATATACACTACTATGTATAAAACAGATAACTAATGAGAACCTCCTGTATAGCACAGGGAACTCACTTAGTGCTCTGTGCTGACCTAAATGGGAAGGAAATCCAAAAAAGAGGGGATATATGTATACATATAGCTGATTCACTTTGCTGTACACCAGAAACTAAAACAACATTTTAAAGCAAATATACTACAATAAAAATTAATTTAAAAAAGGGACCACAGACTTAACTGTAAAACCTAAATCTCTAAAACTTCTGGGAGAAAATACAAGAGAAAATCTGTGACCCTGGGTTAGATTTCTTAGATATAACACCAAAGCGTGACCCAGTAAAGAGAAAAATGAAAATGGGACTTCATTAAAATTAAAAACTTCTGCTCTTCAAAAGATTAAGAAAACGAAAAGATAAGATATAGACTGGGAGAAAATATTTGTAGATCAAATCTATCTGCTAATGGACTTGTATCCATAATATATAAAGATTCAATACTCATAATAAAAAAAACCCAATTAAAAAATGTGCAGAGGGCTTGAACTGACACGTCCCTCAAAGAAAATATAAACACATGATTCTCAACATGATTAGTCATGAGATACCATTACCCACCTATTAGAATGGCTAAAATTAAAAAGACTGATTAAAGTGTTGGAGAGGATGTGGAGAGACTAGTACTCCCACATACTGTTGGTGGGAACCTACAATTGTACAAGTACTTTGGAAAACAGTTTGGCAATTTCTTTAAAAGTTAGATATATACCTACCATAACTGCAGCCATTCTACTCCTAGGAATGTACACAATAGAAATGGAAGCATATATTCATAGACCTGTATACGCGTCTTTCTGGCACTCTTCACTGTTCATAGCAGTTTTATTCGTATTAGCCCCAAACTGGAAACAACCAAAATGTCAACCAAAGGCGAATGGATAAGCCAGTTGTGGTATAACTATACTCAGCAATAGAAAGGAGCGAACTATTGATGTATGCAACAGTGTGGATGAATCTCAGAATAATTGTGCTGCATGAAGTAAGCCAGTCCAAAAATAGTACATACTGTATGATTCCATTTCTTTAACATTCTGGAAATGCAAACTATCCTATAGTGACAGAAAACAAGATCAGGTTGCCTAGGAAATGAGGCTGTGTGGGAGAAATTAGAAAGGGGAGCGAAGAAACTTTTAGAGGTGGTGGATGTTTTCATAATCTTGATTGTAGTAATGGTTTCACAGGTGTACAAATATGTCAAACCTCATCAAATTGTATGCTTTAAATACGTGCAGTTTACTGAACGTCAAACGTACTGCCATAAAGTGGTTTTAAAAATGTGAATGTATCATGATACATGGTATGTACAAAAGATTGATTTTTCAGAATTGTCTTGCATTAACCTTTTGCTTAACAAAAAGTAATCCATAATCAAAGCACAATCTTTTTTTTTAAATTGAAGTACAGTTGATTTACAATGTTGTGTTAGTTTCAGGTGTACAGCAAAGTGATTCAGATATATACATACATATAAGTATATATAAGAATATATTTTTTTAGAATCTTTTCCATTATAGGTTATTACAAGATATTGAATATAGTTCCCTGTGCTATACAATATGTCCTTGTTTATTTTGTATATAGTAGTGTGTATCTTTTAATCCCAAACTCCCAATTTATCCCTCCTCCCGCCTCTTTCCCCTTTGGTAACCATAAATTTGTCTTTGTCTGCAAAGCACAATCTTAAAAACGCATGGATTAAATAATGTCGATTTCATTCTTCCATTTTCCAGTGGCACCATAACACAAGGTCATAGCTGTCTGCGCGTGGCTCTTTTTCAGGTGTCAAAGAACGTGCAGGGCACAACTACAGAGAATGCTTTTAACTTCACTCACTCCAGAGTGACCTCACCTAAGCACGCGTGGCTCAGTGTGCGAATCTCCACCCGCTCCTAAAAGGTGGTAAACGTGAGCAGCCTCCTTTGTGGGTGCGAAAGCACAAATGATTCAAGAATCCAGCCAGAGCCGAGGTCAAGACTCGACATCTGCCAGGAAAATTCAACTATAGAGAGAATGATGAGGGCGCAGAGAGCCTGGAGCCGAGAAAGATCTGTGTATCGGTTTAAAAAGAAAAAAAAGACAAGAGACTTGCTCTGGCCGAAAATCCCACTTCCGTCCGGGTCACGTGCCCACACCGGCAGTGCAACGGATTTCCGGTCCGGCGCATGCCTCATCCCCAGCACTTTCGGTCCGATCCGCGGCCGTCCGATCCGCGGCCGCCCGCTCTGTCTCCGGAGCGCTCTTCAACGGTCCCCTGACCCGCTTCCGAGTGCCAGTGCAGCTCGAGGTACAGTCTCCCCCGGGGCGCACCCCTAGGCTGTGCAGTGCGGTCTGTAGTGCTTCTTCTCCCAGGGGTTGCTGGGCCCCGCGGGAAACCTTCGGGTGCGACCTTCCGCTCGCTCTGCTAGAGCTGCCTTTGAACTCAGAAATCCCGGCCCCCCAACTAAGAACCCGCGGCCTTCTGGTTTCCCGCCTCCAGGGGGCGTTCATGCGCTCAGCGCCGTCGTTTCATGGTTGAGGACCCAAGTGTTCTGACTCCGCCCCTGCGCTGCAGTGGGGCTCGTTTACCCCCACGGCTTGGTGGGGACCTGGGAACGTTCTAACATCGCACGCTTTCCCTCCCCCTTAAGCCTGCCGACGATGCCCGCGGGCGTGTCCTGGACGTCCTACTTGAAAATGTTCGCCGCCAGCCTCCTGGCCATGTGCGCCGGCGCGGAGGTGGTGCACCGGTACTACCGGCCGGACCTGGTGAGTGCAGGAGGGTCCCCGCGCGTCGCTCCTGGACCACTTCATTTTCACAGCAGCAAAAGTGATCTTGAAATTAGGAGCACGTCTACCCGGGACCTAAAACCTTGTGGTGGCATCTCATTGCCGTTAGAGCAATACATGGCCTGCTCTTACACAGTCTTGAAGTTTTACACGGTCTGGCACCTGTCTGCCACTGGCCTTATCTTCTAGTGTTTCTTCTTTGTTCCCTCTCTTGCAGCCACAGCGACTTCCTTGCTGTTTCTCAAACTCGTCAAGCCTGTCCCAAGCTCAAGGTCATGCTGTTTCTCTTCTTGGAATGCTTTTCTCCCAGATATTGGCTTGGTTTACTACTTCGAAACGTCAAGTCTCTGCTCAAATATCTCTTCTAGCAATGAGGGTTCTTTGTACAGCCCCCAAAGGATTCCTCCTCTGCCATTCTCAGTCCTTCGTTTTTGATAGAGCACTTGTCATGATTTGCAATTATTTTATTCCTTTGTCTTTTTACTTGTTCTTTGTTTCCTCCACTAGAATGTAATCTCCAGGAAGGGACTGTGCCTGTCTGGTTCGCTCTTGTGTCTCAGTCACCTAGAAAAGGCCGTAGAATGTATTGATAGTAGATACTTAATAAATATTTGTTGAATGAGGAAGGAGTGAATATAGGCATTCAAAGGAGGGAGGAATTTTAATTAATTTTAATAAGCATTCCCGGAAGTAGAACCGAGAATTAGAGATACTTTTGAGGAGTTATGGTCTTGAGGAGGTGGAGGCAAGGAAGTACAGTGCAAATAATTCCAAGAGTGTGCTCCGTGTTATGCTGTGGGCGTGAATAGAGTGGAGCACAGCGCAGGGAGCAGTCATTTCTGCCTGGACTCTGGACAGGTAACAAAGAGAACCAACCGTTCGTTGGTTTCTAATTTCCGTGAATTAGCACTACAGTTTCGGAGGTGTTTATTCTGGTTTTCGGAAGAGGAAACAGGTTCGGCAGAGTGAAGGTGATTTCCCGAAGTCGCATAGCTTAATGACGATTTGAAGCCCAAGCTTTCTGTTCAGTGTTTCTCTTTTTTGAACCTGTTAATGAAATAATACAACACCCTTGGAGTGTTCCAATTGAATTCAAGCATGTAGAGTAAAAAGTGAAAATCCCCCCGCTGATAACCTCCTTTATCCAATCTGCTCTCGAAGGTAACTACCATTGTTGGTTGGCATATCCTTCCAGACTTTTTACTGTTGTTGAATACACACACACATACATAGAGTTTATGGGGTGTTTTTCCCCATGTAAATAGAAATTCATATACACATTTCTCTGCGGCTTGCTTGTTTTGGTTAATGTCTGTATGGATAGATTTACTTACAGCCTTTTTTCTTTCTGGCCACTGAATAGTATTTCATACTATTGTTATTCCGTATATTAGTTACTCAATTCCCTATTGACGTTTAGCTGGTATCTAGCTTTTGTACAAACAATGCTGCAGTAGCTCTTTCTTACCACTTTAGACCGCTTGTTTTGAATTCTACGGAGGCATCAAGGATACTTAGTGGGGACAGAAAGGGGTTAGAACCTTACACAGAAATGCAGTTTGGTCTCTAGCTTGTGCAGGAATAGACATCAGACAGGCTTTACAAAGGGAGGGATGCCTGTGATTTGACCCTGGGAAATTTGCCCTTTCATTCACCCATCTCATAAGCCAGAACATGCAAGGGTTGTTACCAGCAGCTACCTGGATCTTGGGATGTGGCAGCATGAAACCAGAATCTCTAGAAGGGGCATACTGAAGTGTCTCAGACCACCTCATCCTGATTGGGTGGTGACATTGGCAGTGGGGCACCTCTGTAGGGACTTGTAGGCCGGGGCTGGCTGTGTGTAGGAGGCTGTTGGCTTTACTATCATTTAAGGAATTTATGTTCTTTACCTATGTCTGTTGGTATTGTTCCAGCAATTATAGTCACTGTTGTAACCACCACCAGCCTTTGCAGGAGGCTTTCAGTCTCTGCAGCTAGAGGTCTGGGTGGATTCTAGAGCAGAGGAGACCGGAAGGGCTGCCTAGGGCTTGTGCTCAGTGCTGTCTTAAGGGAGAAGCTTTAAGGGCACCTTTTCCTCGTCGTCCAGCCCAGCTCATCAAAACAGAAGAGGAGGCAAAGACTCAGGGCAGATGCTCCGTCCTGGAATAGAGAGTGCTTTCTGCTCGAGCTTCCCTTTTGCATTTCCTTTTACTCTTACATTACTTGTACTTGTCCTGTTTTTCTTAATTTATAATCTGTTTACTATTGGAGGCATAGAAGGTCAAAAGACACAGTCTCTGGACTCATTTTACAGCATTCATTGTTGGTTGTGTCCAGACACACCCATACGCACACCAACTGCTATTTAGAACCTCTGCTGACATTGCTAACTTTTGATGCCAAAATCACTTTACTCTTAAAAATTGGTTATATATTTAGTATATAAATAAGAAGTGCTACATTTTTTTTAATCAAAGTTGAACTGTCATTTTAGCCAAAAAGTGGAAACAATCCAAATAAATATCCATCAGCTGGTGAGTGGATAAATCGATGGTATTTATATCCTTTTATTTTTATTTTTTTAAATTTTTTGGCCGCACCGCGTGGCATGCGGGATCTTAGTTCCCTGACCAGGGGTCAAACCTATGCCCCCTGCAGTGGAAGTGTGGAGCCTTAACCCCTGGACCTCCAGGGAATTCCCCGGCATATCCTTGTAGTGGAATATTATTTGCTCCTAAAAGGGCATGAAGTATTGATATATGTGACAACACCGATGAACCTTGGAAACATGCTAAGTGAAAGAAACTAGTCACAAAAGACCACATGTTGTCTGATACCATTTATATGAAATGTCCAGAAGAGGCAAGTCTGTAGAGATGGAGCAATGGCTTGCTGGTGGTGGTGGTGGTGGTGTGTGGAAATGGGAGCCACTGCTAATGGGTTTGGGTTTCATTTTGGGGTGATGAAAATGTTCTAACATTTATTATAGTGACGGATGTGCAACTTTGTGAATATACCAAAAGTCATTGAATATTTAAATAGGTGAATAGTATGGTGTGTGAATTATATCTCACTAAAGCTGTTACAAGTTAAAACAAAATCACCTTTTTAAAAAATATATTTATTTATTTATTTGGCTGCGCTGGGTCATAGTTGTGGCACGGGGGATCAGTTGCGGCATGTGAACTCTTAGTTGCGGCATGCGGGAGCTAGTTCCCTGACCAGGGATCGAACCGGGCCCCCTACATTGGGAGCGTGAAGTCTTAACCACTGGACCGGCAGGGAAATCCCCAAAATCACCTTTCTTGAAGGCAGTTTTGTATTTTTTTGCCTACTGCTTTATGCTTTGCTCATAATAGGCACTTACTGTTTTTGAATAAATGAATTAATTCCTGGTATCTGTTTTCTGTGCCAGGCACATGGTAGAGAGGTCAGTAAGTAGTGCAGGAATGAATTTCCCAGTGTGGAAAGCCTTGTTCAAATTCGTGATCTGTCCATCGATAACTGATGCAAACTTTCCCTCTGAGTCCTTTAGTACTTAAGACGTAGCCCAGATGATAAGAGTCCTGTAAATAGAGGGCTAGAAAGTGACATAGATCAACTGCAGGTTCTCATAATAAAGATTTATCATTGAGTAGCTGGAGGCTTTTTGTTCTTTTTTACTTTTTACTTTCTTTGATGTTTTTCAGGTTACATTTAATTACAGTCTTAGAAAGCATTGGTATCTATATATTTTGTTTGTTTTTATTTTTGTTTTTTATAGACAATACCTGAAATTCCACCACAGCCTGGAGAACTCAAAACAGAGCTTTTGGGACTGAGAGAGAGACAACATGAACCTCAAAATTCATCTCTGCCAAGAACTCTGTGAATAATATTATGAGAATTAAATATGTAGTTTTAGAATTGACTGAGTCAAACTACTTGTGTTTAAGCACTAATACAATGCTAACTGCAAGAGGAAGTGCTCAGCAGATGTTAACTGATGCATTGAGATTTAGTTATGGTTTGACTAATGTTTCTTGAAAACTGCCCAAACTTATATCATCAGCTCCTCTAATGCGGTTTGATAGATACCTAGTCTTAAATATCATGTGAGAGAACATAGTTGCAGTGTCTCCTACCCTTATAATTCTGGTTTATTTCTCTGAATAAGCTTGACTATAACGGCAAATGGGAATTATAAATTAACTATAATAAAAGTGACATTGACCATGAATGCTTAGGGTGAGAAGTTAATATTTCTCTAAATATTGGAAAGTACTATTTGTACTAAACTGAATTCAGTTGAAATATTTAAAGTTTGAAATTCTTTTAGAGTTGTATATATAACACAATTATAAACAATTGTGACTTGGACGGTCACAAGTTCTCTACCCCCAAATTTGAGACACCATTTGGCATTTAATTTCTCTTATAAAATATATTCTAAAATAACTGATAAACATAAATGAGTATTGTTATGGGTTGAATTGTATCCCCCCAAAAGATGTTGAAGTCCTAACTCCCAGTACCTGTGAGTGTGTATTTGGAAATAGGGTCTTTGCAATTGTAATGAAGTAAAGATGAGGTCATTAGGGTGGGCCCTAATCCAATGTGAATGGTGTCTTTTTATAAGAAGAGGAAAACGCCCTGTAAAGACAGACACACAGGGAGAATGCCAGGTGATAACAGAAGCAAAGATTGGAGTGATGAAGCCACAAGCCAGGGGACACCACCAGAAGCTAGGAAGAGACAGGGCAGGATTCTACCCAGAGTCTGTGAACATGGCTCTGCTGACACCTGGATTTCGGACTTTTGGCCCCTAGAACTGTGAGAGAATAAATTTCTGTTGTTTTAAGCCATCCACTTAGTGTTTCTTTGTTATGGCAGCCCTGGGAAACTAATAGCAACGTGTTAGCCCTTTTCTGAGTCTATGAAAGCAGGTCGAAAGTAATTTATAGAGCAGTCAGCTCTGTGTTCAGGGCTGTTTTTCCAAAAGAAGTTTTTAAAAATTCTGAATTTCTAATGATAATGTCTAAGCTTATTACTTCTTAGCCAGTTACCAGATTGCTACGTGATAGAGATCTTTGGGGTCAATGTTGAAATCTTAAATTCCTAAGTGCAAACAAAATGCTTTTGTTTCTCTCCATAGTCAGTGCCCTTTTAGTTTAACAGTATAAAGCAATGAAATGAAATGGTTTGTTTCCAGACTCATATACCTGATTTTTCTTTTCTACTCTGTGTCATTTGGTACTTTATCATATGTTCCCAGCACAAAGAGAATCTTCAATTCCGTCAGTGACAGATGAGCAGTACCCTACTCTAGGAAAACAAGGGCCGGGATTCTGAGGTAGAAGATGGGCTTTTTTTTTTTTTAATGTCAATTTATTTATTTATTCATTCATTTATCTATTCATTTATGGCTGCGTTGGGTCTTCTTTGCTGCGCGTGGGCTTTCTCTAGTTGCGGCGAGCGGGGGCTACTCTTTGTTGCGGTGCACGGGCTTCTCATTGCAGTGGCTTCTCTTGTTGCAGAGCACGGGCTCTAGGCACGCGGGCTTCAGTAGTTGTGGCTCACGGGCTCCAGACTGCAGGCTCAGTAGTTGTGGTGCACGGGCTTAGTTGCTCCGCGGCATGTGGGATCTTCCTGTACCAGGGATTGAACCCATGTCCCCTGCATTGGCAGGTGGACTCCCAACCACTGTGCCACCAGGGAAGTCCCCAGAAGATGGACTTTTTAGTTGAGACTGATTGCTGTTTCCTGATACATTATTTACTGTGCCCTTGTGCACGAGACTTCCCTTCTCTGTATCAAATTTCATAGCATCATTAACTGAATACATTTTTCTTGAAAAAAAATTGTACACTTTACAAATGGTGAAGCTTGCCACAGCTGCCATTGCAAGGGCTTTATATCAAACTGGAAGAAGTCTATTTTTTTTTAGTTAAAGCGATTTAAAAATGTTTTCCCAAATATTAATTCGGTAATTCTAGTCGAGGTGCCTAACTTCCGCAAGTAGCTGGAATTCCCAAAGGCTTCAGGGAAGGATACTTGATTTAGTATAAATCAACAAGAAAAAGTCATGATTTGAACCCAAATCTCCTACAAGACAATGGCTTCATGAAGGTGAAAAATTAATTTTATAGCTATTAAAATTCAAATGTACCAAAAGTAAAAATGCCATCATTTCAGTAAGTGCTGATTCTAAGTAACTTTAACCAAGGTATATATTATATATATTTTTTCCTTTTTTTAAGCTGACCCCATTGTGAAAAATGGACATTATGGTGGGTGTAGAAATGTGGCCTCCGGATTCCCAGGAAAAGGCTTGTCACCCCAGCGCTGAATGCTCGTCAGCGAGCTCCCTTCAGCTGTCAGCTCCTGCAGGGACGGCCTCAGCTAGCACCACCTGGCTCAAAGCTGCACAGCACAGAGGGGCCGGCAGCTGTGAGGGACCCCGGTTCAGCTCACTTCCCCGCACGGTTGGCTGAGGCTGGTTTTGGACTTGCGTTGCTGCTCGACTTCTCCTTCTGCGCAGTCTCCTTTGCTTTCCTTCCACAGGTGCTCATCTACGGGCACGCCTTCATAAATATTCTGCACACTAAACTCCATCTCAGTGCTTCCTGGAGAACCAAACCTGTGACAAAAACCAAGTATTAAAAGTAGAACTAGAGAGCTTCCCTGGTGGCGCAGTGGTTGAGAGTCCGCCTGCCGATGCAGGGGACACGGGTTCGTGCCCCGGTCCGGGAAGATCCCACATGCCGCGGAGCGGCTGGGCCTGTGGGCCATAGCCGCTGAGCCTGCGCGTCCGGAGCCTGTGCTCCGCAACGGGAGAGGCCACAAAAGTGAGAGGCCCAGGTACCGAAAAAAAAAAAAAAAAAAAAAGAACTAGATTAGTTCTTAATAAAGCTGTGAGGGAACAGTTCACGACAGCTCAGCTGTAACCCGTCAGATAATTTAGACCAGTTTAACAGCTGTAGTGCAAGGTGTATATGGCATAGCTGCATAGCTGCCTGTTTCTACCAAAACCTCAGGGAGAATGATGCTTTTTACGCTTCCTGATGGAAACAATGGAAATTTAGAATTTGTAATTGGAAGATTCTGAGAAGTTTCAGATGCCACAAATTTAATGCGACCTGATGGCTTTAATTTTTATGTCCTAACAACCTTCACTAAAAGTAGTAATTTATAGTGGCCAAAAAATGGGAAAACAAATACAACTAATAGCTAATATAACATTGTATCAGGAAAGGAAGCTATACCTTAACTGATAGCCTGTTTCTCTATGACTGAGTTCCCATTTTCTTAAAAGGGAAAAGAAGCAGGGCAGATTTTTAAAAAGATGATTGTAGGGTATCTAGTAATTTCAAAGTGATGATTGCAAACTAAAAAAGGAGCTTGATGGGGAGGGGTAGGAAGCATATAATGATTAGAATTACGAGAAGCCTAGAAAGTGTCCTAGATTATCAGGAAAATTGTGAAGTGTTCAACAACTTTATTGTACATAAAATTAGGTTCCACAGAATTTTCTCACACACCATGATCTCTGAATATGCAAATGAGTAACATTTTCTCTCCCTAGCCAGTTAAAAAAAAATACTATTTCAGATGGCTATATTTAGAGAAACCGTTTCTCCCGTAACACATTTTAAAACAAATTAAACATATCGATGAGGATCTTCACTCAGTATCTGTAGTTATACTTGTGGTAGGACTATAGATGATGTTAAAAAGACAGCCTTTTTATTTTGGAATAAATTTAGATTTACAGGAAAACTGCCAAGATAGCACAGTTCCTGTATCCCACTGCCTGTTTCCATGAATGCCCTCATCTTACATGACCATGCTACACATCACACATGCCAGAGCTAAGGCACAAATGAGTATGTCCGACTCTGGATTTCACCAGCTTTCACCCAGGTTACTACATTGCATTTAGTTGCCATGTCTCCTTTAGTTTCCTCCAGTCTGTGACTACTTGTTTTTTGGGTTTTTTTTAACATCTTTATTGGAGTATAATTGCTTTACAATGGTGTGTTAGTTTCCGCTTTATAACAAAGTGCATCTGCTATACATATATCCCCATATCTCCTCCCTCTTGTGTCTCCCTCCCACCCTCCCTTTCTTTGGTTTTGACCTTAAAAATGTTTGAAGAGTACTGTTCACATATTCTAGGTTAGGTTAAGGTTAGGAAGTTTTGGAAAGAATACCAGAGGTCAGGTACCCTTCCTCATCGCATCAGCGGGTACACGACATCCCTGGTGATATGAACCTTGATCACTTGGTTATTAAGGTAGCACTTGCCAAGTTTCTCTATAGAAAGTTACTGCTTTCTCCTTTCCATACTCCGGAAGACAGTCATTAAATCCAGCCCACACTGAAAAAGAAAAGGATTAAGCTCCACTTCCTAGAAAGGGGAGCTTCTACATGTATTATTTGGAATTCTTCTGTAAGGAAGAGTATGTCTTCTTTCTATGGGTGGTTTTTAAAGATAATTTAAAAAAACCACTTTTCTTTAGTAAATATGAATTATTTTTGAAAGGAAGAAAACCCAAGACACATGATCTAAAAAATATTTTTCCTTTATTTTGTATCTATATGAGACGATGGATGTTCACTACTTATTGTGATCACTTCCTGATGTACGTAAGTCACTGTGCTGTACACCTTAAACTCATACAGTGCTGTATGTCAATTACATCACAATAAAACTGGAAGGAAAAAAATCGATGAATTATGAAAAGACAGGCAAGACAATGTTTGGGAGCTTTTTTATTTTTATACACATGACAAGATTTTACACCAATAGTCAGTTAAATAGTACAAATTTACATTCATGAGGAATGTTAAAAAAAAATTCAACTAAAAAACCCACTTCTTCCTGTGACCCAAAATCCCAACATTTGACAGTGCGGGGGAGAAGGGGGCTGGGGGGAGCATCCACAACAAGTCTCTCCCAAAAGAAATGACTGAAATTTCACACTCCTTCTCCACACGGGATCCAAACGGCGACACTGTAATTTACAGCTCATCTTTTTCAGCTGTAGATTTCTGTGAAAACAGAAAAATCAGAAGACATTAAAAACCAGCACAACAAACCTTAGCTCACAGAAGGTTCATGTATGGAAAAAAAAAAATTGAAATGGACCCAGCCTATCCATTAACGTGAGCTGTAGGCTAGAACCTCACCTTGCTAATCTGAAAAATAACTTAGAGCCCAACAACAAGATCAACAGTCCCTGAACACAAACAGTCAAAAATTTTAAATAGCCTAATGTTGCTAGAGTTAAGGCAGAAGCAAGTGGCAAAGAACACAGCAGCACTGTGGGCTAAGGAACGATCTGCTTAATAACATCTCAAGAATGGATGGCTAACCTAAGGGAATAAAGGAAGTGGGAAGATCAAAGTACACACTTTAAATAAAAAAGGGATTTGCTCCACCTTTTGAATTTGATAATTAGATGACTATTTATTTCTTGACTTCTGTAACAGTCTTAGCTTTGCAAGAACTGAAAATGCAAGTCCCATTCTTGGTTTGTTCTACCTTTGCTGTTTCTTGTTCCTCCTCATCCGCTCCTGCATCCACTTCTTCGTCGTCGTCTTGCTCTGTGTCTTCTGCGGTATCCTCTGTTGTTTCTTCAGGCTCTTCTTCTGGTTCTTCTTCCACCTAAGGGGAACATTTATGAGCCCATTAATGCACTGAACACCTTGGATCTATTTTCACTTTGCTCATTTAAATGTATAAGATCATAATTAACCTCACTCCGGTTTATTCAGAACTGTAGAGTCAATCCTCTAATTAGAGCTAACAGTCAAGCTAACAAAGGGAGACAGACAAAAAAAGGATGTAAAAGGGGGGGAGCTTCTCATTAATTTCTAGCATTGTGCGTGACACTGGGGATTCAAACATTCAATAAATTACTTCAAACCTTTGCATCAGGGTCAATGTTTAAGCTGAGGCGAAGCATTCTTTCTATTCTATCTCCATATGCTTTAGTGTCTGGTAAAAGATATCCTGACCGCAGTGTTGCTGTTTCAAACAAAACCACAGCAAGATCTGAAACTGTTTTGTCATCTTCATCTTCCTGAAATGGAAGAAGTCACACCTGATTAATATTAAAGGGTCCAAAGTAGTCAAATTAAAAGACAAAGGAGTATGGCTACGATACTGCTCACCTTAACTCGTCGAAGCATGTCTCTGATCAGTGGGTGTCTGGGGTTAATTTCAAATGTTTTCTTCTGGCTGGCATAATAACTGTTACAAAGTAAAAAAACAAACATATCGAATTTTAGGGTCCATGCATTTCCCATACTCTATTACTAACTCACATAATTACAGAGAACAACGTTTTGAAAAATTGACATGCTTATATATTGTTACATCATGCTTTCTATGTGTGTGGTTAGATGAAAGAGTACAATAATGAACTCTTATTTACTGATGAATCCCAAGTGCCTTTGTTGAGTGGATGAACTGATTTAATGTCCTGTTCACCCCCTCTTAATGTGTTCACTATCTTAATTGCATCTGTGTCTCCCCAGAGTTCTGGAACAGAACAGCCTCTGGGTGCTGCTCAAGTAACACCTTCTCCACGATGCCTCAACCTATATGGTTCTAAGAAAAACTGCTTCTTTTCTCTGAAGTCAGCTGCAATGCCTCTGAGTATACCTTCATCGTCATTAGCATCCTACCATTCCCTGTGACTGTTCTCCCTCCTATAGCTGCATGCCGAGGACAGGGTGAAGCCCCTCTCCCTATATCCTGGTACAACCTATCATACACGCAAGTCTTAGAGGATTATGATTTGTCATCCTGACTAGTCTGAATGTCACAATTTATTTTATAAATATTACACATTGGTGAGTCACGCTAATTACGAATTATAGATATATTTTTAAATGGAGTTTGGGGATTGTGACAATGGAAACTACACTTAGAAGAAGAATCCTCAAGCTAGGCCTGGGGAAAAGTATGATGATTAGGTAGCTAATAAGAAGATATTCCAAGTAGAAGAGAATAAAAGCAAGGAAGAAGTCATTTTCAAAGCTATTGTTGTAACATTAAAAACTTGAAATACATTATTTCTTGAAAATAAAGGGTACCAAAGACCCAGTGTACCTCCAGTACTTGGCCCTTGAGTTCAAATACTCGCTAACTTGTGCACCCTCTACCCTTTATTTTGTGGAGCATACCTGTTGGGGGTGAAAGGGGTGATTAAAAGGATTTAACTCCTTTAAGAAATATAAGTGTCATTAACTTCATCTGTAACTATTATCTAAAAATGTAAAAGAAGTCCAGATACCAGGCCAAGCATATAATCTAATGCCAAAAGACATTATGTGTAACAGATTAAGAAAATTTCCATCTGTAGATAAAATACTATAAAATAAACCACAACTTCAAGACCTTTTCTTTAGCAATCTAATGTAGCAATCTAATCCCTTTGTAAACTTATCTAATATACAACAGACACTTAAAACACCTCAGTTCTTTGTATAGAAGCTGCCATTATCTTCTAAAGGACGGCTGTACAAGAGCTAACGCCTCGGCAGGACTTCCCTGAGGATGCTTACTTTGTAGAGATGTCCTTGCCGGTCTGGTATGCTTGGGCTTTCATGATTCTCTCCATGTTGCCAGACCATCCGTACTGGCTGGCCACAAGAGCACATGGGGACTCTGTCAGGCGCTGAGAGACCACAGCCTTTTCAATCTTAGGATAAGGAAACCAAAAGTTAGAGATATATAAATATCAACAGTTAAGGTCGCGAAGTAATTGCATTTCAACTCCTTAAGGGCTCATCGCTTAAGATCATAAACGGAGGCAGATCAGAAAAGTACCTCTCATTCAGATTTTTAGGAAACTGTCATTTAATAATCTGAATTTTTCAGTCATAAATACTTAAACATCAACTTTTAAAAACATTTAAAACTTAAGTTTAATTGGTAAAAATTTAAGCTATTACAAAAACAGTATTAAATTATGGAAAACTTTCAATTACAAAGGGAAGAAAAATACCCACCCACAGGATAACACTTATCCTTTCAATTCTTTGTAGTTCATAAATTTTAAGCTCAACCTCCCAATAACTTCACTACAATATTAAATGTTGTTCTGTACAACTTTTAATGGTTACAAAAGTACCAGCTGCAAAGTTTAATTTGCTGACACAACACATTTTTAAAAATGAAGATGCTAGAATTTTCACAATTTCTAATTTCTAGAATACCTTGTCCTTGAGGGCTTTATCTTTCATCCAATTGAGCAGAGGCTCAAATTCTTTCTCAATTGCTTCACGACTCTCCTTACTTTTCTCACTTTCATCAAACTTCACTCCTTCCTTGGCAACATTCTGGAACCTCTTCCCATCGAACTCAGGAAGAGCCTGAATGCAGTATTCGTCCACAGGTTCTGTGAGATAAATCACTTCGTATCCCTTTTTCAGAAGTCGCTCAACAAATGGAGAAGATTCAGCCTACAAAATTAAGAAAGTAACAAAAATTTCCAAGTCTGGCCTTGGTATATTTGTTCATCCTAGTAGCTACATTTATGTAATACCAGCAACCCCATTTTACAGGTGGAGAATTAAGAGGTGCAGAGAATATAAATGACTTTCTTCCTATCAGTGACTGACAGGCCTCATAACCACTTCAGTTTATAATTTAAGTAAGTTTTCCTTTTTTTTTCCCTCAAGAGTTGGCTATAAATGCCCAGCTACATACCAGGACCAGTTCAAGTTCACCTCACCTCTTTTCTGCTGGACCCAGCCATGAAGTAGATTTTGTCTTGCTTCTCCTTCATTCTTTCCACATACTGGTCTAGACTAGTAATGTCACTTGGATGATAAGAAGACTGGAATCTAAGCAGTTTAGCAAGACGTGTTCGATTTGAGTGGTCTTCTATCACACCAAGCTTGATGTTGGTACCAAATTCTTTCCAAAAAGTGTCATTGTATTTCTCATCAGCAATCTTCTTGATCATGTCCAGGGTTTTACGGACAAGTTTCTTTCTAATCACCTAAACAAAATTAAAGAGTAACTTTACAAAAGCTCATCGCACACTTTTGAGAACATACAATACGTAAGGTAGCAGGGGAGTAGTGGTGAAAGATACAGATGCTGGTATTTATCAAGGGGCAGGGAATGGTGAGTACTCCTATGTCAGATGGAGCAGAAACTAAGTTGTCCCTGGAAACAGTCACAAGATTGTTTTAATGTTTATATTCTAACTTTAAGACCAGGTAGTGGGCATATATGGGTATTCGCTGCTCTTTCAACTTTTCTGTATGTTTGAAAATTTTTTATTATAAAATGTTGGGGGAAAAACAATCAGATTCTCAGGATTTGATCATTCCAGAGTAAAATTAAGTTCTTTATCTGAAAAGCCAAGGACTAGTCTCAAAACCTGGGAACTCCACTAATGGAGTCTTGTTCTCTGAGGCCCAACCAAAGAGCAAGGTGGCCGGTCTCTTCCCAGAGACACTCACCTTAAGCAGTTTATGTTGCTGAAGAGTCTCACGGGAAACATTCAAGGGGAGATCATCTGAGTCCACCTTCAGGTGGCAAAAGAAAGTCCAGTTAGCAATAAAAACACTCGAAAAAAATAAAACCAACCAACCCAAAGAAAACGCCACTTCCAGACCCCCACTCTAATCCCCTCTTCCCCCATTAATCTCCAGATACTTACAACACCCTTGACAAAATTCAGGTATTTGGGCATCATATCATGGAAGTCGTCTGTGATGAATACTCGGCGCACATACAGCTAAGCAGAAACCAAAAAATAGGTGACTTTCTGGAAATCATACTTTGAAATTTTAAACTCAGTTTATACCATTAAAAAACCCACCTTAATGTAATCGCTCTTCTTAGATCCATATTCATCAAACAGACCACGTGGCGCAGATGTGGGTACAAATAAAATCGACTTGAAGGTAACTTCCCCTTCAGCAGTAAAGTGGATATATGCCATGGGGTCATCGCTTTCCTAGAAAGTTGGTATCTTAGTCATTCAAAAGGCACAGGAAAAAGCAGTTTGCGATTCAAAAGGCACAGGAAAAAGCGATTTATTATGTCGTACACATTCAGTTTAACGTTTAACTAACAAAAAAGTACCCTTACCAAAAAAGTGAAGGTGGGGGGCAAGGAGGGAAGAAGAAACAATTAAGGTTGCACTTCTAGCTGGCTGTACATGGCTGTTCTGATGATGACTGTCAACAATATCACTCTATCGCCTAAACCTGGGGAAGGATGGATGAGTCTAGGCTCCACACATGTAAGAGAACAGGACAGGAAAACCACCGCCCTGCCTAAATGACAAAATAATGTACAACATTTCATGAGTGTACTGTTCAACCAAAAAGGTACTCAGGAACAGGATTCTTCCATGAAATTTGGAACAGCAGTGGATAAAAAGAGGTATGTAAATAGCTACAAAGCATAAGGACAGAAATTTCCTGCATTATACATTACCGTACCCACATACGGCTACTGGACACTTGAAATGTAGCTAGTCCACACTGAGATGTGCTGGTTAGTGTAAAACACACACCAGACTTTGACAACATGGTACAAACACACACCTCACAAAATAACCAACCAAACAAAAAAACCAAAAAGGAAATAACTCAATTTTTTATACTGATCACCTGTTGAAATAATACTGTTGGGTATGTTGGGTTAAATAAAATATATTATTAGAAGTTAACTTCACCTGTTTCAACTATAAAAAAATGTAGCCTCTAAAAGACGTAAATCACACACTGCTCACATATTTCTAATATAGCTGCTTGAGATGAAAGTACCTTTACATATGCACTAGGACTTTCGAGTTCATGGGAATGAAAGTAGAGGCAGAATCAAGGGAAAGTTTTTGGAAGTAAAGCTGAAAGGATGGTTGGATGTTAAGATAAGGAAAACGAAGTAATGAAATCAGCAGATGGAATACAGCAAAGAACAAATACAATCACAGAATATTAAGTTTTCTCTAGCTGTGCTAAGTCCATTAAACTGTTTGCTTTTGTGCAAGATGTCTGAGGAAACGTTAACTTGAGACAATTTTAGTCAATGCTAGTTTTGGATTCTAAGAGTTACAAGAAATGATCAGTAAAAGAAAACAAAACATTGGCAAGGAAATAGATTTAGTAATTATTCCTAGGCATATGACCTCAAAAGAAGTGTTTGATGTTGTAAACGAGCTCTTCAACATTATGTGAAAAGTCATTCGATAGCATGGTTCTAGGTCTTACAGGCCCCGTAGCAGAAACCAAGCATGTGCCCAGCAGGCACTTCTAAATCTTCTTTGTAGCGCAGACCACTCGGCGACTTGGTGACGCCTACAGGTTCCTTCTCAGAGTAAAAAAATTTGTTTTTTTTTTTTGCAGTACGCGGGCCTCTCACTGTTGTGGCCTCTCCCGTTGCGGAGCACAGGCTCCAGACACCCAGGCTCAGCGGCCATGGCTCACAGGCCCAGCCGCTCCGCGGCATGTGGGATCTTCCCGGACCGGGACACAAACCCGTGTCCCCTGCATCGGCAGGCAGACTCTCAACCACTGCGCCACCAGGGAAGCCCCAGAGTAAAATTTTTTTAATGCATAATATAAAATACACAGGATTAAAAAGGAAACCAGTTGTGTTCAAATAGTTATAAAACTATTTTTAAACGTATTTTTGATTTAGTAATGTTTCATTATCACATTATTCTAAAATAACATTTACCTTTGAAAATGATTTGTAGAAAGCTTTGTATTCATCATCCTCCACTTCTTTCGATGGTCTCTGCCATATCGGTTTGATATCATTCATAAGTTCCCAATCCCAGACAGTTTTTTCAACCTGAAGTTACAGTGTTTGATTAGTCTCTCCTAGCAGATATACCAGTAGTATCAATAGTTATACTACAGTAACAGCTTTAGAACATTTCAAAAAAGTATTAATATAGGAAGTACCAAAGGGTACCTATACTGTAGTATGGTTCTTGCCAACTGGATCAAAAAAAATTTTAAAAAGTACTTCTGTCAACACTTAAGACTGTTATAATACAACAAAGACAAATGGTTATTCATTATAATTGATAACAATCCAATTAAGGTTTTTTCAGTTATTTTTAACTAGCTAAAATGTTATTTCATAAAAATACCTGTTTTGAGTTTAGAAGGATATACATCTTATGTATTTCTATTTCATGACTTATAGAAATCCAACATCTTACAATAAACATTTCTCAAAATCCACCACCATTACTTCTACCTACTCTACTACCTAAGCAGACCAGAGAACTAATTTTATAGTTGATATCTACATGACAAAAGAAGATGCAAAAAAGCTTCTTAAGCTTTTAAAATTCAAAACATGTCATAAGCCATCAGTCCTGGGCAATATATGGAAGTCAGAGAACTCTTCATAAAAATGATCTGCATTTGCTACTTAAAAGTTTCTGAGAGAGAGAGAGAGAGAGAGCACACACACACACGCGCGCGCAAGTTTGGTTTTAAAAGCTGGGCCTAGGGACTCACTCCTTGAAAAAAGACCATTAAGAACTGAAGCTTACCCTCAAATCGGTCTGTGCATATTTGGGTTTCTGTGGTTTTTTTTTTTTCCTGCATCTGTTTTTTCTAACATAAGCTAAACAATATTTTTTACCTTAGTTCTCCCCTCTCCCTGGTTTTATCAAGATATAATTGATACACATCACTGCATGAGTTTTAGGCATACAGCATAAAGGTTGAATTACACATATTGTGAAATGATCACCACAATAAGTTAACATCCATCATCTCATATAGATGAGAATAAAAGAATAAACAACAATTAAAATAAATGGACCAAAGAAAGAAAAGTTTCTCCTTATAATGAGAACTCTCAGGATTTACTCTTACCTTTCCTATACACCATAGAGCAGCGTTAGCTCTACTTGTCATGCTGTACACGACATCCCTAGTGCTTATTTACCTTATAACTGGAAGTTTGTACCTTCTTCCAACACCCCCCCCACCCCCGGCAACAACAAATCTGATCTCTTTTTCTATGGGTTTGGTACTTTATAACCTAAACAATATTTTAAGTAGGAAGATGAACCAGACTTACTTTTTTAGTTTTTGGTTTCTTTTCTTCTTCTTCTTCTTCTTCTACTGCAGCTTCATCATCAGATTCTTCTTTTTCTTCTTTTGCTGCTTCTTCTTCTTCCATGGGTTCCTCAACAGTTTCAGTCTGTTGAAGTAGAAAGTAGAATTACGGTTGAACTCATTTGTTTAATAATTCTGATTTCATCTATAGGATATGAAACAAAATTACAGCTGAAAAAGTCGATCTTCAGTAAGAAAACACTGAGAGTATCCTGTATTGAAAGAACCATATTTAACGTTCATTCTTTCAGTGTTAAATATTCGAATATGTGCCAAGGTAATACACATAAATTGTATTCCTACAGATTTACCTTGCTGCTCCATACATAAATAGGAAAGTTTATGAACTGTGAATATTTTTTCACGAGACTTTTAATTGTATCCAGTTCAAGGTAATCAGATGCTTCTTCTTTTAAAACAAGGCTGCAAAGAAAGTAAGACGTTTAGAGAAAGACATGATGGTTTAAAAGATCTGACTATAAATTTGTCTAAATACTCCTATGACTATAATAGCCAGCAATTCTGTGTATAACCAACAATGTCCCCGTTATCCATGTTAAGAACTCTCATCACCGATAAAGGTTTGTGAGCTAAATATACCTAATATGGGTATGGTAAAGGAAGAACTTTCTTGCACTCCCTCAGGTGGAAAATATTCTTAGTTCCAAGTAAAAAAATGAAAATGTGCTCAACCTTCTCAATGTGCTGGATGTTTTTCATTTGAAGAACAGAAATCTTAAGTTAGCTGAAGGTGGGAAATCACTGCAATATTCTGGAGAAAAGTAGAATCTTATGCACTCTGATAGCAACTCTAGAAATCAAGTGATTATTGTACTTAACCCCTAATAAAAACATGTTCCTTAAAAAAAGCTAGAAAATTAATCTGAACTATTGTTTACATTTGCACTAGACAAGAAAACAGTAACCACCTGTCACATGTGACTATTTACATAAAAGTTAAAATCAGTTCTTTAGTTATATTGCCACATTCCAATAGTCACATGTAGCTAGTGGCTACCATATTGGACAGAGCAGTGATAGAACATTTCTATCACAGAAAGTTCTACTGGACAGCACTGGCTTAGATAATTACAATATCAAAAATTGTAGCACTGCTTCCTCTTCTTCCTCACTACCCCTTCTGCAAACACCTCCTCCATCCACCAAGAATAATAATCACAACGTACTCTCAAACACAGCAGGTAGTCGTGATGTTTGTGCTCCCAATAAATATGGGCAATGTTGTATCCATGGTTCTCTCCCTGCCTCAAAAAGCTTATAGTTTAGTAGCACCTGCCAACAAGTAGACAGCACATGATGACGCAGCCTAGTGAGGGGACTAAATCTCTGGTCTTGGAGCATACACATTAGTGATCTGGGGTTAGTGGAGAGTTGCATCACTTTTGGATGCAAATTGAAGCTGATGGTTAGACATCTTAGTTAGAGGTATTTAAGAGGCAATTAGACATATCAGCCCAGGGCCCCGTAGAGAGATCTAGACCAGGGGTTGGCAAACTCTGGCTGGCACCCATAAGAAATTTTTTTGGGATACAACCTCATCCTATATTGTCTATGGCTGCTTTCAAACTAGAATAGGAAAGTTGTGACATGTGACAGATCCTATAGTCCATGAGCTTAAAATATTTACTAGCTGATCCTTTAAGAAAAAGTTTGCTGACTCCTGATCTGGACTAAGAATATAGATTAGAGAACCCTGAGGAGGAGCTGGAACCTGGATCCAAGACAGTGGTTCAGACTGCATGCGGGACACGGGATAACGGAAAGGGCTGAAACTGAACTTTTGAAGAAAGAGAATATCAACATTTAGGCAACGGAAAGTTTAAAAAGATGAAGCTAGGTACTGAATGGATTGTTTTAAGGTATGAGCAATAGAATGCAAATTCTGTAGAAAACACAAGAGAAAAACTACAAAAAAAAAAGAACCCATTGCTGGGAGCCATACCAACTAAAATAACCCTGAATCCACTGGATTTAGCAACAAGGATTACTGGTGACTTATTTCAATGGAAAGATGGTGGATAAAGTCAAAACACAGTGGGCTGAGCTGTGAACAGAAGGTGAAGTAGCAACAAAGGTAAGTATGCTTTTTTGAGAAGCTCAACAGTAGATGGGGGAGAAAGAGTGCATGCCTGACAGCAGCATGGGGCATGGCCCCACCTGCCTTTGTTCCTTTTCCCAGAGACTTCAATACGTTTACACTTTGATGGGAAAGAGGAAGGTGTTCAGGAAAGGCTGACTTTAAAAGACATGGTAGGCATCAATTTATGCTTAGTCTCTGAGGAGGTGGCGTGAGAGACAACAGATGAGAAGCAGAGACTAGCTTTGGGGAGAAATGTAGAATACCCCCTCATGGTAGTAGGAGGGACAGAGGCAATTTTTACAGCATTTACAGGATGCTAATTTCATGATCTCATTTAACCCTCACTAAATCTCTCATAAGGGTACAGTGGTGGCTAATTTAGGGGCACAGGCAGGAATAGGGAGGAAATTGAATTGTCAGATGGTTTCTACTTTATTAGTCAAATATAAGATGAAGTCATATGTATGCAGGGCAGGATCCTAACCTTGTCGCTTCCTTGCCTTTGCTCTCCTTTTCCCTTTGGCCATTCTAGACTTTCAGTTCCTCAAATGGGCCTCTTGCCTCTGGAACTTCCAACATGCTGTGCTTGCTGCCTAGAATATCTGAACCTAGTTTATTACCATTTCAGAAAGACCTTCTGATAAGGGAGGTATCCCTTAACTTCCTTTCTGGCATTTGCTACTCTGAAATTATCTCATGTTTTTTCTTCCTTAGTCGAATGAGCCACGTGAAAGTAGGGACAGCAACTGTCTTATTCTCCACTGTAGCCCTAAACCCTAGCAGGTAACAGGCACTCAAATGGCTATCTGTTAAGTGAATGGTCGGGAAGGAGGGCTTAAAGAAAAAAGGTAATTTTGCCAAGGAAAGGAGAACCTGTTGTAAAATTTCATTTACCATGCTACCATAGGAAACCATCCTGATGACCCTTATTCATTCATACCAATACCTGCTAGTCATGCGTTAGGCTCTGGGAATGGAGTATTAACAAAATGTTTGCTCACATGGAGCGTCCATCTAGATGTCTCACCTGTCTCTTGGCAACCTAAGACATTAGCACCTCTTGGGACATCATTTTCTCTTTCTAGTTAAAAGATGCGATTTACCTGTATTCTCCTACCACCTAACAGAGAGGGCCCTGGGGTATAACTATTAGGGATGTCTCCTAAAGAGATCAGGAGATGTGAAAGGCAGAAGAAGGTAAATTTAGAACAGTAAATTAGTAAAAATACTAAAATGCAGTTGTCTAGTTTCATGAAAGGAAAATCTCTGACAATGAAAATAGGAAATGTCTTCTGGGATGAAGAAAATTGGTTGAAATGATAGATGTATGCTTGTTTCCTACCTGAATATTTAAAAATCCTTAATGTTGAGAAAATTTTAAACTGAATTAAGAAAAAAATCAAGACTGTAGGCACATTTTCACTTGGCAGAACTGGGCAAGTCAACTGACCTCTAAATTGGAATTTCTTTATCTCTAAGATGGAGAAAAAAACAAAAGGCAGAAAGCTGCCCTGTCGTCTGTCTGCTTCACACTTCACAGTGCTGCAAGCACTAGGAGATACTGGGCATAAGATACGTCTCATCGACACCAACAATAGGTACTGGCTTAAAATGAATTCCATATCAAATTCAATAACTAGTAACTATCCTCGAATGAGACGTTTTCTTCCAAAGAACTTTCTTAACTCTCTTCAAGTCCTTTATCTGTTCCTGTGCTCTCCAACCCGCCCCCAACCCTGGCTACTGTCTTGGCATGTTTTCAACCGTTACCCAGGCTACCCCAAGAGTCTCTTCTCATCCAGTCCTGCCATCCTCCACACCACCTTCAGAAAACTTTAACAAAGTTCATCAGAAATTCCATCAGTAACTGCCACCACCTGAAAGGAATTCCTTGAATCTTGTAAACACGCCGTGCCACCGCCGTTATCCATGATGCTCCACAGACTGACACCACTTTTCTAAGTCCTGCTTACCTGGAAAACCTGGACAAGCCACTTGTTTCTGAGGCCTCCGATCTGCCTTCTCCCTGAAGAGCTAACCCTTCCTCCTTCAAGCCCTCCATAGACAGGAGCCACCATAACTCTGGGTCCGGCCCTTAGCAAGGCCTCAGAACACTTCAAGTGGTGAAAACTGTTCAAGTTCCTCATTTTTATAGGCAAAGAAATTAAGGCCCAGAATAAGCCGTTTGCTCAGAGCCAGAACTGGAGAATCAACATCCTCGTTACGACTATTAATTCTCATTAGGAATTAGTAATACTCACGTAATTGTCGTTCCCCGTCCTAGCGTGTTTCCTCTGGGGTCAGCAATTACAGAAAATTCATTGGAGTCGGACTCCCAGATGTGCTGGGTGTCGTTGTTGTGTTTCGACGTGACAATAACTTTATCTGCTACAAGGAAGGCAGAATAGAAACCGACACCAAACTGGCCAATCAGTTCTGAAGTTGACTGGCCATCTTCTTGTGCCTCAGTCATTTTGTTTAAAAACTCGCTCGTCCCAGATTTGGCTATGGTACCAAGGTTTTTAACCAACTCTTCCCGGGTCATTCCTACACCAGTATCTGTGACATGGAGCAGGTTCTTCTCCTTGTCACACTAAAACCAAGACAAGAACAAAACAGTTATACTTGCTCAATACTCATGATATAAAAAGGAAATACTGAGCTATATATTGAGAAACTACCAGCTTTGGACCACATCAATTTCAATACAGAAAACAAAACTGAGATATTTTCCTCCATATAGTATTTTATGGCCTTTTCAAAAAGCGTACATCTTAAGCACAAGCATTTTTATAGAGAGTAATTTTAAGTTCAGTGTATTTGGTAAAGTATCCATATAAAGGGGGCAAGGACTGGTCTAAATGTCAAAGGGCAGAGACAGACCTAAATGAAGCAAGCTATTTATGAAAAAAAAAATTCAAGAAAAATAAAATTCTATGTTTCACCTATTTCTTTGATAGAAATTAAAAGGATTCAAAACTTGAATGACTTCTGTCTTTGGAATCTGTGGTGACCAATGTTCTTCACTAAACATTCCCAGCTCTCTGCCTTCCAGAAATACAGTAGGAATATACTTCCTCCACTTATGGCTGGATAAGGCCATGTGACTAGCTCTGGCCAAGGAGTTGCAAGTGGGAATCAGGAGTGTGGCTTTCAGGCTGGAGCCTTTAATTGATGCGAGACCCTCCAAGCTTTCTCTGCACCGTGGCAACCAGCTACACTTCAGATGGTGGCTGCTCAATCAGCCTGTGCCATAGAGATGATGCAAAGCAAAGGCCACAGGCAGCCATGATTGATGATTTAAGCCAGGGGTTGGCAAACTTTTTCTGGAAAAGGGCCAGAGAGTATTTTAGGCTTTGTGGACCATACGGTCTCTGTCAAAAGCAGTCACAGATAATACACAAACGGGCATGGCTGTGTTCCAAAAACATTATTTATAAAAGCAGGACTTCCCTGGTGGCGCAGTGGTTAAGAATCCACCTGTCAATGCAGGGGACACCGGTTCGAGCCCTGGTCCGGGAAGATCCCACATGCCGCGGAGCAACTAAGCCCGTGCGCCACAACTACTGAGCCCTCGCTCCACAACTACTGAAGCCAACACACCTAGAGCCCATGCTCCGCAACAAGAGAAGCCACCGCAAGGAGAAGCCTGCGCACCGCAACGAAGAGTAGCCCCGTGCTCACTGCAACTAGAGAAAGCTCTCACGCAGCAACAAAGACCCAACGCAGCCAAAGAAAAAAATAAAATTTAATGTTAAAAAATATATATAAAAATAAAAACAGGCAGCAGGTCAGATTTGACCCACAGGCCATGTTTGGCTGAGCCCTGATTGAAGTCCCCGACACTTGGGAATTGTTATTGCTCTAACCTAGCCTATCTTGACTGATACGCATTCTCTATCTCTAAGAATTCTTTGTAGTTAAAAAGAAAATTGTTCTAAGCTTACCTTAATTTTAACTGTTAATTCCTCATTTCCAGCAAGAGCATTTTCATCAGTCAATGATATTAGCCTTATCTTATCTAAAGCATCAGAAGCATTCGAAATCAGTTCTCTCAGGAAAATCTAAATGGAAGCCAGATTTAATACACACTTAGATTAGCCTCAAGATACACGAGACATTAAATTTAATGGCAAACTCATTTTATTTCTACTCTTTACTCTGAAAAAGCACTCTTCAAGGACTAGACTTCTATGGTACAGAGGTGGCGTTACTCTCCTGGTAAAAGGAGGCACAGCGCTCTACACAAAGGACTGTAGCTACTACAAGGAACACCTGAACTGCTGAGCGTAGCTGATACTCTATTTTCCCTCCTAATGATCTTTCTGTGTGCAATACTCGAGGCTTAGTTTGTTATGACTGAACGTAAGACTCACAACTATTTAGCAGGCCACGAAAACAGCTGGAGGGGAAAGGGAAAAAAAAAAAAGGGAAAATGTTTAGCAACCCTCCCCCTCCCCCCAAACAGACACAAATAGGTATCTAGTAGTGATTCTTGTACATACTGGGTTTTTAAACTCTGCCAACTACTTGCTTGGAATTGCTATGTCAGCACATTCACTATGAAAGTTAACAAGTTAGCTACCATACGGAAACAAAACAACATTATCATAACCACATGTTGCTTACCTCTTTATTTTTATACAATGAATTGATGATAAGTTTCATCATTCTGTTAACTTCGGCTTGGAAGGCAAACTTTTCTGATTTCTCTCTAAGTTCTCTTATCTGGGATGCATTTAATCCATCCAACTGAATAGCTTCTTCCTCTCTAAGGAAATAAATTTGATCAACTAATACTGCATTACTTAATTCCCTCCAAAAATATAGGATCTGTGATGAGAGCAGAGTGATCTCTTAAGGTTGTCTTAATGGTTAAAAGGCTAAAATGCAAACCTTTACATTACTAGTCTACCATCTCATTATTATTTTATCACAGTAGTACATTACCTTTAACAGCAAGTTGGAAATACTCTGTGTTAAACATTGTCAGAAAAATAAACCCAACTTCCCTCTCCTAAAAAGCAAAGTCACACTCATTTATGTTCCCTCACAGGGAACCCTCTGCCTGGGAAACTTTGGCTTCTAAGGGTCTACAAAAGTTAAGTCCTAAGAAGCCGAATCAAAACATTGCTCAACTGACAGAATTCCTTTTTAAAATTACTAAGTGTACACACCGGGTATAAAACCAAAGGAAAAGCCTTTTCTAAGGTCTTAGGAAGGCTATAGTGCTAGCATTCTGAAACAGTTATCAAAATAGTTTTCAAGGGAATTCATCTCATTTTGACCAGTCATTCTTAGTGGCAAAGTTAGGAGATACTACTATGTATGCACACACTTGCTACCCCTAACATTTTCTCTATTTAAATTCAGAGTATTAAACTTCATCTGGATCTTTTGAGAAGAGATACAAAAAAGCTACTGTATTCCAAGTCCCCAGCGGGTTAGCTGTATAGTTTCAGAAGAACACAAACCTCTGCACTACTTCATCATCTGTCCTTGAGCCTTCTCTACTTTTACCCAGATCTTCTTCCACTGTCCCATCCACATCCACTTCATCGTCAGCCTGGACAGACCCTGATGGCAGATTTAACACCAGAAAACTCTTAAACATCGTTGCTTCATGTACTTCTCAGAAGAAACAATATCAAACAGGGCCAGTGTAGTGGTTGCAAAATTCACTTGGCAAATACGGGAGGGGGCGATGGAAGAATGGATCCACTGGTTTAAATATCCAATGTAAACCCACGTAAGCGTATTTCTTATGTAAGTTCAGATACTGAGGTCTCCCAGGAGGTTTTGAAATACGGAGGCAGCCATCACTTCTAAAGGGTGGCCCTGGGATCCTTTATAAATACTGTTTAGCAGATTCGATTCCAGGCCCCTTCTACATTCACACGTGTTGCCCGCAGGCCGAGACTAGGCCTCCAAACTGACCATGCCAAAACTTAGGCCTTCAATACCACAAGTCAGAACACGAAAAGGATTTGTGCAACCTCTAGCGAGGGGAACTGAAGGGCTCAGGAGCCTGAGAAAGCGAAGAGACGTTTAGAGATTTTAAGACGTTAAGGAGCTCGAGCAAAAGTGAGTCAAACACGCTGACACTGCCGGTTCGCTGCCCGCGGGCCTCACGCTCCACAGCCCAGCGGCTAAGAAAGGAAACTCGCGTTGGCGAGGCGTGGAAGCCTGGGGGCGGGGGGGGGGTCCTCAAACTCTGATGGCCAAAGGTTGCGGCATCTGACAAAAGTCCTCCGGAAAGGGCACACACAATGCTCCCGGGGGACGGCGGGGAGGGGGGCACGAGCCCGAGGGAGGCCCCACCGCGAGGAGGCTGAGCCCTCTAGGAGCGGATACTAGGAGATGTATAAGGGATTAAAACGACTCCGTTCTCCTTTTATCTTTCCAGAGGAAGGAGAGAGTAAACGAAATCCCCTGAGCCTCTTTCGAGGAAAAGCAATGGACACCCCACAGACCAAGCACAGGCCCTGTAATCACCCTCCCGGGCTCAACGCCCCCAGAACCTTCGAGAAGAGGCCGCGCTTGAGGAGGGGGGGCGTCCAGGCGGGCCCGCTCCTCCAGGATCACTCACCGAAGGTCAGCAGGACGCAGCAGAGGCCCAGCACCCACAGGGCCCTCATGGCGCACGGCCGGTGAGTCTCGAGTCCCCTTTGATCGCAGGAGCCGCCTCCGCCCCCCCCCTACGCCAGGCTTCGATCCTCACACCTCAAGCCTTGCGATCCGCCCACTACCCCCAAGCAGGTCGGGCCGCTTTTCACCCCCACTTCTCGAGGGCGGGGGACGGGAAACACGAATCCACCAATCGTGCCGTACCACGCACCACCTGTACCCAATGGGGACTCGTGGGGGGGGGGGACCGCAGTGCACCAATCGGAGCTGTCCAGGTGCGGTGTCCAATGCCCGAAGCGTGGCTCCTTCCGATTGGTCAGTCCTGGCTCCTTTTCTCCAATCAATTGGTTCCGCGGGCCCCTCTCACGCGGGACCGCCCCTTTGCCTGTGTTGCTCTGGTCTCTAAGGGAAACCCTCCAATGAACGTCAGCACAGAACACATCCTCCTTGCGGGGAGGTCACGCGGAACCACTTCCGGTTCCTGAGCGCGCTTACTCCGTGACCAGGGGAAGCGGTAGCCATGGCAACGCGTTCTTCACCTTTCCCTTGTCCATGCGTGGGGTCACGTTGGGAATGATTCCTGAGCGACTTTTCGCAGTCAGCTTTCTATCTGGCAGTGCTTCTCGGAATCGAGACACACGTGAGAAGTTGAAAATCCCCCGGCGCACTTTTCGATGGGGTTGGGGAGGAACTACAGTTCCCGGCATGCAACGTACTAGGGGGAAAACACTGTAGTGCATGCTGGGAATCGTAGTCTTTGATCAGCTGCGCAGTTTGGCCCTTTCGTCTGCCTTTTTCCCAGTGTGTCTTTGCGGGAACTCTGCGCTGCGTGTTTTAGAATTTATATCTCGTTCCCAGTGCCGTAGAAAGTTCTACGTATTCCAGACTCTCTAGTGTACACAGCCTTCAGAACCTAGAAAGCCGCCAGGCCTTGGCCGAGGCCGCCCAGCGTTCTGGGGGTCGGCCTGAGTCCGGCCCAGCCTCCGGTTCATGGACGCGCCTTTCCGAATCTGGCTTCTCGTGCGTCACGTGGGCAGCCGGAGCTTCTGGTACGTCTGCACCTTTCACAGCTGGAATGCTAGGCCTTCTGTTTCGGTTTACAGAAGAGGGTAGCGGGGCTTTTTTTTTTTTTTCCCCTTCCCTAACGGGAAATCGCGAGCAACTTTGATGCCCTGACTCCCTCAGGAGAGTTCAAAGGCGGTGAACCGGTGGTCCCAGAGTCCCTGCTGTGAGTCAGGTGAAGAGCATGGTATTAAAGTCCAGTCTAGTAGAAAAAAGAAAAAAAAAAAAAACACTCTAAGTTTGACGGGTGCAGGAGGATACACCTGCAGATCTTTGAAAGCAAAACCTGTGGGACTGCAAATGAGCGAGAGAGTACAGCTTTGTAACTTCATAGAAATACAGAAAGACATAAAACACCAGGTGGCTTTCGTGTGAGGGAAGTCCCTCACCCAAAGCTTGGGCCTTTGGAAATATTTTCTATGGCTCTTTAGCCTTTACAGAGCCCCCAGCCCGACCCGCACCCGGTTTCCACAAAAACCCTGCCTTCCTTACTGCTTCCTACAGGTTAATTGAACTTCGAATTTGTTTTCAGATAATCATCCGAATTCCTGAAGA
This sequence comes from Delphinapterus leucas, assembly GCF_059928025.1. Lineage (NCBI taxonomy): Eukaryota > Metazoa > Chordata > Mammalia > Artiodactyla > Monodontidae > Delphinapterus > Delphinapterus leucas. The sequence goes on along the minus strand of NC_143139.1, from coordinate 84,664,045 downwards.
CAAGCTTTTCAGTGACAGGCTATCGTATATATTTATAACTTCCCCTATTGAGGTTCGCCAGTCTTAATTCTGTGGTCAGCACTTACACGTTGTGGTGGTGCCTTATTTACATCTAACCAAATTATCTGAATTTGTTATTAGTAAGAAAACGGTAGCTTACAAAGCTTTTGTTATGCCTCTGTGCTTATTTTTTTTGTTTAAAGAGTTACTAGGGTGTGAATTACATTCAGAAATCTCAAATAATTGCATTTTTGTGTGTTTTAACTCCTGTTTATATTTTCTTTTTAGAAAAAGATGAGTTCCATCACTGTTCTGCATTTCACAACATTTCTTCCCCTTTTTCTCTAGCTCTGAACAAGTAAGCAGCCAGTTCTGAAACTGCAAATTCCATCTTAACTGGTCAGTGGTGGGTAATTTGTGCTGCACCTGAAGGGAACTGAGAATGAGGCAGGCCCTCCAGAATAGATGCATTGCTTGTGGGTAGATGTTACTGCAGATAACGGTGGGAATGTATGAGGCAGGCAGAACGCAAGACAATAGACTGGCAGAAGAATACGGCTGGTTGTTGTCAGGCTCAACTCTGCCCCTTTAAGACATGATCCCTGGCTATGCACCCTGTGAAGGTAATGGGCAGCTTACCCCATTCCCAGCCTTGCTGTTTCTTCCCAGCCTTGCTGTTTCTCCCCTGTCGTCGTCTCCACTTCTTCTGCCTTTTGGCCTATGATTGATCCTCATGTCCCATCTTGGCTAGCTCCTCCAGAACTTACACTCCAGATTGTTTTTAAACTGCTGACCTGTGGAGCTGATTCCCTCGCTTCCTAATTTTAGTTTTTTCCTTTTGACATTATATGTCCATGACTAGTACGGGGAATAGCTACCTTTGTTGTTTTTGTTATTGTTGTTGTTGTTAAGCTTTTTCTTGAGCACAGCTAACCCCACTAGACAGCACCCTCCTTTGCAGTTGAACTTGGGGGAAGACACCAGAGAGGCAAAGGGGTGCCGTTAGGAGCAATGGATAGCTCAACTGGTAGACAGGTGTAGTCCAGCAGCGAGGAGTCAGGGAGGATGCAGACTGGGAGATTGAGGCAGGAAAGCAGTTGGCATCGGAGAGCATTGAGGAATGAGGCTGAGCACCAAGGTCAATTTTTTGGCTGGTCAGTTGGTTCATTCATTCTTTCATTTATTAATTCAGCAAGTGTTGAGGACCTGGTATGTGCCAGGTATTATGCAAGGTGCTGGCAGTAGAGGGGTGAGCAATATTGATATGGTGTCTGCAGAGTTTGAACAAATATTAACAGTGGAGTTGCAGCGTAAGTGCATGTATCTTATTTAAACCAAAGCAAAGATATGAAAGAATGACTGCAAAAGAATGTGAGGGAGCTTTTTGGGGTGATGGAAATGCTCTTGATCTTGATTTTGGTGGTGGTTAAAACTCATCAAACTGTATACTTCGAAAAGAGTGAATTTTGTCATGTAAGTTATACCTCAATCCAAGAAACCCTAATAGCAGCCATTGATTTAAACAACAAAACACTGAAACCATTTCAGTAGGAAGCAGGAAACAGACAGAGATGCCCGCTATTGTCAGTATTGTCCCACACTGTTTAGGAGGGTCTAAGAAAATTAACTGAAATTAATTTTAAAAAGTTGAGGTTTTTTTATTTTGAAATCCCTTCTCACTGGTGAAATGATTGCCTATCCAGAAACTCAAGAGACTCTAGCTAGGGGAAAAAATTACTGACTATAAGAAATATGTAAACATCAATAGAATTGCTGTAATCTTGTAAAAAAACACAGAAATGGAAATTTTAAAAATTTCATTCATATTAGAGACCCAAACCATAAAATACTTAGGAATAAACTTGACAAGAAAGACATAGCTCCAACATGAAGAAAACCATAAAATCTTATTGAAGAATATAAAACAAATGGAGAAGTTGGGTCTGGTGCCATACCCTATAGAGTATTATTTACTGCTATGTAACAAATTACCCCAAAACTGTGTAGTTTAGAACAATGAACATGTATTATCTCACAAGGTATCTGTAGTGGGGAATCTAGGAGTACTTAGCTGGGTGGTCCTGGTTCAGGGTCTCTCATGAAGCTGTAGTCAGGATGTCAGCGTGGGCTGCTGTCATCTAAGGCTTGGCTGTGTCTAGAGGCTCTGCTCCTGTGATGACTGACTCAGGTAATGGCAGGAGGTCTCAGTTCCTCACCACACGGACTTCTCCATTGGGCTACTTGGGTGTGCTCACAGTATGGTGGCTGGCTTTCCCCAGAGTGAGTGATCCAAGTCAGAAAACAAGGCAGGAGCCATGAGAACTCATGACCGACGTTGGAAATCACATACTGTCATTTCTGCAGTGACCCTACTCAGAAGAGGGGATTACACAAGGAGGTTAATACCAGGAGTCAGAGATCACTGGGACCATCTTAGAAGCTGCCTGCTACCGTACTGTAGCTGCAAGGGAAGCTGAGCAAGATTCTAGCTGGCATCTTCAGCTTCATTTGTGAGGAGTGGGCTCATGAAATGGGGGACAAGAACCAGAAGTGGGGATTTCCTCCAAAATAGGAAGGGGATTCAGATGTTGCACAGTCAAAAAGAATGATAAATGTTCACTACGTGTTTGAATAGACAAACAGAACAGTGCAGCAAAAGAGAGAATCCAGACATAGATTGTTTCAATTTAATACATGATGAAAGTGATATTTCAATTTAGAGGAGAAAGGATAGTTTGTTTCACAAATGATGCTGGCCTTGACTGGTTATCCATCTAAAGAAAAATAAAGTTGACACCTATCTTACATCATATAAAAAAAGAAATCCAGTTTAGGAGAAAATAAGAAAGCCTGGGAGTGCACACTAAGAATGGGGGAGACCTACTCAATCAAGATTGAGCATCCAGAAAATACAACAGAAAGCCTACAGTGTTTACCAGGCTCCTCTCTGGTGGGCCCGGAACTCCAACTTTTGTCCTGCTAGCACTGTCACCACGAGGCTGCTGAGTGTTGCCTAGCGCATCAGCCTTGTGCTGCTTTCTAAGAATAGCTCTGCGTGGTGTAAGAACCAGCAGGCATTTTAAGGGGAAAAGCAACAGAGAATGTAGGGATCACTTCTTAACCCTTCCTTTCTGGAATATTGTCTTCTCAAACCCTGGTTGCCTGAGTAGCTGTCTGATGCCTTTAAATAAATCCTCAAGTATCTTATCCAGCTTCTCTGTTCTGGCAGGAAGGTTGCTCTGCTTTGAATTGTCCTTCGTGGTAGAATGTGGAAGTAGATGTAGGAGATGTAGATGTTCTTGGTCCTATTTTAATATTGGGGTTCAAACATTGGGTTTCAAAAATCCCAATGTTTCGGGCTTCCCTGGTGGCGCAGTGGTTGGGAGTCCACCTGCCGATGCAGGGGACGTGCGTTCGTGCCCCGGTCCGGGAGGATCCCACATGCCGCGGAGCGGCTGAGCCTGTGAGCCATGGCCGCTGAGCCTGCGCGTCCGGAGCCTGTGCTCCGCAACAGGAGAGGCCACAACAGTGAGAGGCCCGCGTACGCAAAAAAAAAAAATCCCAATATTTCAGCTAAGACATTAAACAGCCATAATTATTTCCTCATGTTAACCTTTTGGTAGTTTTCATCAAGTAATTAATATGGTGTTTAATGTTTCCGAAATGTGGAACTTGTATTATTTTTGACTAGAGAACAGTAAATGTGTTTCTAAATATTTAATGTAATTGTAACTACAGTTTACATTAGTTTACATTATGTCTTCTTTTTGACTAGTTTTAACTACAAATGTGGATTATTTGTGATCTCCCTAGGCCCCACCCCAACTCACATCATGTTACCCTGCCTGAGCATTGACTGTGGGTTTATATAATGGTTACTTGCATTTGCTAATAAAATCTGTGGGTGCTGTGACTCTTAACATGCAATCAGAGAGTTTAAATTAAATTCACCTGTGGTCTTGTAGTTTACATTTTATTTTCTATTACCTAAAAATGAACATCTCCCTAGTCTCTGCCTTAGAAAAACAGATCAATTAAAAAATATATGTCTGGGACTTCCCTGGTGGTGCAGTGGTGAAGACTCTGTGCTCCCAATGCAGGGGGCCTGGGTTCGATCCCTGGTCAGGGAACTAGATCCCACATGCATGCCACAACTAAGAGTTCGAATGCCTCAACTAAGGGGCCCATGAACCACGACTAAGCAGCCCGCCTACTGCAACTAAGAGCCGGTGCAACCAAATAAATAAATAAATATTTAAAAAATATATATATATATATGTATATGTCCAATTGTCCTCTGTCAACTTTGGATACCAGCAGAGCACAAGAGGAATTGAATTTCAAATAAGAGGTTTGTTAAGTTTTAAATTGTGGTAATTTGATATTTTACATGATCTAATTAGCCATGTTGATGATGTTACATTAGGGACTTAATAGGAGTTTCAGAGCTGGAAGAAGTCTTAGAAATCATGTAGTTCCACAACTCACCCTCTTGGTTTTGAATTATAAAACTAAGATATTTTCATGGTTTAAAAAAACTCCAATTGGTACAGAAAAGTGTAAGATCAAAGGTAGAAGTTCCAGGTTCTCCCCACCCCATTGTTCCCATTCTCTAGAGGTCACTACTGTTAGAAGTTCCTTATGCATCCTTCCAGAAATTTGTGTGGGTGGGTGGGTGTGTATGTGTGCACACATGTGTGTTTGTGAATGTACATATGTGTGTAATAAAATTAAAAATGAAATTCTTAATTTTTAAAAAGATAAATGGAACAATACACATTAGCTTATTCCATTTAATAGATCTTGGATGTCTCATTTTTTAAAATCTACTTCCCTATTTGTTAGGCACTTGTTTTGTTTCCAGTTTGTTGCTATTACAGTCAATGCTGCAGAGAATGCTTTAATCTGCACAGGTTTTTTATTTGTCAAAGCTTATCTGGAGGATAAACTTTTAGTTTTGGAATAGTTAGGTCAAAGAGTATGTGCCTTCAAATTCTATGGATATTTACCAATTCCTCTGGGGGGCGGAAAAAAGCTGTACCAATTTATGTTCCCATCTCAAGGCTCCCCCCTCTCTTTTTAAAAAAAGTTAAGGAAATTTGAGGTCCAGAGAAAAGAAATGAGGTCTCAGAGTTAACTATTGGTAGAACAAAGTGGAACTCATATTTTAAAAATTTCTTACATTGCTCTAGCTACTACGTACCTCTCGGCTACTTGAAAAAGTTTGAAACGCTTTTTAAAGAAATTTTATTTTTTTATGTGTATTATGAAAAAATTTGGAAATTAAAAAATTAAAAAAAGATTGAGGAAGAAAATTAAAATAACTCATATGCCTTAACTAGATACATCACTACTAGAATCTTGGTGTCTTCATTAATGTTTAATATATACATTTTTAAATTAAAATTGGAATCACACAATAACAGTTTTGTAACTGTCTTTAACTTGCCAATATATGGTAAACATTTTTCCATGTAAATATTTTTACAAGGTATCTTTTAATGGGTGTACACTATTTCATGTCATGACTGTGCCAGAATTATCGATTTATTATTGTTAGCCCTTTAGTTTACCAATCTTTAAACCATTATAAATATTGCTGCACTGAAAATTCTTAGATGTAAATCCTTATAGACAAATAGAACAAATACTTAAAATTGATGTGCTTGGTAAAGGTATGTGACTTGTGTTTCAAAGGGTTGTGGTATTGACAAATTACACTCTAGGAGAGTTGTACCAATTTACATTCCCACTGATTTACTTTTTTTTTTTTTTTTTTGCGGTACGCGGGCCTCTCACTGTTGGTGGCCTCTCCCGTTGTGGAGCACAGGCTCTGGACACGCAGGCTCAGCGGCCACGGCTCACGGGCCTAGCCGCTCCGCGGCATGTGGGATCTTCCCGCACCGGGGCACGAACCCGTGTCCCCTGCATCGGCAGGCGGACTCAACCACTGCGCCACCAGGGAAGCTCTGATTTACAGTTTAAGCATAAAAAGCTTTACAAAAAATAAAAGAGAGGAAAAGCAAAGTAAAAGTACAGCCTGGCGTTGTCAGAGTAAAATTACTAAAGTTAGATGCTGTGGTCATTGGGGGCGGGCTTCGGGGTGGGGTATTTGAATATAGAAATCCCGAAGCCTTAAAATATTGAGAGAAATCTCTGAAAAAAAGTCAGAGGAACTTTTGACCAGTTAGTAGATATTCTTATAACTTCTGGTTCTAAAGTGCAGTGATAAATAGAGTGATACGATTGAGGCTACTTTATGACAAAATTTGAAGTCAAACATTTGCAGTAGAGGTAGTGTTAACGGTGACAACAGCAGTAGGAATAGCAAACATTGACTGAGGACTTCGTATGTACCTTGCAGATTCTTGTAAACTAAGCCATGATAACTTGCTCAAGAAATCTGTTGAGAAGTCTGTCTCTTTCCTCTCCCTCCCTCCCTCCCTCTTCCTCCCTCCCTCCCTCCCTCCCTCCCTCCCTCTTCCTCCCTCCCTCCCTCTTCCTCCCTCCCTCCCTTCCTTCCTTCCTTCCTTCCTTCCTCTTTCAAGAGCAGGAGACTTAGTGAAGAGACAGTGAAGCAGGTCCCAGATGGAAGGAAAAGCTAGACACCAGGCCTCAGGATCAACAGGACCCAGGGTAGCAATGGGCGTCCAAGTGGCATGGACACTCTCTCTAGGGCACTGCAACAGGATGCCTCAGCCCTTACTAGGGAATGTTCTTTCTTAAAGTGTCCACTTTAGCAGTGTTAAAAGAAAACAAATTTTTATTTTAAAAAATGTTTATTAGGTGCTTATTATGCAAAGTCTCATTTAATCCTGCCACATGTGTGTGGTCATTGTTTCCAGATTTACAGCTGTAGGAACTAGTGTCAGAGTGAGATCTTGGGGCAGGTTTTATATGACTCCAAAGCCCATGCTCAACCTCTGTATCCCCGACAATGTGGGAGATGCCACTTTGATACACTTGCTGCTATCAGGTGGGCCAGGGACAAATATTAAGTAACTTTGATTCTCTGGCACAGATGTTGGACCCTTTCAGTTCTTTTTCTGTGTTTCTGATTATACCAAGAGAAAGTCAGTTTGGTCCAAGTTTGTCTTAAATGCCTCTCTAATAAGTACATGTTAATCTACTTTCTCCATGAAAAGAGGAGTGTATCTAAATAGAATTTATTCAATACTTTGCTTTTTAATGCATTTATTTTTATGGATACTATCTATTTGTGACATGTGATAAGGGTTTTGCACTTCAGTAATAACGAAAGGTTTCTAGTTAAATTTTTTGACTTACATTGTTTTAAAGAAAAATAAAAAGTCATGTCCTACTTTTCTTTATCTTCTTTCCACTCCAAAATAACTCCTTCTTCTATTTAGGTCTCCTCTGTTCCTCTCCCCTCTCCCCCCACCATTAATCCCCTATTTCTGCAAAAACTGGGAGGGTTCTTTATCAGCAGTTGTGGAGCAAGTTGTGGAATTATGGTTTTTTCATTTTTAATTTTAATTATAAAGTAATATAGCTATAGTTATTATGATTAGAGAAATGGATTTGCCTTAATCTTACCATTCTAACACAGCTACTATATCATTTTTCTTTCCTGTTTTTACCTCTTGTGCATTTGTCTAATAATGATACTTAACATTCACTGACTATTCGTTATAGGCACTGTTGTTAGCATTTTGCAATCCAATAACTTGTTTAATCTTTTTAAGCATGTTATGATATAGATTCTGTAATCCCTGTTCTGCAGATGAGGAAACTGAAGCATGGTGAATTTACGACACTTACTGTAAGGACTTGAATCCTGGGAACTGGTCTTCTGAACTTGGACCTTTCACTTCTGAACTGCGCTGTTTCCCATATTTAGCTGTGTTTTATTAGCACTGTTATTATTATGGCCTATACTTATTTTTTCTGCTTTTCACCTAACCCTTACTTACAAACCTTTTTCTCTTGCTATATAGTCCTCAGATTTTTAAAGAGTCAACTATATTTTGGTCTAATTTATATAAAATAAATTGCACCCATTTTAAGTGATCAGTTGGTAAGTTCTGATGAATGCCTACACCTAACTACCATTATAATTATGATAGAAAACATTCCTGTTGCCCTAAAGAGTTCCCTTGTGACCCTTCCCAGTTATTTCCTCCCCATGCTCCGCAAGGCAACTAATGATCTGCTTTCTGTCACCATTTTTGTTTGCCTTCCTCTTCAACCCATGAGTTATTTAGAAATAATATTTAATTTCCAAAATTTGTGAATTTTTCAGGTATCTTTCTGTTATCAGTTTCAAATTTAGTTCCATTGGGGTTAGGGAACATATTTTATATAATTTCAGTTCTTTCAGATGTGTTGAGTTTTGGTTTATGGCCTAGAATTCAGGTTGGCAAACTTACTGTTTAAAGGGCCAGATAGAAAATATTTTAGTTTTTGTGGGCCCTTTGACCTCTGTCATAACTACTCAACTCTGCTGTTGTAATATGAAATACTTAATATGAATGGAAGTGGCTGTGTTCTGATAAAATGTTCTTTATAAAAACAGGCAACAGGTGGGCCTTAGCCTTTTGGCTGTAGTTTGCTGACCTTTGGCCTAGAACCTGGTCTATTTTGGTGCTTGTTCTATGTGCATGTGAGAAGAATCTGTATTCTTCTGTTGCTGGGTGGAATGTTCAAAAAAATGAAGTTGCCTGATAGTGTTTTTCAGATCTTCTATATCCTTGCTGATATCTGTCTATTGAAACTACCGATTACTTGAGAGGAGTGTTGAAATCTCTAACTGTATTAAGGGTGTATCTATTTCTCCTTTGATTTTACCAGTTTTGCTTTGTGTATTTTTCTTTTAATAAGTGATTGTTAAGTTTTTAAAAAAATATATTTATTTATTTGGTTGCACCAGGTCTTAGTTACAGCAGGCGGGCTCCTTAGTTGCAGCTCGTGGGTTCATTAGTTGCAGCTCACCGGCTCTTTAGTTGCGGCATGCAGCCTCTTATCTGTGGCATGTGAACACTTAGTTGCGGCATGCATGTGGGATCTAGCTGCCTGACCAGGGATCGAACCTGGGTCCCTTGCATTGGGAGCATGGAGTCTTAACCACTGTGCCACCAGGGAAGTCCCTGCTTTGTGTATTTTGAAGCTCTGTTGTTAGGTGCCTACACACTTAGGATTATTATGTCTTCTTGGTAGACTGACTACTTTATCATTATGTAATGTCACTTTCTATTCCTAGTAACACTTGTTCTGAAGTCTACTTTTTCTGATAATAATATAGCTCCTCTAGTTTACTTCTCTCTGGGATCACACACTTCTGTACTGCCTGATGTATAATGTCTGAAAACAGCTAATTCATATATTTTGTCCAGTTTTCTAATTTTTTGAAGAGGATAGGTAAGCCTAGTCCCTGTTATTTTATCATGGCTGGAAGCAGAAGTCTGTAACTGTCTTTTTAATAAACGTACCACTTGCCATCAGTGGCTATACTTTTATCCTCTTAGTTATGTCCTTTGTGGAGACCATTTAGTTTTCTTTCTTTTACTGTTTTTTCTATCATAAACAATGAACATCTAATGACTATAGTTTCTCACTATTTTGATTATTTCCTTGGAGTGATTCCCAGAAAGTAGAATCATTGAGTCAAAAATTAAAAACACTTTAATATATTTTGAAGTATATTGCCATTTACTTTCCAAATATACCTTCTAATGGCTTTCCAGAATTACCAGTTTACAATTCCATAGATATATGTGAGGTATAAATTTCACCAATATTTAGATAACTATGTGTACTTAAAAAAATCTGTATCATTGCTTACTTTTAAATTTCTTTGAATTCTGGAAAGGTTAAATATGCTTTTATATGTATTCTTGTATTTTTCTTTTTATCTGTTTGTATCTTTTGCTTATATGTCAACTAGGATATCAGTATTTTTCTGAGAATAAAGATAAAATTATTTGTGGCAAATATTTTTAAAGTCTGTTGTTGGCCTTTAAGTATTTTTATTTATTTATTTTAATGAATGTATTTATTTATTTTTGGCTGTGTTGGGTCTTCGTTGCTGCACACGTGGGCTTTCTCTAGTTGCGGCGAGTGGGAGCTACTCTCAATTGTGGTATGAGGCCTTCTCATTGCGGTGGCTTCTCTTGTTGCTGAGCACGGGCTCTAGGCATGCGGGCTTCAGTAGTTGTGGCCCACAGGTTCAGTAGTTGCAGCTCGCAGGCTCTAGAGCGTGGGCTCAGTAGTTGTGGCATATGGGCTTAGTTGCTCCGTGGCATGTGGGATCTTCCCGGACTAGGAATCCAACCTGTGTCCCCTGCATTGGCAGGTGGATTCTTAACCACTGCGCGACCAGGGAAGTCCCTAAGTATTTTTAAAATGTAGTTATTATCTATTCTTTTGTGATTTCTTCTACAGCTTATAAGTTTTGGAAGTCCTTTCCAGGTTTGATAAATACTTAATTATGTTTTCATTTAAAACATATTAAATTCTTTCATTCAGCAATTATTTACCTGTCACCTACTCTGAGCCAGTCCTTATACTAGGTGTTGGGGACCTGGTAGAGACCAAGATAGAAATTACTACCTCTGATCATTTGGGAATAGGAAAACATGGATATTTTCAAGGTCTGATAATCTAATTCTAGCCTCCTACATGGCAGGTGAAAAGTCTATTAATAAAGTGCCCATGATGCCTATTCTGTCATCTTTTAGATTTTGTTTGTGTGAGATTAAATTAAATTAATTTTTTCAAATTGTCACCTATTTATTACAGTATCATTATTGCATAGGTGTTTTGTACCCCTTGATTTGTGGTATCTTCAAGACCTAGAGTCTTATCTCTATTATATGGAGGCAGTATAATGTATGTGTCCTGGAGTCAGGCTGACCTGCTTTTAGATCCTAGCTCTTCACTTACTAGCCAGGTACCTTTAGACACGTTGCTTATCCTGTCTGAACTTTTGTTTCTTCATCAGTAAAGTAGGGTGGTAATATTATCTATCGTAGGATTATTGTGACAATTAAATGCAAAAGGGTTAATACTTTTTTTAAAAGGTAATGTATTATTATATTCTTGTCAGGTGGTCTTGATGGAAAATTGCCCTATACGTGATAACACGGTATGTTTCTCTATAGGTGAAAGCAACAAACATAACCAATAAAGCAGCATTTGGTATGGAAATAAGTTGCATCAAGAAAAAGCTCGTAAAGCTAAGTAGTTTTCATTGAATATTTTGCTTCTGAGCAAGGTGCAAGCATATCTACATCATTGCTGGAGGGCGTGTGTTCTTCCATTAGGTCAGTGGAATTGAATTCCCAGTGCGTGTAGGTGAATGGAGTGTCGTATGAGCCTGCACAGCTTAAGATAAAAATGATCACAGAACTCCATCAGATTCTTAGATCCAGACTTCTTTGCCTCTCACATGCCAGGGACATTACTGGTCCTGGCCCTTATTATATTTTGATTTGTTCCTCTTGTCCTGACCTCAACTTCATACCTCTTTTCATTCTTGCTTCTGGTCACAGTCGTGGGTCTTGGCTTATTCTGTTGCTGGATACACTAGGCTCCTTTTCTGCATTTGCCTTCCTTTTCACACTCTTAGCAAGTCCCCTTGTGTAGTTTTCAAATTCACAGGGCGGCAGAAGGAGCAGGTGGCCAACGGAACACCGGGAAGGTGGAATGGGGGGCTGAGGAAAAGAGGGAGAGCCTTGTAACCAGTGCCCACTCATCACCCGTGGTTCTCAGCTCTTCAGCAAAAGCTCTGGGGAAAGAGAGGATCCGTGGACTTCCTGTAATCCTAAAAAAGAATGTGTTTTTTTCTTTTTCACTCCTAACTTAAACTAGATTGTGTCTCAACTCTGATCTGTCCATTGGTTGGCATCACCTTCAAATATCTATAAGAAAGAAGGCATTTTGGGGAAAGATTTCAATCTGTTTATAGTGAACATAATTAGGGGGAAGTCATAGAAGCAGTGGAGGTCAGTGACTGCACCAGGATGAAAATTGTTTTGTTTTAAGGGTGATGTCATCTCTGAGCAAAGTGAAATGAGCCAGGAGGCAAATGAGAATGTAGACAGGTCTGCCCAATTCCTTTTAAAGCCCCAGAAACCCATTCAGCCTTACATCTGCTCGACTCTGGATGATTTTCAGGAAGAGAGAGACTATTCGGCAAACTACATCTTCCCTCAGCTGAGCGAATTCTGCAATTCCCGGGGTGCGTGTTTCAAAGCTGTGGACCTGAGGTGGTCAGCGTTGAAGGCCCAGGCGCCCTTACCCTTCAATCTATTTAGACAACATTTTTGTCTCCACTAGCGACATCTGAAGCTCTGTCTGGACTGCGTGAACAGCTGCTTTTCCTTTTTTATCTGCTTGCTGGGTCAGACATACGGGGACTTTCTCCCTGACTACTCACCTGTCATGTTCTCCAAGGCAACTGACTTGTCAAGTTTATCCATAATGGAACAGAATCTCTATGTTGCTGCAAAAAACTGTTATCCTTGGGTCCTGGAGAATCCCAACCACAGTCTGATTGAGTTAGAGATCATCCAAGCAGCATTTCTGAATGAGTCTCAATTTCAGTATTTTTACTTTAGGACAGGAACCATGCTGCTGAAGCCTATGGACGAAGAAAAGGAGGACATGCTGTCCGCAGGTTTTCTGTTCAATGATGAGGAAAAATTAAAGATTGGAAAGCTTAAGGCCAAGATTATTAGCAAGGGGCTACCTGTCAGGTTGTACAGAGATCTCTGTGACTTGGGTGAGCCTGGTTCTCAAGGACTGGTTGGTTATGATAGAAAAACTTTACCCAGCCACTTTAATCATGGAAAATATAGGTTAGTAAATATGGAGATAGCTAAGTCTGTTGTCATAGGTCCATGTGTTTTGTATGTCTTCCTTGTGAAAGGAATTTTTAAATGGTTGAAAATATTCCTTGAGCATTTAAAGTTATTACCATATTCCTGTAACATGCATTTCTTCATTTGAAGATTTTTGAAACTGAGAACAAATAGTGGGTCATGGAAGAGGATTTAGGAAGTCAAGGAGCTCAGAGAAGACCTAAAATATCTGGCAGTTAACATGTAGATATAGAGCAGAGGTTCTCAACCAGGGCTGATTTTGCCCCCAAGGGACTTTTGGCTACGTCTTTGGTGTCACATTTTTGGTGTCACAGTTGGGGGTGTACTACTGGCATCTAACAGGTGGAGGTCAGGGTCACTGCTAAACATCCTACAGTGCACAGGACTGCCCCTCATAATAAAGAATTTTCCAACCCAAAATGTCAACAATGCCAAGGTTGAGAAATCCTGATCTAAAGAGGAGAGAACTTTTATTAATTGTCATGTGCTTTTTGCACGTTATCGCATTTAATCTTCAAGGTTTAGCCCTGCAAGCTAGGTGCTCTAATTCCTGTTTTACAGATGAACAAATGAAAGCTGCTGTGTAGCAGTTAAGTGACTTACCTAATGTCACTTCACCAGTGAGGGATCATTCTAGGATTTGAACCCAAGTCCTTTTGACTCCAAAATCCATGCTCGTTTGCCTTCACACTTACTACTCAGAGAGTAAGTGATCCGTGCACCAGTAGCCTCGGCATCACCTAGGAACTTGCTAGAAATGCATTCTGGGTCTATTGAATTAGAATTTGCCTTTTAATAAAGATGACCAGGTGAGTTGCAGGCACATTAAAGTTTGAGAAGCACTGCCTGGCATCCTGTTGCCTCTGAATGAAATGGTTACATTTATTCTGAAAATACTGTGTCATGGACATGTACAGATTGAAAAGGGAGGAACAACATCAGAGCAGGGCAGAGATTCTTCACCTAGACAGACTTTGGGAGGGATCTGTGATGCCCTAAATTTATATGAAAAAGAGAATGTTTATATGCAGATGTGTGTTTTGGGTGGTAGGAAGTTGGCCTGTGTCTTTGATCAGATTCTCAAAAGGTTTAATGACCCAAAAAAGATTGTGAGTTACTGTTGTAAGGACCCAATTAATGTGGGAGTGCAAAATGCAGGTGGTGCATTCTCAAATGCTTTCAGGGACCAGGCAGGCATAGTCCTTCTAATATGATAGGGGGGCAGATGGATCTGTAGTCAACTGAATGGAAGGGCGTTGACCCGCCTAAAGTCATTCACATCCATTGTTGGGGTGGGACATGAAATCCCACCTGTGCTGGTCAAACAAAACTCTGCCTACAAGCCAAATTATTTTGGAGTCCTAGAAAAGAATATTGTAACAATCGTTACTCTTTGGGTTGAAAGTGACTCGGACTGGCTCCAACAGACAGGGAATTTTAGTTTATATAACTTTAAAGCCCAGGATTGGGTCTGTGTTCAGCTCAGTCTTCATCCACTGGCTCAAATGAGGTTACCAGGCCCTGGTTTCTCACTATGTCTCTGCATGGCTCTGTTGTCCTGATGTTGCGGGTCCAGCAGGAATGGCTCAAAGTCCTAGGATTAAGTCTTTCTGTCTCTGATTAGCCAGACTTGGACTATATGTTTGTATCTGACTCAGTCACTGGTGCCAGGAGAATGTGATGCACTGATTGGCTAAACTTGGGTCATATGCCACGTCTGGAGCTGGAGGGAGTCAGACCCACTACAATAACATGAAGTGAGAGTTGGGACAAGGTGGGACCCCAAATGATAATCTGGGGCTGTTACTGGGATTACGGTAGGGTGAATAGAAGTTGGGCAGCCCCACAATATCCTGAATATTTACTACGAGCTTGGAGTTTTAGAATGTCCAACAACAGAAATGCTCTCAGATCCAAGATTTTTTAGTTCCTAGTTCTGTGACTTTGAGAAAATGATGTAATATTGGTTAAGCCTTGGTTTCTTCTATTTACTGAGTTAGCATTAACGACCTTGAACTCAAGGTAATGTGTATAATAATGTGTGTAAAATACCTAAAAACAGTGCCTGACACATATTAGGCTAATGAGAATGAATCATAAAAAATGAGTCCTGGGCTTCCCTGGTGGCGCAGTGGTTGGGAGTCCACCTGCCGAGGCAGGGGACATGGGTTCATGCCCCGGTCCGGGAGGATCCCACGTGCCGCAGAGCAGCTGGGTCCGTGAGCCATGGCCGCTGAGCCTGCGCGTGCGGAGCCTGTGCTCCGCAGCGGGAGAGGCCATGGCAGTGAGAGGCCCGCGTATCGCAAAAAAAAAAAAAAAAGAGTCCTGGAAGAATATAGTATATATTTGGCTAAGGCCTGAAGTATGGTTAATAGTGATATTCTTTGACTAGTCTCAATCTGAACTGCATTCATTAATATTTACTAACATGTTCAAGAATCAAGCCTTTCTGTATATTTGGGTTAGAGACAGATTATTTCTCCATAGTATTCTCCTTAGTCTTTGATTTTGGTTATTATTGAAATATTAGCCTGTTTTAGACTTTAGTTTTGAATATGTAATATATGGACTGCATGTCTGCAGTAGAAGGTACAGAATGGATGGATTATTACAGAATCTTCAGAAAAAAGGCTAAATTACTTTTCTTTTGGATCTTCGATACCCTTTAATCACCCAGATAGTTCCAGAATCTCACAGCTTGCTGAGCACAGGCTCTGGATGCGCAGGCTCAGCGGCCGTGGCTCACGGGCCCAGTCGCTCTGCGAACCCGTGTCACCTGCATCGGCAGGCGGACTCTCAACCACTGCACCACCAGGGAAGCCCTCAGTTCATACTGTTGACCTTCAGAAGCACTCTGAGGTCCTTGGAGATGCCTGAGACTAGTGGGTGAGGTTCAGGGTGAGCTAAAGAGATCCATTAGACTGTGGGATCATTTCCAATTCTATCTAAGATCTTGAAATTTGAAGCTAACCTTGGCCAAACTGTTGGTCCTCTAGGTTATTCTGGCCCTAACCTGAGCCACAAGGCAGCCCAGTTAACTAAGGGGGTATAAGATAGCTTGAGACCTTACCAGGTTAAACTACCTGATGTTCATTTTCCTGCCTCACTGCATGTAAAAAAAAAAAAAAACCCACCCAAACTCTGGGAGATGTAGGTGTCTCCAGAGACAGGAGGACATTTTGGCAGTCCAGAACACCTTGACTTTAATTAGGCAATGAGTTTAGAAACACAGTGCCTTGAAACTAGAAGGAGTCTCAGAGATCCAGTTGTCTGGCCCTGCTACTTATTTTACCTGGGAATTTAAGGGACTTGCCCAGTGGCAGAGTTGCAGCTGTACCCATGGTTGTCATTGGGCATCTTATCTTAAAAATACACTCCACTCCCCCAACCATTGCCATGGATAGAAACATACACATATGCCACGAGATTGAATTAGGTAACTTCATATTTAGCTAACAGTCTAAAAATACAAGATGATATATGTAGCAAATCCAATTTTTTTTTTTTGCCTTGGTCACTCTGAGGTCATGAAATAACTTGGAATCCTACATAGGATTTCATGTACAAATAGCATTAAGATTAAATTGCTTGCCTATAGCTTCCTTTCATTAGAATGTAGAATGGGCTATGAAATTTGGTGCTAACATAGAAAGAAGGTGGTATAGACACAGAAGGGGAGATACTTTCCTTGGTATTCATAATAACCATGTGTAATGGAAAATGCAAAACTATAAATCTAAGGTATTAAAACATATCTTTTTGTGTCTAAAGACTTCAAGCACAACTTTGAACGTTTCTATCACGAAGAGTTCACTGAGAAGTGCAAGGAAGTGTTTGTTATTTCCAAGGAGTCAAACAGAACCTTTGAAATCTTGGAAAGATTTGCCTTAAAGGATGTGGAATTTGATTTTAATAATGCCGCAGCAGGCCCCAGCCTATCTATTCTCAGGTAAGATGTCAAGAAATCCCAAGCAAAGCAGCCTGACTTTAGTGAATATGATCCCCCAAATTTGGAATTTCCTCCCTCACCCCTTTCTATGTCCATCCTTGCCTGCAAGAGAGGCTCCCTAAAAGTCACCCCCAGGTTAGAATCTCCTTATCAGTTATCACTCTGCAACTGCCAAGTTACTTCCCTTCAGTCTCCTCAAGAAGATTATAAATGCTGGAGGGCAGAGAGCTTGCCTTCTTTTTTAATCCCATAGATCAAAGTTGGTCTAAATCATTCCTGTCAGTGATGGAATGATTTTAAGGAGAAGAAACTGGATTAGGAAATATGAATAATGCATCTGTACAGTATTGTATAATTTACAAAGAGCTTCCACATACATCATCAGCTCATTATTAATTACATTAAGATATTCGGCCAATACTTGTTAATTGCCGACTATGGGCCATAGCATTATTTGCGTTTGTGAGAATCGAGTTATCTTACCCAAAGTTTGCACTCCTTCACTGTTTTATCCAGCGTCGTCTGCATTAAAACCCCCATATCTTTTCCCACTCCGGGTGCTGACATGCTCTGTTCGCCACCCACAGGCATGAAGAGACTGGGGCATGAGGAAAGAATTGGGTTTGTCTGTGGTGTCCTTTCCAGTCTCAACCCTAGAAATAGGGAGGTTCTTGGGATCATTTTATTTTCTTCCATCCTCACCCTCCAGTTCTTATTACAGATCTCATTTATTCTGTGAGAGTTTGGGGATTTGAAATAAACTCGCAGTGGCTAGGGTGGCTCAAGGTTTGCTCCACCATGTCTGCCACGGTCTCAGCACCCACTATGATGTGCAGAGCTACGAACATTCTTGTGGTTCTGGGAACCCATGCCAAGAGGAAGACAATTGGTTAAAACAACATGGCGCTCAGTCAAGGTTTTTGAAACTACAAGAGTATGAAATATATGTCATCTGTTAAAAATCTTAGGTTTGAATAGGCAAGTCCATAGAGACAGAAAGTAGGTTAGTGGCTGTCAGGGGATGAGAGTAGAGGGGAACCGGGACATGACCCCTAATGGGTCTGGAGTTTCTTTCTGGGGTCCTGAAAGTGGTCTGGAATTAGATAGTGATGATATTTACTATATACTAAGTATACTAAAACCAACTGTATACTTTAAAATGGTGGATTTTTTTGGTATGTGAATTATATCTCACTTAGGTTATAATTTTAAGTATTTCAGAGTGGATGAGACATTTAATAAATTTTATTGCAATTACACAACTCCAGTTGTGCCCAATCAAAACACAGCAATTAAATAAGTCCTTTGAGATTAGCTGTGTGGAAGCAGGGCTTTGCCATTTGGAAACAACACTTTGTATTGTAAGTTCCTGAATAGTGTGTGCAGCTAACGGGAAAGGGTGTTCTTTTGGAGTTTCAAAGCATTTTCTTAATAACCAACCATCTAGAGCAATAGCGTTCTCTTTTTTTTCTCTTTTGAAGGGAGCCACAGTTTGCTTTGCAATGTTTTCATTTTCTATTTGTTCTTGAGAAGAAATCATTAAGACCCTAGCTTATTTATGGGGGTATATTATATTTGTATTTTTCCTTCATTGGTTTTTACCTGCTAAGTGCCCAAACATGTTTTAGACACAGGGGATACAGCAATGAACAAAAGACAAACATCCTTGCCTCCATGGAGCTTGTATTATGGAGACACGCAACAGACATGATACATATGGAAAATATGTAGTAGGCTAGATGCCTGTAAGTGCTATGGAGCAAGATGAAACCCTGAAAGGGAATAGGCCATCTGGTAGGAGAGAAGGTGGCATTTGGGTAACTGCTAGAAGCAGGTGAGGGAACAGGCTTTGCCAATGTGAGTTGGAAGAGTATTCCAGACAGAGGGAACAGCAAACACAGAGGTCCTGAGGCTGGAGGAACGGCAGGGAGGCCAGACAGCTGGAAGGAAGTCAGAGCTGTAGGGAGGGTGATGGGGTGAGGTTGGAGATGTAAGGGATGAGAGGAGGGTCTTGTCTGTTCTCATGCATCATTGTAAGGACTTAGACTTTTACTTCTTTTGAGCAGGGCAATGACCTATATGACATTTGATAAGTTCACTCTGGTGGCTTGGCTGACGAGAGACTGAAAGAGGGCAAAGGTGAAAGTGGGGCATCAAATCCAATCCAATCCTGCCATTCAAATTTGATGGTGAGATGACTAAAGCAATAAGGCATTGATTCCTAACTCATAGTCATGGAGATGGAATTCTTATGGAGTAACTACTATGTAATGAGCCTGCTATAGGTTTTCTATTTCAATAGGTTTTCAGACTGATCCTCTTGCTTTGCTGAACCTGAGTGTCAGGTTTGTTTATTTTATTTCATTCACTCAATCAACTATTTATGATCAGGTACTGTGCCAGTCACTAACTATCCAGTAGTGAGTTAGGTAAGCCTGGTAAGTGCCCACGTGGAACTTACATCAATGAAAAATCACTAGACACATATTTATTAAATTACGTGAGGAACAGGGCTGGAGTCTTTATGCAGTGATACTCATGGACCTGGGACTCCTCTGCATTTCCAGAAGCTTTTCACTGAAAAAATCTAAGCAACAGGACAAGCAGGGCCGGCTGGCTCCAGCATCATTTAGCATCACTGCCTCAGCTACGAAGCTGGCTTTTCCCCCGGGGAGGTAGACGTGGGCAGGGGAGTAGGAGCGGCTCCTGAGAGCACAGCTGGGCCTGGGAGGTCACGAGCAGATTCAGCTTCTTTGCAGAGAGCATTTTCTCGTGCCCGCCTCAGCTGTCCACAGCTGCAGCTCCTGCGTGGGCTCTGAGCCTGGGCGCCTCCCTAGTGGGGATGCTGAAACGCCCCTGGGTGAAGCTGACATTTCTGCTCCCCACCCACACCCTCGCTGGCCAGGATAAAGGGATCTAGCAAGAGGAGAACTGCCCGCCCACCCATATCCAGCTCTCCCAACCCAAGTGCCCTTGCCTGCCCTGCAGCTGACATCCCCTCTGTGACAGGCTTCACAGAAGGTCAAAGTAGAGCCACCGCTTTTCCTACTTACATGTTTCCTTGCCCTGTTACTCCGGACCCTGGTGGCAGCCCTGACTAACAAGGAGTTCCATTTATTTATTTATTTTAATAAATTTATTTATTTATCTTTGGCTGTGTTGGGTCTTTGTTGCCGTGCACGGGCTTCTTCTGGTTGCATCGAGCGGGGGCTACTCTTCGTTGCGGTGCGCGGGCTTCTCATTGCGGTGGCTTCTCTCGTTGTGGAGCACAGGCTCTAGGCACGTGGGCTTCAGTAATTGTGGCATGTGGGCTTCAGTAGTTGTAGCATGTGGGCTCTAGAGTGCGGGCTCAGTAGCTGTGGCACACGGACTTAGTTGCTCCGCGGCATGTGGGATCCTCCCGGACCAGGGCTCGAACCCATGTCCCCTGCATTAGGAGACGGATTCTTAACCACTGCGCCACGAGGGAAATACCGGAGTTCCATTTATTAAAGGCTTTTCAAGTGCCAGGTGCTGTGGCTAAGGGCTTCATCAGCATCTCTCTCTCGTTTTTTTTATTTTTTATTTTTGGCTGCATTGGGTCTTCGTTGCTGCACACGGGCTTTCTCTAGTTGTGTTGAGTGGGGACTACTCTTCCTTGCGGTGCGCGGGCTTCTCGTTGTGGTGGCTTCTCTTGTTGCGGAGCGCAGGCTCTAGGCACACGGGCTTCAGTAGTTGTAGCACGTGGGCTCAGTAGTTGTGGCTCACCGGCTCTAGAGCGTAGGCTCAGTAGTTGTGGCACATGGGCTTAGCTACTCCATGGCATGTAGGATCTTCCTGGACCAGGGCTCGAACCCGTGTCCCCTGCATTGGCAGGCAGATTCTTAACCACTGCGCCACCAGGGAAGCCCCCAAGAGGTCTTTCTTGATATAATAGTACAGTTATGCTTCTGTGAAATAGTTACCCTCTCCACTTGTACACAATAGATTAAAGATGCTTGCTACATACAGTGCATAGACAGTTCAATAATTAGAACCAACTCAACTGTGTTTGAAATAAAATAGCTTATTTAGTCATTTAAAGTAAAACAACTATACATATGAAAATAAAGATATGTAAATGTTAGGATCTACAAGCCTGTAAAAATAAAATCATTCTGCATTATACAAAACAGTGCAAGACAAATTCTAAATAAGCTTTTGGAGCACAAATTATAAATTTTCCATTTTAACTTATCATGCAGACATAGCATTTCAAACCATGTTATAGTCTATAGCCAGGTTCTTAATTTTTAAGAGGAAAAAATGCTAGTCAGTAAATTTTACTGTATGATTAAGTGTCACATACCATAAAATATTGACATCTCATTTAATGCTCTCAGTAAGCCCTTGACAGCATTATCGTCCCAGATAAAGCGATGGGACGGATGGCTGGGTCACACAGCTACACGTGGGCAGAGCAGGGAGTTCAAACTCCGGTCTTTGTTGTGTTCAAAGCCCCGACTCCTCATTACTGAACTGTCTTGCCCCTTTGAGCCAACAGAGGGACATTTCTCTCTTTTGGATGATTTCCATCGGGGTCCTCTGCCAGCATCGATTATCAGGAGAGTCTGCAGAGAGGTCATTGATGTGGAACGGGTGGAAATACTAGCAGGAATCCTTGGCAGCCCTTGCCAGACCCTTGTGCACTGGGCTCGGCTGACTTCTCCAGCCTTTTGCTCCAAGGGGATGGTTTCTTTGGAGCAGCCAGTCATGTCCATCCCTCTGAGTCTGCCCACTCAGTTCCCTTCTCCTGGAATGCCCTCCACTTTCCTCAGGTCAGAGAAATCCTTCTCATCTCTTACAGCCCTATTTAAAGGTCACCCTCTCTAGAAGGGGGGCTGATGGGTGCCTCTCTCCCTCACCCCTAACTTTGATCAGGTGGCAAGGATAGCCCCAGTCCCAGTGTATTCTAGTTTACGTGGATGTCTCCCTGCAAATACTGTCAGCTTGCCTTTCTGGGCCCTCGGGTGACTCACACCTGGTCCTGTCATTCTACGTTTTATTGTCTCCCTCTATAGTCCTGTGCGTTCAGGAACCATGTCTATTTTATTGGCCATTGTCATACTCAGTGCCTGGCACAGACAGAGCCTGACGCATAGAAGGTTCTCAATAAATCCATATTGAATAATGAGAGGCAATAGGACAACAGTGCCCAAAAAAGAGAAAAAGTCAATCACTAAGCCACTTTGTTACTAAGTATCATGGAATTGCATCAATTAACTTTTTTTCTTTCCCCATTAATTTAGCTATCCCAACTGGGTGTGTAAACAGTTAAGCTGTTACCATTTAAATTAGGCAACAGGCTGTTGTCATTTAGTAGAGACAGTTTGGTTCTGCCAGAATAAAGAGAAATGTTGAGGATCATTTTCTAATACTAGTGATGCTGACTTACTTTGTCTTCAACATCATTTTGAGGAGAAATCATTCTAACCACCCAAAATGTGATTTTAAAAACACCGAACATATGTTTTCCTTCGTATACAAGGATAGAAATCCACAAGAATCATCCTTGAATACGTTTTTCTTAGAATTTTTTTTTTCTGATTATTATTAGTGATATTACATTTTATGATTGTCAGGCTGTGTAAGTCTTTTGAGGTTCGTTCACCTCCGTTTTGTTATTTAACCTCTACACCAGTTTTGTGAGACAGACAATCCACACCTCCCACCTGTGACTGCGCAAGAAATGTTGACCCACACAGCTTGCAAACTCAAATGGAGTAGTCTTTACATAATTCCTTGTTGTTTGAAGAAAAGCTATTAGAAGAATAAGTGTTTTAAAGGCTCCTGATCATCTGTGTGTCCAAGTCCCTTCATCTCTAGGCCAAGGTGTCCTCATCTGTGACATGAGGGGTTTAGATGAGACTAGAGGATCTGCATAACCCCTTTTGTTCTAAAATTCTGTCATCGAAGGCCTGACATCTCAACATTGCCCATATTTTAAATGTTTTTTTAAACTCAAAGGATGAAGCATCAAGATTAATTTTTCTCTTCCCATTCTTGAAAAATATTTTTAATTGTGTGACACAAGCTGAAACTCTGCCTTTTTTGATGCCTTCTCCTTTATATCTCACATTCGTATATGACTTTCAAGTCATTGATTTTGTGGTCATTTTCTGATATAAAAATATCTTTAAAAATCAATAATCCACTTATAAAATAAGTCATGGGGATGTCATGTACAGCATGGTGACTATAGTTTCGTTAACAATACTGTATTGCATTTTTGAAAGTTGCTAAAGAGTAAATCTCGAAAGTTCTCATCACCAGAAAAAACGTTTATAACTCTGTATGGTGACGGATGGTAGCTAGACTTACTGTGGTGATCTTTTCCCAATGAATACAAATATTGAATCATTATGTTGTGCATAATGATACCTCAATTAAGGTATCAGTGCAGGGCTTCCCTGGTGGCGCAGTGGTTGAGAGTCCGCCTGCCGATGCAGGGGACACGGGTTCGTGCCCCGGTCTGGGAAGATCCCACATGCCGCGGAGCGGCTGGGCCCGTGAGCCATGGCCACTGAGCCTGCGCGTCCAGAGCCTGTGCTCCGCAACGGGAGAGGCCACAACAGTGAGAGGCCCGCGTACCGCTAAAAAAAAAAAAAAAGTATCAGTGCAACTCTCTACTGTAATATAATGGACAAAGACAGAGAAAGTAATTTATTATAAAATAATATGTATTTCAACATGTAAACGCGCAGACATGATTCCAACAGAAGACACAGTGGAGT
Source organism: Delphinapterus leucas (assembly GCF_059928025.1). Classification (NCBI taxonomy): domain Eukaryota; kingdom Metazoa; phylum Chordata; class Mammalia; order Artiodactyla; family Monodontidae; genus Delphinapterus; species Delphinapterus leucas. The sequence goes on along the minus strand of NC_143139.1, from coordinate 84,640,502 downwards.
AGGCTGGTGCCTGCCTCTGTGTGGTAAACGACCCTGAAAGCAATAGCTATGGTCTAGACTGACGTGGGTGTGCTGTATTCAAGGCACAAACATCATGGCAGTATTCTCTCAGGGTGTGATTTTCTGAAATGGTGAACAAATGTTGGTATCATTTCAGACAAAACAACATATAAGCTTCTATCAGTCTCACATGGTAGTTACGTTCTTAGAAAATTCAGCGTGTTTTAAACCCATGCGAAAAGCACTTTGCATTTATGTGTAAAATAGAGCTGTTTCTAGGTTAGTGATTATAAAGTCCCTCCCCACACACACACCATGTGACTGTCTGACAGAAGGTTTGAAAGTCAGACCCCGGGACAGAGCTTCATTGTGTGTGACTGGCTGTGTTGTGGGATGTCTAGAATCCCTGAACGCCGCTGGTGAGTACCACTGCTCTAAGTGACTTCCTGGTTTCTGAATGTTCATGGGATTTCCTACCTCCAGGCCTTCATCTCTGCCTTGTCTTGCTTGAGATACCCTTGCCCTCAACTCTACCTGTGTATTCTCTGAGGCTCATTCCCAATGTCTTCTGCATGAAGATTTTCTTTATTGTGATGGGTCTGCATCAAACTCCAGTAGCCTTTAGACTTATATTCTGCCTTAAACTGTGTCTACAGACCCCATTTCCGCTTCCTTTAGCTTTTGACTTTATATTATAGATCATTTTATCTCGTCTATCTCCTAGGCGTCTAGCACAGAACCTTGTACATAAGAGGCAACCAATAAATATTTGTTAAACCTAATTACTCTCAATGACTCTAACAGCATCTTCATACATCTGAGAAATTTAATTCATTCCAGCTTCTTTGCATAACTTGATTTTCTAGATCCTAACATGCCTAAATTTCTTCGAAAAATATTGCTTTTGAAAATTAAAAGCAAGGCGGAAGTTGTATGTAATAAAGTACTCTTAGAATATTAGGTAGTTGATTATAATTTGGGATTGCTGCTACTATGTCACTTAATCACAGTCTGCAAGTTGGTCCTCTCAAATTACTTCCTTTATTCTTTGCTGCTTCATAACTTAATTCTCCCTGGGAATTTCCAGAATCCAAGCTCTGGAGTCCATTACTATGGGCTGAGAAATTTAGGACTGGTTGTGTTAGGTTTAAAAATGGGCCAGTAAAAAAAAAAAAAAAAAAAGGGCCAGGACCCAAGAAGCTAGGTGGTGGGTGGGAGGTGTTGTGTGTGTGCACTGCTGGACCGCCCAGGGTGGTGGCCGTGACCCCCTGAGCAGGCACCTGATGTTAAGGATCTGCTGAAGCTTCGCAGGTCACATAGCCTGACTTCTCTTTCTTCCCATCCAACTCTTTGTGATGATCAACATTTGCATTTTGGAAAGTGATAGTAGTGCTTTGGATCATACAGAATGTTTTTTTATATAAAATCCTGAAAATACATAGGAGACATCTGGTGGTAAATATCATTACCTGTTTTGGGCTGAATATTTTGAGGCTGCTAATCACACATATCAGTATATGTGTCAGCTGTACAGCTGTGAGTAGCACTCATTGTTCCCAACCCCTTCTGCCTCTTCATCCCATTAACATGTTTTAGCAATGATGGAAACATTTTCAGCTGATTTGAGCACATTTCTGTGCTGTAGGTACCCAGCTTGAGACTGATATTCTCAATGAAGATGCAAATATCTTGGTCTTTTCACTTCTTGTAGAAGTGTGCATTGCTTCCATCAGTGTAAAGCCATGTATACTTGTACTAGATGGAATCGAAGAATTGGTTGGCATTTATGGGATTTCAGGAGAGAAGGTAATCTCTTTTTAAAATAATACCTATTTTATTACTATTTAATAAAAAGAAAACCCCTTAATTTAGAATGTGCACAGCACCATTCCATTGCATTGCCTATCTATAGTTATAGCCAGCACTGCTGCTAGCTACTGCTGAATATTTTATGGAACAAATACTTATATAACACTTACAGTGGGCCAGGTACCATTCTAGGAACTTTAGAGATATTAACATTTAATTCTCACAACAACCCTGTGATAGAGAGATTGTGACCATCATCCCTGTTTGCACAGAGGGGACTGGACTTGGGAGATATTAGATGACTTGTTGAAGGTCCTAAGATGATGGTGGACTTGGAATTCAGGCGTGGGCAGCCTTGTTCTAGAAACTGGCCTTTACTCCTGCACGGTTCTGCCCCTCTGTTTTATACTTTGATCAGACATTTATTGGGCCCCTACTATGGTCTTTAGGTTGTATATTTTGATCTGCCTTGTCTATACTGATTTTGCACCAAATCCCATTGATTGGTTGCTATCTTTAGTTTTTCTTCTGTTTGAAGTGATATTGGATCAATGGAACCTCTAATGCTTCTTAGTATCAGTCATTACTTTGTGAAGCATTTTCTCTAAAACTTCTACATGCATAATTATGAATTATGTAAGCATGTATGTTTCTCATAGGAAATATGATAAAGAAGAAGAAAATAGAAAATTAAATATACTCACAGCCTCACCACTGTTAAGCCTTCTTTTTCCTGTGGATATCTTCATGTAAATGAAATTACACACTCTATTATGTTGTAATCTATTTTTTTTTTTTTTGCCATACGCAGGCCTCTCACTGTTGTGGCCTCTCCCTTTGCGGAGCACAGGCTCCAGACGCTCAGGCCCAGCAGCCATGGTTCACGGGCCCAGACGCTCCGCGCTCCGGGGCATGTGGGATCTTCCCGGACCAGGGCACGAACCCGTGTCGCCTGCATCGGCAGGCGGACTCTCAACCACTGCGCCACCAGGGAAGCCCTATTTTTAGTTTTTCAGGAACCTCCATACTGTTCTCCATAGTGGCTGAACTAATTTACGTTCCCACTAACAGCGTAGGAGGGTTCCTTTTTCTCCACCACCTACTCTTAAGTTTAAAAACCATCAGAAAAGTAGTTTTAAAGTCGTGACATTTTCAACTGCCTTTGACTCTTTCTGTCGGGCAAAAGACCTTTCCTGGCTGCCAGGCTTGCTGTCTCCTCATTGCAAGTTTATCATGAGCACTGTCTCCTCCAGCCTGTCCTACAAGTCGCTGTGTGCCCGCCCAGACGTGAGGACGGTGGAGCGCATCAGCACAGAAGATGAAGAAGCGAAACTACACATCTTTAGACAGTATCTCCCCCTTCCCAGCAAAGACCCCTTCTGACAGAACAGACACAGCTTGAGGAAAAAACCAAACCTGAGTCCTTTAAAACTCACAGTCCTGGCAAATGAACTGAAAGAATGCAGAATCTACTGAAATGAGTTTCAGTGTCTGAAGGAGTACTTGGGGGTGGTCCCCATTCAGGAGCTCTGGGAATTGATTCTGAAATGCTGGACTGAAGACTATAGTTGGACTTTGAAACAAAAAAAAGGCAAATTCAGATACTGTGGCTTCAGGAGAAGGTAGGCGTTAGCCAATATTAACAACCTGGTATGATTCCACGGGTAGAAAGATTCCACCCAGGGAGGAGGGTCTAGGGAGAGGATTGTCAGAGAAAGTACAAGATGCCCAGTTAAATTTGAATTTCAGACAGCCAATAACCTTTTATTTTATTTTATTTTTTGCGGTATGCGGGCCTCTCACTGTTGTGGCCTCTCCCGTTGTGGAGCACAGGCTCCGGACACGCAGGCTCAGCGGCCATGGCTCACGGGCCCAGCCGCTCCGTGGCATGTGGGATCTTCCCGGACTGGGGCACACGAACCTGTGTCTCCTGCATCGGCAGGCGGACTCTCAACCACTGAGTCACCAGGGAAGCCCCCAATAACGTTTTAGTATAAGTGAATCCCAGATATTGCATGGGAAATACTTATACTAAAAATTGTTTGAATTACAGATAAGTAACAAATAATCTTGAGTATAAGTATATGGCCCAATATTCCATGGGATATACTTATGCCAAAAATTGATTTATTGTTTACCTGAAATTTGGATTTAGCTGGAGGCTCTATATTTTTATTTGCTAAACCTGGCAGCCCTATCTAGGGAGGTGTGTGTATTGATTGTAAGGAGAGATGTATTAAGTACAAATTTCAGTCACATTTCTCAGGGGTCTAAGGAATGAGCCTTTATTATTTCTGTACTTCAATTTTATCTCTCTTGAGCCTACAGTCCCACTGATGGCAGAAACTAGGTTAATTCAGGTTAATCTCATCAGTTTAGTTTGTTTTCAGTCAATTCAGGATTTTTTTCAGTCAAGTGAGGCTTTGTGACCTTGCTGTGTCCCTGTTGGGTTGTGCTTAGATCTGAGGGCCTTGGTTCTGAGTGTCCTTGGTTGTCATCTGTTCCCGCCATCTTCCACCAAGGTGGTCGTGGCTCCACATGGTCCACAGACACCGACGTGCCCCCATTTTTGGCATCCTCGGGGATTCCTGTGGTCGCGTCTGTTCTTGGGTTGTTCCATCTGTGCTGCCATCTGCTGCCACGTTCCCTCATCCTCACACGCACCCCTCAGCTCCCTTCTGCACTCTTCTTGAGCCTACAGTCTTGTAGGTACTCAACATTCCCAAAAGAGAATGTCACCACTCACTGTACCACTTGGAGGCCCAGGCCCTATACGTCTCCCCCATTGTCCCCACAGCCATTTCTCCTCTCTGGTTCTTCCTGGTGGCATTGGGAAATCTGCAAAGCTGCTGCCTTCCAGGCTTCCGATGGGAAGCAGAGCTCAGGTCCTCCCTACTATCGGGTCTCAGAAGCATCCAGAGGCCAGTCTCTCCCTGCTGCAAGCTACCTTGGGTTCAGGGGAGGGCACAGGCCCCTTCTCAGAAACCCACTTATGCAACTTGATTGCTTTCTCTCTCTCTCTCTCTCTCTGTGTCTCTTTTTTAACGCCTTTCTGAGTTCAGCAAAATCTCTTTTCTTCCTGTGTGGGGAAAATAATCTTTAGATCTTCCTGTAATTGAGTCTATTTTTTGTGGTAAAAAAAAAAATTATTCCAGGAGTTGGCCAGGAATCTGTCTTTTGATATTCAACAATCAGGCTTTTGAGAGCCCAGGCTTGTTCTCGTGAGCCATTGGCTCTACCATGAGCTTCAGAAGTCTCTTGAAACCTGAGTTTTTCTCTCTTCATTTCTGCTGTAACAACCTTCTTCTAAGTGAATTGGAATGCAGCAGTGATGGGGAGGCAGGGCTGCAGAGAGAGAAGCAGGAGATGTTGGGAATGAAACACCCGTGGTTTGGTGCTGCAGCATATTGTCCTGTCCCATTGTTTTGCTCTAGAGTTTGCATTTCTGCAAAGAAAGTGAACTTCAAGTTTACTGTGCCCTCCCCCACCTACAAGGAGGTGGAAACAAGGTCTCTGTGCCCAGGGAAGAATCATTCAGGTAGAGCCACCCACAGCTGTGCCCTTGGCTATCCCCACGTCTCCAGGATTGTGCAGGAAAGCCCGGTCCTCCTCTCCAGACACTGCTCCTTTTCCAGGTGACTTTCTTCCTTCCATTGCTGCCCACTGACACCCACTCAGGCCCAGGGAGCTCAGCCACAGGTACGGGAAGAGCTTGGTTAAACTGGGCTAAACCTCGCAGGACGCTTGTGCAGTTGGGTCTGAACAGCTGCCTCTGCTGAAAGATCGCAGGTATTGGGGGCTCATTCCCCAGTCCTAGCATAGGAAATCAATTTTGAATGGTAGACCTTGCTGTCATTTCTCTCCGTGGTCTTAAGGATCTCTTTAGAGTTGGTTGATCCAGTGGGAAATCCAGCTACAGTGGAAAAAATCTGAGAGTCAGGTGAGTAATGAGTGGTTGGCTCGTGTGTGTGACTGTGTGGCAGGACAGCAACCATACAGAAAACCCTCTCACACCCATACGTGCAAATCTGATGTTGGAAATCTTAGTAAAGACTGCTCAGCAGAAATGCTAAGTGTCATAACTGGCAGGCTTGCCAGTTTGTAACCGTAGCTGACACAGATGGAGTTGTGACAATGTAGATGATAACTGTCAACTTAAAAAAACTGCACAATATGAGAGGTGCGAGTTAAGTTTTATTTGGGGCAAAATGAGGACTACAGCCCAGGAGACAGCATTTCAGATAGCTCTGAGAAACTGCTGTGAAGAGGTGGGGGGAAGGTCAGTATATATGTGATTTTGGTGAAGGGGGAGTACATGTAATCAAGCACACATGTATATATATTTTTTAACATCTTTATTGGAGTATAACTGCTTTACAATGGTGTGTTAGTTTCTGCTTTATAACAAAGTGACTCAGTTATACATATACATATGTTCCCATATCTCTTCCCTCTTGGGTCTCCCTCCCTCCCACCCTCCCTATCCCACCCCTCTAGGTGGTCACAAAGCACCGAGCTGATCTCCCTGTGCTATGCGGCTGCTTCCCACTAGCTATCTATTTTACGTTTGGTAGTGTATATATGTCCATGCCACTCTCTCACTTTGTCCCAGCTTACCCTTCCCCCTCCCCATATCCTCAAGTCCATTCTCTAGTAGGTCTGTGTCTTTATTCCCATCTTGCCCCTAGGTTCTTCATGACCTTTTTTTTCCTTCTTCTTAGATTCCATATATATGTGTTAGCATACAGTATTTGTTTTTCTCTTTCTGACTTACTTCACGCTGTATGACAGTCTCTAGGTCCATCCACCTCACTACAAATAACTCAATTTCGTTTCTTTTTATGGCTGAGTAACACTCCATTGTATATATGTGCCACATCTTCTTCATCCATTCATGTGTCGATGGACACTTAGGTTGCTTCCATGTGCTGGCTATTGTAAATAGTGCTGCAGTAAACCTTGTGGTACATGACACTTTTTGAATTATGGTTTTCTCAGGGTACATGCCCAGTAGTCGGATTGCTGGGTCATATGGTAGTTCTATTTTTAGTTTTTTAAGGAACCTCCATACTGTTCTCCATAGTGGCTGTATCAATTTACATTCCCACCAACAGTGCAAGAGGGTTCCCTTTTCTCCGCACCCTTTCCAGCATTTATCGTTCATAGATTTTTTGATGATGGCCTGAATGGCCAATTCTTATCCTGCAGCCCCCCTACGAGCAAGTGTTTTAATTAGTGAGTGGCCTTCCCTATGGGACCACTGCACGGTATGAGGACTCTGCGTCCATCACTCCCGTAAATTTCTCAGTTGCCTGAGAAAGCAGTAACTGGCCAGGAGAAAACTTGTCCCTTTTCTTCAGAGCAAAGCTCTCATGTAATATCTTCACTTTTATCCTGACAAATTCTATTAAGGCAGCAGATTTGAGGAAAAGCATCAGATCAGCCTCTCAGCTGATCCACCACTCAGCACACACCACTCAGTCTCCTACAACTGGCAAACCCCGGTATCTTTCAACCAGTGCCCCCCCCCCCCAGTATCTTTCACCTGGGTGGGTATTGCCTGGAATCTTTCAACTAGCCCCCTGCCCTCCCCGCCAGTATCTTTCAACTGGGAGAGGCAGGTACCTGCTCTACACCGCCAACTACAACTCTGGATCATCAGCCAATATGGGAGATCCGAGAACCAGGAGAGATTCACCCAAATTTGTCTGGACTCTCCGAGGCGGCGGATGGGTGCAAGGGGACTCTGCGGGTACCAAGGCTCTGCTCCCTTGCAGAGTTCAGGCAAAGGAGAGAGTCCACTCTGGGTCCTTTCATGGTCGCCATAAAACTGTCGACTTAAAAAAACTGCACAACATGAGAGGTGCAAGTTAGGTTTTATTTGGGGCAAAATGAGGACTATAGGCCAGGAGACAGCATTTCAGATAGCTCTGAGAAACTGCTCCAAAGAGGTGGAGGTCAGGTCAATATATATGTGATTTTGGTGAAGGAGGAGTACATGCAATCAAGCACACATTCTTTGCAGAAGGTTTCTGCTACTCTCATGAAGGTTACTGCTAGTCACGAGGCGCAGACGTCACCATGAAGGATTTTAGTGCTTTTCTAGATACGAGGAGATGCAAGAATTGGGCTCATAAAATCTTCTCCTGAAAATAGCTGACTATCTGATGACCTGTTCTGCCAGTTTTTCCCAGAGCACAGAGGGCCTCATTCCTGATCTGAGCTCCTTTCAGGGGGTGTTGATGGTCAGCAGCTGCAGCGGCTCATGATTTGATCCTTGTAGAGGTAGTTGGCAAGTGCTAATGGCAAGTGCCAGTTTGTTGTTGACAATATACAGATACACAGATTTATAGAAGGAGATTTATTATGAGGGTTTGGCTCATGCAGTTATGGAGGCCGAACAGTCCTATGATCTGCTTTCCGCAAGCTGGAGGCCCAGGACAGCCCGCGGTGTATACAGCTGTAGTCCAGGTCCAAAGGCCTGAGAACGAGGGGAGCCAGTGGTATAAGTCCCAGTCCGAGAATGAGGGTCAAGCAGAGAGCAAATTCGCCTGTCCTCTGCTTTTTTATTCTGTTCAGGCCCTCATCCTGCTTGCTTTGGTGAGGGCTGGCAATCTTTTTTATTCAGTCTACCAATTTAAATGCTTATCTCTTCCAGAAACACCGTCACAGACACACCCAGAGGTAAAGTTTTGCCAGCTATCTGGGCCCCCCTTAGCCCAGTCAGTGAACATGTAAAATTAACCAGCACAGGGGTTTCCATATCCTCCTCAAGAGGTTATGTTGTAAAAAGACAACATTAAATGCAGTGTTTGGTACGAAAATGTTTTTGTATACTTTAAGCGTTGTGTTTAACACTCCAAATCTTGGAGTCAGTGTAATATTTGTCCCAGTTCTCTTTTTCTCTCATTTCCCCACCCACTTTACCAATTTACTACACACAAAATGCCTTTGCCCCACCCATTGGGGGAGGGGAGTTGTCTTTTAAGCACCACACATGCCATCTGGGAAGATCTGCACATTTTAGACAAGCTAGCATGGCGCCTCTCCAAGTGGGTAGATGACCTAAAATTCATTTCAGCGGCAATGCAGAATGGTAATTTGAACAATGGGCTTCCTTTTTGTTATATTTCTTCTGAAGAGCTGGGCTTATCCAGCTGTCATCCAGCTGTGCGTCCCATTTGTCTTGCAAGGAAAAGTGTCAAGCAGGAAATTAAAAATACTTCTATTTCAGTTTTCAAGAATATATGTCGCCAAGACTAAGTTAAGCAAAACCCTTTTGTTTTAGAGAAGGTTGTTTCTGGGTGTTACGATCCACTGGAACCTTTTCCCTTTGGAAACGCAGTACAGTAATCGTGGCTCCAAAATCCAATTTGCTTTCAATTTGCTCGGCTACCCCTTGCCGTATATGAGATACAGGCAGCAGATTAACTTCTCCAAAATGCATGCCCTCAAATATTTCAAAGTGCTTATTTAAGCAGTAACCATGGTGTATATTTAAAACTGAAAGGTAGGTTACAAATATGTCCTTGGGGGAGGGGGCAGACAACATGAAACGTCAACATGCTGACAAAGTTTCTCAGAGTCTAGGGAGTGATCATAGCTGTAACTAATTCTTTGATGAATTCTGACTGCCTTCTAAGAGGATACATTTTTAATATTTCAAGGTTTTTTCCAGCTACCTTGACTTTTGTTGTCTCTAATTATGGCCACTGAGCTGTTATCTGTTTGCTATAGTGTCTTCATAGGCTAAAAAGTCAGATGTGTTCTACTGTAACTGATTTTTATTTTATTAAAAATTTTTTTTAACTAAAAAGTATTTTATTGGCGTGTAGTTGATTTACAATGTTGTGTTAATTTCTGCTGTATAGCAAAGTAACTGTAACTGATTTTTAAATAGGTGTAATCACCCCCGCCAGAGAGAGCGGTCCATATGCCTTTCAGAGCCCAACGAATCACAAGAGAGCACATTTCCACCGAATCTTGGTCAGATACTTCCAAAGGCAAACGGCTTTCTGGAGAGTGTATCAAGAGCTGCCTTGGCACATGAAGATGTGCGGCTGCTGGGAGGATTTGTGCAGCTTTCTCTCCAGTCCTAGGTAAGTCTCGTTTTTATATCGTGTTCGGCAGATTTCGCTTTTCCTTTTGCTAAGCGCTGCACTGAGGTCTCCATGGTCCCCTTGAGCAAGACACATCCATTCATATATTCATTCGACACCGGTTCATTCAGATCCGGTGAAGATCAGATCTCCAAGGTGGGGTAGAAGTCCTTCCTGATAATGCTTCTAATTGATAATGCTACACGTTGATCAAGCAATAATACTATTAGTAGCTTGTCATCACATGGGTGTCATGGTGATGGAAGGGGCCAGGGGTTGGGTTGAAAGTGGGAGGGAATTGCCTAACGTTTCAATGTGTGAGGGTTTTCAAGGTGTAAATGGACCTAGTTCAGAATGTGTCCCTTTGGACCAGGCTGGAGCCATCCACAGGGCCCTTCTGGTGATTCTGCAAGCATGTTGTTGTCTGTACAATCAACTAAGATGCCACTGGTTAGTCTCTTGTGTTACCCCGGCTCCCAGGGCCTGCTTAGCAGGGAGTCCTGGCCTCCATCACTGCCTTTGACACCTTCCGTCTTCCTCACCCTTCATGTTCAATCAAGGCCAAGTCCTTAGATTTTACTTCCATAGAGCCTCTCATGTCCATTCTGTCATCTCTACCTGGCCCTCATTTCCCCTTTCTGGTCAATCTTTGTGAAGCGAAGCTGTCATTATGTCACTGCGTGTGGTAGTTGTGTCCACCGTTGGGTCTTACCTCCCACCGGGTTGGCAGAGTCAGCCCATGGCCGTGTGTGTGCGGGGCTTGGGGGTGCAGGGGATCCTTGAAGTCCCTCCAGGACTGTGTAGGTTCCTTTTTTTCCTTTTGGGGTTGCTAAAAGTACAAACCACAAGGCCAAGTATCACCACCTAAGCAATAGAAGATGCATTAGATTCATCAGAACAAGGTTTAATTATAGCAGGAATCCCATATAATAACCATAGGAGGTCTAGCTGGCTGCCTGGGCCTCCTCAAACATTTGTTTTTCTGCCATCGTTCATGGTTACGCAGCTGCACACAACCTGGAGTCAATCTGCCCTCTTGGGTGCAGCTGGAATATTCTTCCAATGAGGTTTTCGAGAAATCCTGTGTTATAGTCTGCGATTTCAGGAGAGCTGCCCTCTTTATTGAAAGGTCTGGGCAAATGCTGCCACTCCTCCAACTTAATTCAACCGTATTTGCTGAGTGCCTAGGTTATGCCAGGCATGATGCTAGATGCCAGGGATACAGCGATGGACATGATAGACATGGTTCCTGCCTTAATGGAGCTTTTGCTGGCGTGTAAAAGATAGACACTGTGGAGCAATTCGGCCTGAGGGGAGTGCTACACAGTGGTGGCACAGAGCCTAGAGCGGGGAGGTGTGACCTGGCCTCAGGGACAGTGGACATCACCCCGAAGCAGTGACATTTCATCTGAGACTTGGAGGATGAGTGAGAGCTAGTTGGACAAAGGGCAGAGGAAACAGCCACCCAGAGGCGGGAGGAAGAGTGGTGTGCATGAAGGACTGAACAAGTCCATTATGGGCACGTGAGAGGTGGGCATGAAGGGAGTCCCGGGGCTGCAGAGGCAGGCAGGCACCCAAGTATGGAGGGTCAAGCTAAGGATCTGGCTCTGATCTGAAGAGCAGTGGGAAGTCATCGGGGGTTTAAGCAAGATGGTGCCAGGTTTGGTTTTGAAAGTTCGCTCTGGGTGCGGTGTGAAGAATGAAATAAAAAAAGGGACAAGCTTGGCTTGCCAGACATCTGATAGGGGTAATGACCCAGGTGAGAGGCGATGTTGGCTCTGACAAGGGGGAGGCAATGGGGACGCAGGGGAAGGTTGGGAGGTAGAACCACAGGACTTGATCATGAAGTGGGTACAGGAGATGAGGGAGTCAGAGGTGCCTCCCATGGTTCTGACTTGAACGACTGACCATCAACCGAAACAGGAAACACTCCCAAAGGAGCAGCTTTAGGGGACAGAATCTGTGCTGAGTTTGGAGTGATGGTAGAATGTTGGGAAGAGATATTCTCTGGGCTCAGGGAAAGACAGCCGGGCCAGGGATACATGCATACTGTGGGCATTGAAGCCAGGAGAGGGGATGAGGGCATCCAGGGACAGGAAGAAGGGAGGTGGGCCTAGGACAAAACTCCGAGGGGTGAGCAGAGAAGGACGCAGCGAGGAGAAGAGAAAGAGGGGTTACAGAGATAGGAGGAAAACCAGGAGACTAGGGAGTTAGAAATTCCCAAAGTGAGGATGGCTATCAATTAAATGCATTCGATTGAGCGTCTAATATTCCATTTTAAATGGTTTTCTTCTCTGTGCCATGTTGAAACTCTGCTCTGATGCCCCTACATTTTTAGCAAGTCTGTTACAAACTATTTGCGGGCAGGAGGGAGAACCCATCGTGTTGCACATTTAGGGCAGTGTGGGTCAGAAAGGGGACAGCAAGCAGCCTCGGAAAGCCACTGCCTTCTGAAGCACAGGCCCAGGTGGGACGAGGCGCCCTGATGGGAGCAGGGGTTTAGGGCCAAGAGCACAGGTAGAGCCAGCCATGACTGCGAAGCAAGACTGGCCCAGCTGGGGAGTGGATGCAGGACAGAGATTCCTTTCCCCAAATCCACCAGTGGGGAGAAGTGACCTGAGGAAGGAAGGGCCAGATCCTGCTGCCTGGTGGAGAGGAGCTTTCCAGGTAGGTACACTTCCAAGTAGCAAGAAAGCTCCGATTCATGGGGACCTCAGAGCATCCTTGCAACCACAGTGCCTAGCCTCCCTCCCCATGCAGATGATTAAGAATTCTCTTTTTGAGGCTCCTTCTTCCTTATCTGCATTCTGTTCTGAAAGGTAAATAAGCTACTTATACTTTTGACCCCTACCTGCTTCTGGTAGGTTCCTTTAAAAGTGAGAGTTTTCTAAGAGTGCCCAGTGGCATTGGTTTGACTGCGGGTGGAAGACAGTCTGACATCTCTCCTGGTCCACCAGGCTGTTGCTCTGTATGCCCTGTTCTCAGTTCTCTCCTGACTGTGTGGTTTGGCTCCCTCTGGTGGCTGCAGCAAGAACAAGAAGCCTAATTCCTTGGCTGCGTGGAACGATGCGCAGTTCTGAGTTTGGGACTCGCTTCTCCCTTGATGCTTCCTGACCCACCCCTACCCTACCCAGCAGCGCTGGCTGGGGAATCTGCACCTCTGATTGATAGGCCAGTAGAGAGGTCTTTGAGTCAAGAAGACAACTTTAATGGTCAGGTCAGTTTTTATAGGTTCTCTTCGACATGATACTTTTGATTTTGGCTGGAGCCCTGGGTCACATCAAACTGAAGAAAACCCATTTCTGGCTGCAGTTGCATTTTTGGACAGTGTCAAAGGTGAGAAGAAGATGTGGCAGAAGGATGAGCCCCAGCCTGGCTCCGTCTTGACAGATGGCTGGCTGGCTGCCCTCCAGGTGGTGGATGGGGTGGGGTGAGGAGAATCATCTTGTTTTTAAGCGGCCGGCTTTCCTATTGGGGCAAAGGATAAACGCATTACATTCCAGGATCTTGTCAGAAGGTTGTAGTACATGGGAAAACACCAGCTTTTCATGATTAATGTATGAATCTTTGCCCTTGGTGCCTCCAGAATCTCTAAATATTTTGGGTAAGTGGGACAAAATCGCTCTACAGAAAAATTAAAAGAATAAAAGGCACAATTCGCTATGGCCACAGAAAATATGAAATATCTAAGAATAAATTTAATAAGAAATGTGCACAATCTTTATTCTTATAAAAAAGCTTCAGAATTACAGAAAATAAGATTTCAGTATGTAGGGAGACATACCATATTCTAGGATGGGGCAACTCAATGTTATAAAGCTGTCAGTTCTTCCCCAATTGGTTTATAGACGTAAGACAATTCTAACTGAAACCCCAATGGGATGAAAACATTTCTGAATTTTCATAATGATTCCAAAATTCTTGGAGAAAAAATATACGAGAGTAAGAGTTTAAAATAATGAGGGCAATTTGAATTTCAAGTTATTTAAACATATTATGAAGCAATAATAATAATTTAAAAAATGCTACTGGCAGCAAAAATAGCTCAGTTGAACAAAATAGAATGCTCAGACAGACTCAGGTGCAGATATAAGAAATTAGTAAATGATAGAAGCTTTTCAAATTAGATGGATTATGGAATAACTAGTGCTGTGATAATGATACACTATTTGGTAAATATAGTTAAGTTACCTGAAACATTGCACCAAAATAAATTCCAGGAGGATTAGAGTTAAATATAAGAAAGTGAAATTCTATATAAAGAAAACTATAAGAAAATATGGATGAGTCTAAGCAAGAAGACAAAAGAGTAAATCATGAAAGAGAAGATAATTGATAAATCTGTCTAAATAAACACATGAAGTTCCCATATGTAAAACAAAACAACACAAATCAACTCTGAGAAAGTCAGAAACACAACTACAAGGCAAGTGATAACTGGGAAAAATATTTGTAACACACACAACAGGCAAAGGATTAATAGCAATATTTCTAATATGGAAAAATGCTCTTAAAATCAATAAGAAAATGATGAACACTTCAGTAAAAATAGGCAAGATCACGAACAGGTCATCCAAAGAACATTTTCAGTCCTTGTCTGACTTTACTTCTTAGCGTCAATGGATTTTTTTTTTTTTTTTTTTTTTTGCGGTACCTCTCACTGTTGTGGCCTCTCCCGTTGCGGAGCACAGGCTCCGGACGCGCAGGCTCAGCGGCCGCGGCTCACGGGCCCAGCCGCTCCACTGCATGTGGGATCTTCCCGGACCGGGGCACGAACCCGTGTCCCCTGCATCGGCAGGCGGACTCTCAACCACTGCGCCACCAGGGAAGCCCCATCAATGGATTTTTTGACCTGGCCCTCCTCTTCTAAACATTCTGGTCTCTGTTTTACTGGTATATACTCCCATGGTTCATCTTCCATCTCTCTGGCTGTAGCTTTTCTGTCTCTTTTTTAGTTCCTCCTCTTCTACCTGGCTTCTAAGTGTTAGAATTCCTTAAGGCTCTTCTCTCATTCATTAATTCCATTGTAAGAATATTACCTGTGTCTATGGCTTTAGTGATTGTTTATGTGTATGTGACTCACACATTTACTTCCCCAGGCATGCTTATCGTCTGAGCCCCAGATTCACATACCCAACGACCTACTTTCCACTTGAGTGATGTCTTCAAAGCTCCTCAAACCCAGCACATCTAAAACTGAACTCATGAACATCCCTCCAAAACAGGGTCTGTTCCAGGGACTGTCTCTCAATTTACCACCTTGGAGTAATCCTTGACACTTTTCTCTCCTTTATCCCCTCCCCAAATATGTTTCATCACTGAGTCCTGGCAGTTTTTACTTCGTAAATGTTTCTCAAACGTGTCCACCTCCACCATCACTGCCCTTCTCTAAGCTGTCAGGGATGTTATACACAGTTGTGATTAGAATATGCATTTAAGGGCTTCCCTGGTGGTGCAGTGGTTGAGAGTCCGCCTGCCGATGCAGGGGACACGGGTTCATGCCCCGGTCCGGGAGGATCCCACATGCTGCAGAGCGGCTGGGCCCGTGAGCCATGGCCACTGAGCCTGCGCGTCCGGAGCCTCTGCTCCGCAGCGGGATATGCTACAACGGTGAGAGGCCCGCAAAGAATATGCATTTAAGATTCCTCCATGTCTTTTCATGGCTTGACACCTCATTTCTTTCTTTCTTTCTGTTTTTAGTAGTAGAAATATATTTATTTATTTATTTACTTACTTACTTATGGCTGCGTTGGGTCTTTGTTGCTGCGCGCGGGCTTTTTCTCTAGTTGCGGCGAGCGGGGACTACTCTTCGTTGCAGTGCGCAGGCGTCTCATTGCGGTGGCTTCGCTTGTTGTGGAGCACGGGCTCTGGGCATGCGGGCTTCAGTAGTTGTGGGACGCAGGCTCAGTAGCTGTGGTTCACGGGCTTTAGACCACGGACTCAGTATTTGTGGCACATGGGCTCAGTAGTTGTGGCTTGTGGGCTGTAGAGCTCAGGCTCAGTAGTTGTGGAGCACAGGCTTAGTGGCTCTGCGGCATGTGGGATCTTCCCGGACCAGGGATCAAACCCGTGTACCCTGCATTGGCAGGCGGATTCTCAACCACTGTGCCACCAGGGAAATCCCAACACCTCATTTCATTTTTTTTTTTTTTTTTGCGGTACGAGGGCCTCTCACTGTTGTGGCCTCTTGCATTGCGGAGCACAGGCTCCGGACGCGCAGGCTCAGCGGCCATGGCCCACGGGCCCACGGGCTCAGCTGCTCCGCGGCATGTGGGATCTTCCCAGTCCAGGGCATGAACCCGTGTCCCCTGCATCGGCAGGCGGACTCTCAATCACTGCACCACCAGGGAAGCCCCTCATTTCTTTTTTTTTTTAAAATAAATTTATTTATTTATTTTTGGCTGAATTGGGTCCCCGCCGCTACGCGCGGGCCCCCTCCAGTTGGCAGCGAGCAGGGGCTACTCTTCATTGCGGTGCGAGGGCTTCTCATTGCTGTGGCTTTGCTGTAGAGCACGGGCTCTAGGCGTGCAGGCCTCAGCAGCTGTGGCCCGCAGGCTCCAGAGCACAGGCTCCTGGCACATGGGTTTAGTTACTCCGCGGCACGCGGGATCCTCCCAGACCAGGTCTCGAACCCGTGTCCCCGGCATCGGCAGACGGACTCCCAACCACTGCACCACCAGGGAAGCCCCCCTCATTTCTTTTTAATGCTGAATAATATTCCAGGGTACGAATGTACCACAGTTTACCTATTCACCTATTGAAGGACAAACGTTTGCTATAAACATTTGCATGCAAGGTTTATTAACCAGTTGAGTAAATACCTAGGAACATGATTGCTGGATTGTATGGTAAGACTATGTTTAGCTTTATAAGAAACTGCCACATCGTCTTCTGAAGGGACTGTACCATTTTGCATCCCCATGAGCAGTGGATGAGAGTTTCTGTTGTTCTATATCCTTGCTGGCATTTGGTATTGTCAACTGTTTTGATTTTAGCCATTCTAATAGGTGTGTGGTGATATCTTATTGTTTTAATTTGCAATTCCCTAATGGCAAATAATGTTGAGCATCTTTACATATCTTATTGTTGAATTTTAAGAGCTCTTTGTGTATAGAAATCCTTTATCAGATATATATTTTACAAATATTTTCTCCCAATCTGTGGCTTGTCTTTTTTTTTTTTTAGCTGTATGCGGGCCTCTCACTGTTGTGGCCTCTCCCTTTGTGGAGCACAGCCTCCGGATGCGCAGGCTCAGCGGCCATGGCTCACGGACCCAGCCGCTCCGCGGCATGTGGGATCTTCCCAGACCGGGGCACGAACCCGTGTCCCCTAAATCGGCAGGCGGACTCTCAACCACTGCGCCACCAGGGAAACCCCTGTGGCTTGTCTTTTTGTTCTCTTAATAGTGGCTTTCACAGAGCAGAAGTATTAAATTTTAATAAAGTCTAACTTAATATTTTTTCATGAATTGTGCCTTTGGTATTGTAACTCATCACCAAATCCAAGGGCACATAGCTTTTCTTCTGCATTTCCTTCTAAAAGTTTTATAGTATTTCATTTTATATTTAGGTCTATTATCAATTTTGAGTAATTTTTTGGTGAAAGTGTAATGTCTGTGTCTAGATTAATTTTTTTTACACATGGATGTCCAATTATTCCAGCACCATTTGTTAATTAGACAATCTCCATTGAATTGTCTTTGCTGCTTTGTCAAAGGTTGGTTGGACATCTATAGAAGATTTTTATTGGGATTGCTTTTAATCTATAGGTCAAGTATCTTAACAGTGCTGAGCGTTCCAATCCATCAACATGGTATGTCTGTTTATTTAGATCTTCTCTGATATCTTTCATCAGACTTTGCTAGTGTTATGCATATAGATCATATACATATTTTGTGAGATTTATACCTAAGTACTTCATTTTTGGTGTTCTATTATAAATAGTAATATGTTTTAAATCTCTAATTCCAGTTGTTCATTGCTGGTACATAGGAGAGCAACTGGCCTTTTTTTTTCTTTTGGCTGCGTTGGGTCTTAGTTGCAGCATGTGGGATCTTTCCTTGCAGTGCATGTGTTCTCTCTAGTTGCGGCTCCCGGGCTCCAGATCATGTGGGATCTGTAGCTGTGGCACACGGGCTCTCTAGTTGAGGCGTGTGGGCTCAGTAGTTGTGGCGCACAGGCTTAGTTGCCCCATGGCATGTGGGATCTTATTTCCCCGACCAGGGATTGAACCCATGTCCCCTGCATTGGAAGGAGGATTCTTTACCACTGGACCACCAGGGAAGTCCCACAATTGGCTTTTGAATGTTAATCTTGTATCCTGTAACCTTGCTATAAATGCTTATTATTTCCAGGAGGTATTTTGTTTATTTTTTTGGATTTTCTACATAGACTATCATGTCATTTGTGAAGAAAGACTGTTTTATTTCTTCCTTCCATATATATATATATATATATATATATATATATATATATATATATATCTTTTATTTCCTTTTCCTGTCTTATTGCACTAGCTAGGACTCCCAGGATGATGTTGAAGAGGAGAGGTTAGAGGTGTCATACTAACCTCGGCTTTTCACTAGCATCCCTCTAGTGAGCCCTAGCCACCATCCCCTCTCCCTTGGCCTGTTATAACAGCCTCTGAACTGGTCTTCCTACTTTCATTTTTGTTCCTACAAAGTCCATTGTCTGCATAGTAGCCAAGATGAGTTTTTAAGAATGTAAACCAGATCATGTCACTTCACAGATTAAGACAACTCCACTAGTCTGCTGTTGCACTTATACTAAAATCTAAACTCCTCAGTTTAGCCTAAAATGCCCTATACAATCTGGCCCCTCCATGGCTGGGTAGCATCATTTTGTAAGACCCTGGCTTTCTTTCTGTCCTTCAAGTACATTCTGCCTTTGGGCCTTGGCACCAGCTGTTTCCTCTGCCGGGAATGTTCTTCCCACTCATTGTAGTACTGGTTCTTTCTGGTTATTTAGATCTCGCTGCAGTGTCACCCTCTCAGGGTGACCTCCCAATCTAACGTTGTACTTAGTCATTCTCTGTTATGTTAACATGTTTTAATTCTTTGCATAGCTTTTACTGCTACCAGACTTTGTCTTGTTTCTTTTTAAAATTGTCTGTCTCTGCTCCCCTCTCCCCTGCCTCTGACCCTCCCAGCTG
Source organism: Delphinapterus leucas (assembly GCF_059928025.1). Taxonomy (NCBI): domain Eukaryota; kingdom Metazoa; phylum Chordata; class Mammalia; order Artiodactyla; family Monodontidae; genus Delphinapterus; species Delphinapterus leucas. Next base: position 84,621,423 of record NC_143139.1, on the reverse strand, counting down.
CTGGAGTATAAGCTCCTTGAAAGCAGGGCTCTACCTCTCGTGTTCACTGCTGTACCCCCAGTGCCTGGAGCAACACCAGGCATGGTGTGGGTGCTGAATGACCCCTTAGTGATGAACACCATCCATCCCAACCTGAGCTCTTGACAGGAGTCTGGACTTAGTAACCCTCTTGGAATGTGCGAAAGTCCCACTTCTAGACAGGATCCTGTCCCTTAGCTTTGTGTCCACACTGCCCTTTTCTGCCTGTTCTGAGCAGCCACTTCTGGTTCTTAGGGTCCCGCATCACTTAGCTCCACCCTTCAGTTCTTTTACCCACCTCAGGCCCCTTTGCTCAGACAGCCACTGCAGACAAATGTCTTGGACTCTGGTCCTCAGTGCTCTCTCTCCCCTGGCTCTGTTTAGTTTTTGCTCCCCAACCCAAGGCACCATAGCTATGGTTCAGAGGCTCCTGGCGGCCTCCCTGATGCTTAGGGCTGCACCCTCGTCTGCTGTGCTTGGTGTTCAGAGCCTGGAATGCTGCCTGGCACATTGGTGTTCACTGAATATTTATTCCGTGCATGAATGGGGATCCACAGAAAGGTTGGCAGAAAGAAAGCAAGAGGGTAGCCAAGGTCTGGGTTGCCTACAGTTTGTCCAAAGGAACAGATGAGGAATAAGAATATACTTGTGTCAGACACATTAGGCACAACAGTTTGAAATGTAACAAATGGACAAACGTAGAAGTTTAGATACTGGAATGTTTGGAAAGAGAAATTCTGAAAATGATGACTTTGTGGTACCATGTATTTAGTTGAGTCTTCAAGTTCAAAAATTCTGTATATTTTCATTTGTATATGATAAGGTATAACTGCACACACACACACACACACACACACACACACACACACACACACACAGGTATGCTCCCTATTTTGTTCTTTTAACATTTTGTTCTTTCTGCTGAAGCTAGTAATTCAAGACAGTTGCAGCAGAGGGCAGAATTGTATAAGAAATGTAAACGCCTTTTATTTCTTGCCTGAAAATCACTCCCAAATACAAATGACAACAATATATATGGATTGAGCTAGAGAAATACTCTTTTTCGACTCTCTGGTTTTCCAAATTTACATATGAGGATTAGTTGAAGGCCTTGACTTATTTTTCACGTGGTAGTTTAAGATACTTGGTAATATATGTAAACCTTAATAAAAGCAAAGTGCTGATGCTTTGAGAGAGAAACAGTGAAATATAGAAAATGTATTTAATATTTAACTTGTATCAAGATTAAGTGGTAAGCACTCTTTGTTCCCTTCCAAATATGCTTTAGGATTATTTACTTTCCTTTCCATTCTAGTGCTGGAACGCAGACTTTTTGAGGTTACTGCCACTGACAGATGCCGATTAATGTCCTTCATTGTGAGATTTCTGAAGCTTCTGGGCAAGACCAATGAAGCAGAAGAGTTATTCTTGAGTGTTGAGAACATGTTAGTGCAGGTAAATTGGGAAGTAGTTTTTTAAATCCTTCAAACGTTATTCAACTTGTGTTAGGTATTTTCAGATATCATTTACCTTTGTTTGTTTATAATTTAGTCCACAAATAGAGGAACTAATGAATAATGAATAATAAATAATTATTACTTATGTTCATCAGTGAGGAAGCTTTGATTTTAATCCGTGTCCCAAACTGTATATTAGTGACGACAACCAGTAAATAGATGGGAGTCACGATTGAATGAATGAATACCAACAGGTGTCATTTTGGAGGGATAAAAGGAATGTTCGTAAAACAAGATGGGAACGAGAGTAGTGGGTTGAAATAAACTAATAAAATACTGTTTAAAGAGTTGGTTGTAATTTTCTTTTTTTCTACATCTTTATTAGAGTAGAATTGCTTTTACAAGGCTGTGTTAGTTTCTGTTGTACAACAAAGTGAATCAGCCATATGCATACATATATCCCCATATCCCCTCCCTCTTGAGCCTCCCTCCCACCTTCCCTATCCCACCCCTCTAGGTGGTTATAATTTTCATAAAGATGTTGGGGAAGGTTGATTGATTATCTTGTCCCTCTATTGATTTACTTTTCCTGAAATAGAAACTTTTGGGCTTGTTGAATACAATGAAACTTTCACTCATGACATATAACTGTAACTGTTCTTAGGATGACATTTAACTGTCCTTTAAAAAATTATAAATGTTTACCGATTGTAGTATTTTATGGGCCACAGGTAATGTAACCCAAGACAAAGCTATTTTTGTTTTAAAACAAAGGCCTTCAAATGTTCATAAAGCTCTGTCTCTGCTCCATCAACATACATCTTTCTAGAAGGAATTCTATCTAAAGAGATTTATAAGACTCAAGATCTGCAATCCCTTTATTGCAGAGGCCATGCTTGTTTACCAATTTTTGTGTGTACCATGGTGTCTTACAACCTCCGGGTGCTTAGTGAATGTGACGACTGAATCAATGAATCAATTTGAATTTGCCAGTACTTTGTGTCCTTAGAAGGTAGTGTGGGGTAGTGCATCAGCCTGGACTATTTACAGACTGACCCAGATTTAAAGTGCTTTGGCATTTCCTGCTTGCGACTTTGGCAAAAATTTGAACCTCTGACTCAGAGTTCTCATTGTTGAGGGTTCTAAGATCTGCCTCATGGGGCTGTTATCAGGGTGAAGTGAGCGGTAGCACAAAGCACTTCAAACAATGCGCGGCACATAGTGAGATCTTAAGCTGTTTGGTTATTACCGTCCGTGGGTTAAAAAGTAACTGAGGCCTAGGTGAGAGATAATAAGAGTTTGATTTAAGCTATTTTGACCACTCTTGCATTTTCAGAGAGTAGAGTCCAGTGATTCTCTGATATCTTATTTTGATTATGGAATTTCCCCCTGCACCAAATACTTTTTTCCCCACGAGGTCCAGATTTTCATCACTGACATGTGTCTTTCTGGAAAGCACCAATTATTTTATTAGGTCATCACTGAATGCCTGATTTCAGCCATTCGCTCAGTCGACCACTCATTCATTCATCCATCCATTCATTCATTCATCCATTCCCTCATTCACTTAGTCATTTCCTCATCCATTCACTCATTCACTGACTCATTCACTCATTCATTCATTAACTCACTCATTTGGTCATCTGTTCACTCAGCCATTCACTCAACCGTTCACTCGTTCACTCACTGAGTCACTCACTCATTCATTCACTCAGTCCTCCACTCTGCTAACATTCCCTGAGGGCCTTGCCCAGCCTGAGCTCTGTGCTGGGAGTTGGGATGATAGCATTAGGCAAGGCGGGCACAGTTCCTGCCCTCATGGAGCTCCCAGTCACCGCCAGCATCTCCAACTGTGATGAAGCGTAACCTGTGGAGTAGGTGGGGTGAAGGGAGAAGGTGGCTGCACCGGAAGCATGACAAAGCTGAGATGTTCAGAGAGGATTTCCCACTTCAAAGCACTCCTTCCAGAGGCATCAGTCTTATGATTGTATTCTCAAAATATTTTTGCAACAGTTCTTTGGGATTAGCCATCATGGAGACTATCAGAATAATTTTTTTAGGCTCTGAGGGCCCTTCCCAAAGAGAAGTTCTAAAACAATTTTGGGCAATAACCACTTCTTTGAAATATGTACTGAACATTCTTGAGGGGAAAGAGCTTATTATTTGTGCTACATACATTCCGTGCCAAACCACTTTTGTGATTTCTTCAGATTAGGTTATTTTAAAGTTTTGGTGCAGAGGTTTTCAACTGGGAGGCAATTTTGTTTCTCAGGGACCATCTGGCGATGTTGGAGACCTTTTGGTTGTCACAGCTTGGCGGGGAGCTTGCTAACGGCATCTAGTGGGCAGAGGCCAGGGATACTCTAAACGTCCTACACTACACAGGCCAGCCCTGCCGCCCCCCATGTCAAAGTATTAGATGGCACAGAAGTCAGTAGTGCTGAGGCTGGGAAACCCTGATTTATAGCAGCAAGTATGCTTGTTAAAAAAGTAAGTCTCATGACTCTCCCCCTAGTATTTCACAATAGGTGCATCAGGCTGCAGGAAAACCAAAGGATACTTTTGTGAAGGGCGCCTCTGTTTATGCGTCAGAGGCTCACTTGTTAAGAACATGTGCAGAGCAGAGCTTTGGAGATAGGCCGGTCTGGGTTGGACACCCTTGTTCTCCTACTGACTAGCCACGTGAGCTTGGGGGATTGATTTAACCTCACTGAGCCTCAGTTTCCCTGCTTGTAATAGAGGGGTAATAATCCCTATTTCCTAGGGTTTCTGCAGATATCCACTGAGGTTATGCAGTTTAAGAGCTTTGCTCGGTCAGGGCTCCATAGGTGGTGGCCAGTACAGACCATGACCTAAGAATGCTTCACAATCACTGGGCATATCGACAAACGTTTACTGAAGAGCCATGAAGCACAGAACTCAATTCTTGGATCATGGGGTCTCTGCCCTCAAGAAGCAGATGGCCTGGAGTAAGAGGGGAATAAAAGACATGTCTTCATAAAGAGGATACTGACACTATATGGCTGCATTTGACATGCCGATCAGTATTCCTGGCAATGTGGGCAGTGAGACTCAAGGGTCAAAGGACCTCTGTGGGCTGGTGGTAGATTGGGAGCTGTCATCCTCCCTGTGACAGGGGATTCTGCCTGACTGATTGGAAACGTGGCCATGACATGGGGAGAAATCAAGGAAACCCTGAGGATTTGAGTCTGATGATGGACGTGGGGAAATTCAAAGAGGAACCTGGATTTGGAGACAGGATGATGAATTTTTAACATTTAAACTGCTGAGTTTGCAGTTCAGGAAAAATACCCAAGGGGAGTATCCAGCCAGCTGGGGAAACATAGGATTAGAAGTCTGGAAAGAGACTGGAGAGACATCTACATACATGTGAATGCTAAAACCATGAGGAAACAAGATCTCTGAATGATAGTAGGAATTGGTCATTGGAAAATTACTTATCCTTAAAAGGAGGAAAGGGAAAAAACCTGTACAGGAGTAAGAGATTGGAAGAGAATAAGGATATCCTAGTTTCCCCAAATCAAAGAGGGAGTGGCTAACAGCATCAACTGCTCCTTAGAGGCCTGGGCAAGTGAGGACTGAAAGAAGGCCCCTGGGTCTGGTGAGCAAAGGTCAGTGGTAACCCCTGAGATGGAAGGGGGTATATGTGTCAGGAGCCAAACTGCAGGGCTTTAAGAGGTGAGTGTGTGATAATGAAATGGGGAAGCACATGTGTTAATACCTGTTTGAGAAGTGTGTCAGTAAAAGGAGAAAGATGAAAAGTCAAGATAGTACCAGGTTCAGGTTAGGTTTCATCCAGGATTTATGAGTTTGTGTGGAGCAGGAAACGAGCCAGGGAGAGAGGTGGTTTGGAGATGCTGGTGGGGACTCTGTGAGGAACACAGGACTTCGAGAGCTTGGGAAGGGGCAGGTCCTTGGTAAGGAGATTAGGCATCCCTTCCTCTGGCATAGGCAGGAGGGAAGAAAATAGGTGAAAACACTGCTGATTTGAAATTTAAAAGAAAAGGGTAAGTGAGGTATACCAGAGACTATAATTTCCCAATATCTAGTGTCCCTTTTGTAGTAAGTAATGTCCCCACCCCCCTCCTGGACTGTTTGGAAAGAAGACTACATTTCCCAGCTTCCCTTGAGGCTAGATATGAGCACATCCTAAGTTTTGGCTGATGGGATGTAAATGGAGGTGCTATGGATAACTTCTGGGAAGTTTCCATGAAGTGAAGGGTGTACCCTCCCTCTCCTCTTTCCTCCTTCCTGCTGTTTGGATTGTGGCTGTGATGGCTGGTGATGCAACAGCCATTTTAGACCAAGAGGTGTCCTTGGGAATGGAGGTCAGGCAAGGTCAAACAGTGAGATAAGAGGAACCGTGTCTCTGACATTGTGGTGTGTCTATAGCCCTGGGTCATCCACTTTCTGACTTTTGCATGAGAGAGAAATCAAGCCACTGTTAGTTTGGGTTTTCTGTTAATTGCAGCCAATCGTGATCCTAACCAATACCCGAGGGCAATCTTTCAGAGTAGGTCTGACCTCAGTGAAGTCAGCATGCAGGCCTTCTTGAAGTGGAGGATGGGAAGTGTGAGCACTAGGGCTGAGACCTAGGATAGCTGCCGAGAAAGGGGCACTTTGAAAGATACCCATGAGGGAGTGTAAAAGACTATGGGTCCAGGGATTCCACACCACAACCAGCTGCCTCCAGGGCTGAGATCAGTGTCTCAGAGTAGGTGTAACCTGTTTGCAAGGCACTTATTGGAAAGCTCTGGGTCAAAACATAGACGGTCACTTTCAGTAGGTGCAGGAGAGCAGAAAGAATTCCCGCCAGGGAGCCAGGCTCAGTCAGTCCTGTCCCGGGCTAATATTTCGGTACAGCATAAAGTATTCCATAACCAGTGATGGTGGTAATACTGACCATTTGAATAGGGCTTTATTAGTTACCAAACATATTCACATATAGTCTTGTTAATATTAAGTTTTCTGAAATATTAATAATGACTCATTATTATTTAAATAACTAACTCTCATTTAAAAGATTATAACCCCGACTAGTGTATTCTTATGCATTGATAAGGTTTTGATAGAGGAGTGATTTAAGGTAATGAAGTTTAAGTACCCCTGAAACAAACATGCTAAACCAGGAACGGGAATTGAAATTCTAAGCAAAAGTGTATCGAACGTAAAGTTAGCAGATCTCTGGTCACACTTGAATTCAAGGTCCACATAGACAGCGTTTTTAGGTGTTCGTTAGGATTTTAAATAATACCTCCTCTGGGAGGTTTAACAGCTGCAAGACATCATCATGTTATTCTTACCTTCAAAAATTTTCATTACCATTAACTAACAACCTGTGAAAACATTTTCCAAAATTTATTTTTGGTTTGCAGTGTCTCCCCATAAATGTTTCTCTATAACTCTCATAAGTATTTACAATTCCCCAAGAAATGTTGTAAAGCATGCGATCTTTTGCAAGTTCATTATGAAATGAGCCTTTCTTGGGCGGGTGTCTGGCGGCTGTGCCTAGTCTAACGCTGTGTCCCCTCAGGAGTGTGTTCTCTTTCATTTTGTGTAGAGTTGGTCCATGACAGGAATGCTTCCCAAAGTACAGAATGCTATCGGGGAACTCTATCTGGAAATAGGGATGATGCAGGAAGGAAGGCTTCTGGTATTTCCAGGAAGCGGGGTCCAACCTGATGGAATTTTCATCCAGCAACTTAAAAGACAACCAGGACTTAGTGAAGCAAAAAGGTAGGGTGGGCACGTGCAGAGGGCATAAACTCTTGTGGTTCAGAGTCAGACTCCTGGGCTCTTCTCACCTGTGAAGAAAGGGGAATGGGTGTGTGTGCTTTGCTTGCTTGATTTTTTGTTGGGCTGCTGGGCGTGTGAGGGTTGAGCATGAGCGCTCCTCTTGTGACCAACCACCCTTTTAGAATGTTGAAGGCTGTTGTGATGTACCTCACACTGCTTTGAGTAGTAAGAGGGCCACTCAGAGCTTGACTGTGAAGCCAGCCTTTCTGGTTCAAATCCCACCTCTCCACTTACTGGTTCTTTGCTTTTTATTTATTTAAAAAAGTTATTTACTTATGTATTAATTATTTTAACTTTAATTTAATTATTATTTTTTTGGCTCTTTGCTTTTAGACACAAGACTTAGCCTTTCTGGGCCACAGTTGTCATATTTGTAAAAATATAGGAATAAAAACGGCACCTACGTTGCATGGTCGTTGTGAGACTAAAAGCGTTCAAGGGAGACCGTAAAGCACACAGGATGGTGCCTGACACATAGTTAAGTACTCCTTCATGGTAGCTCGTTTATTTATTCTCCAGTATTTGATGCCCGACGCTGCTGTGGCACCACTAATGGAACAAAGAACGTTCGGTGAATGCAGATACTAAGCATTTTTACTCACTGATTTACACTCAGACTAAACATAATGTCTAGAATTATGTCATATTTAAATGGCTGTGTCAATTATCTTATGTTGTATAAGAAAGCACCCCAAAACTCAACAGATTATAAACCAACAGCCAACAAAGAATCATACTCTTTCTGAGCTACAGTCCTACTCTTTTTGAACTATAAGCAAAAGATCATCTAGTCCAACGGCTGCACTATACAGATGACTATGAATATGAAGGAACTTTTCTATGACAGGTTACCTCATGGGTGTGTAGAGCTCAGTCTTTAGGACAGAGAGACCTGGGTCTCTACCACTTACTATTTGCATGGTCATGACCCATGGCAACATAATGACACTCCCTGTACCTCGGTTTGTTTCCTTAACTCTAAAATGCTAATGGTTTTCACCTCATATTATTGTTGCAAGGAGCAAAAAAAAAAAATGGATGTAGAATACCTGGTTTAGAATAAATACTCAATCGCAGGCAAAAAAAATAAAATAAAATAAAGTAAAATAAAACCAACAGCCACTTATTACTGCCCATGTCTATAGGCCACCAAGGGGATCCCCCTGGTCCAGGGTAGGCTCAGCAGATCTGGGCTGGGCTCATGCAAACATCTGTGATCCGCTGGCAGGGCCAGTGGGGCTGGCTGGTCTCAGAGGACTTCACTCAGATGTCCGGTGGTTGTCTGGCTGGGTGACAGGGTTCGGGTCACGTGTTCCTCATCCTTCAGGAAGACAGCCCAGGCCTGCTCACCCAGTGGTTGCACAATTCCGAGAGGGAGAGCACAGGTTTACGCCTAGGCTCAGAACTGGCATGACACCCCCTCTGCTGCATTCGATTGGTCACAGCAAGTCATCAGGCTTTATTCCATGGCAGAGAAAGAGACTCTGGTGCAGAGTGGCATTGCAAAGGGGAGTTGGGTACAGGTTGGCATGGAGAATCACAGCTGTTTTTACAGGCTACTGTAAGATCAAAGGTCACCTTGGGCAAGCTACTTACCCTCTCTGCATTTCACCTGTAAATCCACTTTTATGGTAACAGTTATCATTCGTTTCATGCTTACAATGTACAAGGCACTTTATGCTCACAAGCTCTTTTACCTTCAAATATACCTCACGTGGTATGTATTGTTACCCCACTTTACAGATGAAGAAACTGAAGGTCAGAGAGATGAAATCAACTACGTCAGCTCCCACAGCTAGCACCTCTGGAGCTGGGGGTCCAAGCTAGGCCTATCTGACCCTAAAGCCTGACAGCATTACTCCTTGCTATGTGGCATCTCTTCTAGCGCTGGCATTTATAAAGCTCTATCCTCCATACATAGAGGCTAGCTTCTAAGTCATCCTCATGTAGGCAGGGCTGGTCATGGACATGCTGGGGCCTTGGTGAGCAGAGGAAACCAGTGTGGGAACCAGGGACACTTCTGTGGGTTCTGGGACTGGCCTTCTAGAGCCAGCCGGGCTGTCCAAAGCACAGAGTTCCAAGGATTTCGGCAGACCTTGGCCTGGTATAGACAAGTGTGGTTCTCCAAGGGGGTGAAAACAGCAGGTGGGGCCGGCTCCTGGTGAACAGGGATGCTCAGAGGTAGATCAGTGTCATTAGCAGCAGCTTTTTATTTTTTTTTTTTTTTGCGGTACGCGGGCCTCTCATTGTTGTGGCCTCTCCCGTTGCGGAGCACAGGCTCCGGATGCACAGGCTCAGCGGCCATGGCTCACGGGCCCAGCCGCCCCGCGGCATGTGGGATCTTCCCGGACCGGGGCACGAACCCGCGTCCCCTGCATTGGTAGGCGGACTCTCAACCACTGCGCCACCAGGGAAGCCCTAGCAGCAGCTTTGATGGGAGTGCACTGTACTTCCGGTCTCTTGACGAGGGTCAGGTGGGGATTCAGGGTCTAGGCAAGCAGATAAAGGGGGAGGGGAGGGATTCCAGCCTGACCAGGGCTCACACATTTAAAAACTCTTTACTGAGCACCTGTCGTGCACCAGACACTGTGTTGAGTCCAGCAGCTTGAACAGGACAGAGTCACCAATGCTGCCTCCGAAAGGAGGTGACACATGACACACAAGGGAGCGGACACATGCAGTAATTACAGGCTGTACTAAATGCAGTGAGAGACACGAACAAGAGATGGAGGTAGAGCATAAGCAGGGGGAGGGACCACCTGTGAAAGGGTGGTCAAGGGGCATCTCCAGGAGGGGACATTGAAGCTGAGACGTGACAGACTGCAGGAGCCACATGTGGTGGGGATGGGGGCATTCGTGGCAGAGGGAACATCGTGTGCAGAGCCCTGAGGTGGGAGAGGGCTCGGCTTGTCCTAGCAATGAAAAGAGGCCTTTGTGACCTGCTGTGTGTGTGGCACAAGGAACTATATTCACTGTCTTGTAACAACATATAATGGAAAGGAATCTGAAAAAGTACACACATGTGTATATATATATATATATATAAATAATTGAATCACTTTGCTGTATACCAGAAACTAATACAACATTGTAAATCAGCTATACTTAAATAAGAAAATTAAAAAAAAAAAAAGAAGCCTTTGTGAACAAAGGACAGGAGGCATCTGGGCTCACATCCTTCAGGGCCTCGGGCCCCAGGAAACATTTGGATTTTATTATCAGTGCGAGGGAAAGCCTTGCAGGAGTTAGGCTGGGGATGACATCGCCTGATTTCTGTTCTGAGGTCACGTTTGCTGCTGTATGGAGAATGGACGTAGGGAGACCAGGTACATGGCTGTCCCTCCCTGGTGTGCAGATGCAAGGCCTGAGGCCCTGGAGTGGGCACTGGGCAATGAATGGGGTACTACTGATGATGGGAAAGATGCTTTGTGATAATTTAATGGTAATCCTTTATAATTAATACTAAATTCCTTAGCACAGGGAGTTAAATCTGCTTTGTTTACTGCTAGCAATACTCTAGTAACACCTTCTTGAAATATGATTATGGTTTTTATCTCTTTCCGTAAGAAAGTATGGCTTAGAAAACCATAAAACTGTCTACTTTTTAGAAGTCTATTATTGTTAGAATATCTAACTTTCAATAACTAGCAAAATTTAGGCCTTTGCAAAGGGTACATTCCCAAGGCAGTGTGTATCTAGGTACAGCCCATTACTTATTAATTAGGCTCATGGGGCTTATCCACGTGTTTCTTGTTGTAAGGCTGTACCATTTTATTGTTTCTTATTGCAAGGCTGTACCGGCTTGCCTTCTCTAGGACTTGGTTACCATGGTGATGGCTGGTTTCACTACATCCGTATTCTCACTCTGTTTCTGACCTGTTCATTTGCAAAACAGACTTGGATTTGGTTTCAGTCTATTGCCTCAGCTCTTCAGCCCTATAACTTCTGCACACACACAAATTCGTTATAGAAAAACCAACTCCATGCAATGTAGGCCAGTAATTGATTAATTAAGAAAAAACCCAGCTGTTGGCAGCGAGGAAGAAATGATATTAAATGACCTGCCTAGTGACATCTTAACTCTTCTGTGGAAAAAAAGCCTTGAGCATCATCTTCTTTGCCAAAATTTATTCCCTGCAGGCAGAGTGCTGAACAACCTGGCAAAGTCAGCATCTAAGGAGTACTTAAAAGAAAATCATATTCTGCAATGTGCTACTGGAATGTCCAGCTTACTGGACAGCAACACCTGTGGCCAGGCTACCATGAAATACACTGAAGGTGTTCTGATGTAAATGTGTGTTTTTGCTTGAAAATGTTTTATTTTCTGTACTAGCTGTTACGGTTATGATTAATATACTTAACCCATCCTCGCTAATACATTTCCCAACTAACTGATTGGGTTAAGAAAGGATGAATTGTAACGTTTCCATCCTCTGATTCAGTGGCTCTCAACCCAGGGGCAGGCTTGCGCCCTATGGGGCCTTTGGCAATGTCTGGAGACGCGTTAGCTTGTCACGACTGCGGGTGTCGTTATTGGCAACTAGTGGGTACAGGCCAGGGGAGGTGGCAAACATTATACAGGACCCTCCGCAACAAACTCTCCGGCCCCAGATGTCCATAGAGCTGTGGTTGAGAGCGGCGCCCTGGTTTCTTATAAAGAAGTACACACGTCTTATCGATCACTTTGAAAGTCTCAAGTCCCTGCTAATATAAACTGCTCTGCTGTTTTGTGTCATCCTGTATAGAATAAAGGACGTTTATGAGCATTATTTTTGGTGGCACAATGAAGGTAGCCAACATATGTATCGTGCCCAGTAAGTCACGCACATGCATTTTATTTTCAGATCTGCTGCCGGAAACGCTTCTCTTGCAAAGATGAAATTTCAAGAATGCTTAAATATCAGGAGAAGTTTGGTGAGAAAAACATCCTAGTTGGAGAAATTATGGAATTTTTAGCGGATTTACTGTTTTTCCCACTGAGACATAGTGAAAGGTAAGTTTTTATGAAATGTTTCAAGTAGCGTGGCTCCTTTCCCCACCCCTGGTCCCTTCAAAAAACCCCACTAGTGACAGGGAGGTCAGGGGTCACTCATCGGGGCGTCTCACTTCTTTGGTTCCAGCCTTGTGCAGAGAAACTCACCGTGCCTGAGAGTTCTGCCCTGATCTATTTGTCAGGACACTGACCATGATATATTTGAAAGGAGCTCCTAGCCCACAAACCGTTTAGAGGTTTTGGCAGGAGGAAGAGTAAAAAGGAGGACAACGCCATCGTGAGTGTCTCCCAGCACCACCCCAGGCCTTGTGAGGAAGACGTATGCATTGTACTTCAAGCCTCTGTGGACTGTGTCTCTGGTACCACACCCCACTGGTCTGTCTTCTGCAAGACCTAGGCCAGAGCCTGCAGTGCCTCAGACCCCACTTTCGTGCCACCCCTTCTCGCCGGGGAAGACCTCTCACTCACTTGCCACGTGTGGGGCTTTCCTCGGCTCTCCATGCAAAGGGGTTCTGCAGCGGCAGAGACAGATTGGACTTACCTCCAAATGCATGGAAAGGCAGCGGGGTATGCGGGGTCAGTAGACGGGAAGTTACTAAGAGGAAACGTCAGGGGTGCGGATGGGGGTGGATCCTTGCTGAAGGCAGGCCAGGGTGATCGGATGTCACCTGGGGGATGGCGCCGGGGAGGATTCTCGCTGGTTGGACAATGCAGAGAGGAACACCGAAGTCCAAAGGTTGGGGCCTAGTTGAAACTTGCTCAGAAGAGCCCGAGTAGAGTTTGGTCAGGAGAGACTGTCAGCGTCTGTGTTTAAAAGAGGGGTTGTAGGGCTTCGCTGGTGGCGCAGTGGTTGAGAGTCCGCCTGCCGATGCAGGGGACGCGGGTTCGTGCCCCGGTCCAGGAAGATCCCACATGCCGCGGAGCAGCTGGGCCCGTGAGCCATGGCCGCTGAGCCTGCGCGTCCGGAGCCTGTGCTCCGCAACGGGAGAGGCCACGGCAGTGAGAGGCCTGCGTACCGCAAAAAACCCCCACAAAAAACAGACAAACAAAAAAAAGAGGGGTTGTAGGTATTACCGTCCGGATCTAATCTGTGTTAGGATTTGCCAAGCTCGACCACTTCTTCCTTTGACAGGTTGGTATGAGAGAAAGTTCTTTGTGAGTCCACAGAGAGTCCACCATCCCCTTCCTTTGGCCCAGCCTGCACCCTTGCACAGCCAGTTCAGCTGGCTGAAGGGCCAGGGACGCTCTAGGTGAAATTGTAAAGTTGTGAGGTTTTGTTTTTGTAGCCCCTCCCTCTCCCCTCCCTGTTGGCTGTCCTGCCTTTCACTTTTCCCTTTCCACCATCCTTGAGAGAATTTCCCTCTCACCAGGGAGGTGACCTCTTGTCTTCTGGCTTTTGCTCCCGAGGCAAATGTGATGTGACTCATCTCTAACGCAGAACTGCAGATCAGTGTTAACCCTTTCGAAGAATATTTACCTTGAAAAGAGTAGCCCCAATAAAGGAGTTTCTAAGGGTAAAGTTACCAGTGCTCTATAGTAGTGCTGAGATGTTGGGCTCTGGGGTCCTGTTGCCTGGATTCAAATTTTGTTTCTGCCGCTTGGTAACGGTGAGAACCTGGGCGCATACTTAGCATGTTGGTGTCTCATTTGTTTCCTCATTGGTAAAACGAGAGTGGTGGTAGTGTTTTCCTTGCAGGATGATGGTGAGAACTGAGAGATCTTCTATGTAAAGGGCTTGGAAGAACGCCTGGAGCACTGAATTGATAAATTGAGTTCTTAGTATTATTATTTTGCTCCCCAGCAGGGAATTTTTGAGGCACTTGACACTACGTAAGCCTACTTTTGTTCCTCTTAAGGTCAGCACTGTGAGCAGAGAACAGGACCTTCTTTAGAGAAGCAAAAAGCTTGACAGTAGAACCATTGCCTCATAAAAGAGAAATCTAAACACGTAGCTTACTGACTGAGTCATCTCTGCGGCCTGGGCTGCCCCACCATGAGTCCAGGGAGGGCAGCGTGTGACTCACCAGACACTTAACACTGCCGCCGTTCAACGTGCATGGCCTCTGTGTCAGAGGAGCTGACCGTACTTGGCAGTCTTCTTTCCAGACCTCATTGTCAACGGTCAGCCTTCTGAAACGACCGAGAAGCCTTTATCCTTACTGAAGGTTGTCCTTAGGTGACCGCACCTTCCGCATTGGTTAAGACTGGGAGATTTTTGCTGTGCCACTCAACTCACCTCTCAAACATGTGGAGATCCTTTGTCTTGGTGGCCAGGGGCCCTCAAGACAGCTCTCATGCACTAGGGAAATGATCAGAGGGTCCTAAGGGGCCTTGGAGGGTGGGGATAGGTAGGGATGGATTCATGAGGTCAAATTACAAAATTAAAAGTAACCCTCCCCCAACTCCCCCCTCCCCCTGGCGCCCCCTCCCCCCAGGACAGAGAAGAATGAGCAAACTGGCTTAAGAGGAACGGGGATATGTTCTCAGTGAAATCAGTGAATGTCATCGCTCTCTCTCTCAACTTTGTATCCACTCAGCAGCAGCTGTCCTTTCATCCGTGTCCCTTCCAGACAAGTGTCTCAATTGCCTCACTTCCCGCTGACGTCACTCGCCTCTCCCTCCACCCAACTCCGTTTCGCCTGCTGCCATGAACATCATCAGGAACATCCTCGTTGTGTCTCTTTGCACTTTGATCTTGTTGGTCGTCTGCTGCTGGAGGTTTTGACAGCATCCATGGCTCCCCTCCTGAGATATGCCCTCCTGGTTTCTGAGCTACCCACCCTCATGGCCATCTTCTCTGATGATGCCTTCTCGGTTTCTTTCATGGGTTTCCTTTTCCTCTTCCCGACTCTTGTCCAGATGGTGGTGCTCTCTTGGGTTCAGTTCTTGGACTCTACATGTATCAGCCGCGGGGCCGCGACCTCACCCGTGCCCGGGGCTTCAGCCAGCGTTCCCTAAGGTGATGGCGTCTCGTCTCCGTCCCCTTCTCGGACCTCCATCATCAGCTATACACGCGTGCATCCATCTGCCTATTGGGCGTCTCCGTTCGGGCAGTTCAGAGTCAACATTCTCAACCCTGAAAACATCCACCCCTCTCCCTGACAAAATGCATCTTCTCCCATCTCACTCCGTACAGACACCATCTTTAACGACACATTTTCGTGGTATTTATTATCAGTCACCATGCTAAACCCACGCCATACATTTTCTCATTTAATCCTCACAACAGCTCTGTCATCCTCATCTTGAACACGAGAAAACCGAGGTTTAGGAGATTAGGATGCTTGACTAGCTTTCAAATGGTAAGGCCAGGATTAGCACCAGGGGAGTCTTGATTGCAGAGCCGTGGTGCCTAACCACCGCGTCACTACCAGGCACGCTTGACCTCAGAGCTCAAGCTCCTAACCTCATCATCCTACTGCACGCGCAGATGCCAGCGCTCCCAGCACCAGGACCACCACCTTCCGTGTGACGCCAGGACTTAGCAGGCCTTCGGTCACCTCTGTGGCCACTGCGTTAGCTCAGACCCTTATCATTCTTCCTCCGGACCAAGTGGTCTCCCCTCCCGTAGCCTCACCTGCTTCAGTTTATCCTCCGCACTTGCACCCAGGTGAATTTTCTAAAACGCAGGTTGGATCACATCACTGTCTTAATGAAAACTCTTCAATATTAAAGTCCCAAACCCCTAGGTTTGCACTCAGTGTCCTTCACAGGTGGCTGGTCCTCCGTTTCACCCTCCAGTCTCTCCTCCTACCCCGGGAAATTCTCTGAGGGCAAGGGTTAGTCTTCCTCATTTCTGAACCGCAGCCCCAGTGCCAGCATTCCGTGAATGTTTGTTGGATAAATGGATGAATGCCATGCTTCTTGGATGCAAAGCCTTAATTAGATTTCTCGTTTCTAGATTCAAAGGAAGCAAGCAATTGAATATTATAAACCAGTGATAAAAATAAAGGAAAATGCAGGCACTCTGGCCAGCTCCTCACTCGTCAGGAAGCAGCTGAACATTAGCCTAAGTGATGCCTTGTGTAAATTAGGTAATTGCTTTGATGTATTTCTGTTAGAAGCAGATGACTTTCCCTCCGTCTCACCTGCATACTTTGCTTATTTTTTTAAAAAAGCCTTCATTTTTGAAGCAAGCAACTCCTGTTCCACATACTTTCAACTTTTTTTTTTTTGCGGCTTATTTACCTTCCCTCATTAGGTAAGTGTCTTAGTCTGTTGCTATAAGTACACTGGGTGGGTTAAACAACAGAATTTTATTTCTCACAGTTCTGGAGCCTGGAAAGTCCAAGATCAAGGTGCCAGCAGATTTGGTGAGGGCCCATCTCCTGGTTCAAAGACAACTGTTTTCTCACCGTGTCCTCACATAGTGGAAGAAAGGGGCTGAGAGCTCTCTGGGGTCTCTCTTATAAGGGGCACTAATCCCATTCGTAAGGGCTCTATCTTCATGGCCTTATCACCTCTCAAAGGCCCCACCTCCTAATACCATCATCTCAGGGGTTAGGATTTCAACATCAGAATTTTAAGGGGGACATAAACATTCGTACCACAACAGAAAGATATCTTTTAAAAGTCCTTTCCATCCCATTTTTCATTCTTTTGTAGGCAAAGCACCATGCCCAACCACACCCCTCTCCTGTCAGTGTAGTTTCCCTTCTTCCTTCCAGTTCTGTTTTAAGATGCAGTTTCTATAGCAGTAGCCTTTTCATACTTATTCCTGTGTTGCTAAAGTAACATGTGACCAGAAATAACACGATGGGCCCACTTTTGATTTTACTCATGGGACTCAGTGCCTCAGATCTGGTGCAGAGATTTTCTGATTAAAGATAAACATTTAAAACTTAAAACGAAAGTTAAAAAAATTGAAATGAAAAATTGTGGCCTTAAATTCTTATCAGGAGGATTGGGGTTGGGTCTCTTGCCTCCTCTTGGTCTCTGTTGCTTCTGTCATACTGTTCTGTTTCCCTTCATGGGAGGAGTTCTGATTCTGTCTCTGAGTTTCTTCCACCAGAATGTTGATATTATTACCTGTGGTTTATAGTGACTGTTGAGTCTCTTCATCCCTGGTACTAGATTGGTTAGGTGGAATTTACTGACATTTTAAGGGTGGTCCTCCAGGGTCACTGTTGAAGAACTCAGGGGCCTCTGAGAGAAAGGTCCTGCTTTCCAGGCTCTGCTATTGCCAGGGACCAGGGTAGCAGGACCTCATGTTTTACTGCCTCAGTACTTATTTGACTCAGTAGCCCATTAGCTTGTGCTGCAAATGGTTGCCACGCGTGAATTCTGTCATTTGGCTGGAGCATCACTGCCAGACTTGGGAACTGAGGAGAATGAGAGTTGAATTGGAGGCTGCAAATAATGTTTGGATAGGAGGCTGGGGACAGGCCACAGCTGGAGGGTGCGGTAGGTGTAGTCAGGGATGTGATTCCCACAGACAGCACTTGCCAACTTTTGTGCCTCCAGTGAGTGGGTTCAAATAGAGTGAGGGTTCAATGAGGGTCAGACAGAGACCTCTCGGCCCTTGGGCAGCTTTGTTTCTTTCTTTAAGTAGGCTACACTAGAAATCTCAGTTTCTATAAATGCTACAACTAGAAAAATTTTGAAACATTGTCAGGGCTCCTGAAATCTCATTGCCACAGGGCACAATCTACTTCAGCCTTAAAGGGTGTTTTTTAACCCCGGGCTGATTTTGACCCTCAGGACAAAAAGTCTGGAGAAACTCGATCGTCATGGCTGGGGGTGGGGAGTGCACATTTAGTGGGTGGAGGCCTGAGAGGCTGCTAAACATCTTACAGTGCCCAGGACAGCCCCCGACAATAAAACATTACCCAGCCCAAGATGTCAACAGCGCCAAGACTAGGAAACCCTGACCTAAATCAACCACTTCCCCCAGCATGTATGCTTGTCATCCATATTACAATAAAACAGGATTGCTGTCAGCCTAGTCACTTGCTGTCACAAAAAAGCCTTAAGATACTTGATATCTGCAGGGAAAGAATATTTTCTATTTTCACTCTACAGATTTAGTAGTATGTGTGTGTGTGTGTGTGCGTGTGTGTACTTTTTTTTTTCCAGTAAGCGTGTCCTGGCTGAGTAAAGATTTTGTTTATAAACAGAAATTGCAGATGCAAATCTAGAGAACATTTATGAGAAAGGGACTAGTTTACCTGATCTGGTTGCTTTGCCTAATTTTTTGTTACTAGTTTTGGTGGCTTGTCTGTGGTGAAAGTATAATATATTCATTTACTTTCTGATAAGAGAGTCTCTGGCAATCACAGTGTTTTGGTGACTTCTTAAATAATTCTTTATGATAGGTTTCCATTTTACAGTCAATTTTCAACGTGGTTACGATCAAGTATTTTTCTGTAAGGAGCACTTTCTCGCCATTATTTTATAGTTTTTCCCACCTGCTGGTGATTGAAGTTGATTCATTTCACATAAGGCCCGCTCCAGGCTCACAGGAACATCGTGCGTGGTTAAGTCAGCTGTCAGGGCAGAATTCTTGTGCTTCTGTTTCAGTCCCTGGTGGTGAGAGCTGATGGGTGTCTTCAGTACAGGAGGATGAGAGCCTTGGGAGGGAAAGGTAGACTAAGTTTATGGAGACCTTGGAATCAGTTGTCCTTTGACATATTTTTAGTTTTCCTATGTAGGGGCGGAAAAATGTTTCTTCCATCTTCTTAGGGTCCCTGGCTGAGCCTGAAAATTAAATTGAAAAGGCAGACTTTCACCACCCTTGTTCCACCTGACCCTGCAGGCAGAAATTTGAGAGGCTGACTTTGGTAAGAAGTTCTATCTCCTGTGGCTTTTATTAAGAAGCCCAGGATCTCTTAACAGCAGCTTCTGGACCAAGCAAGGAGTACTAGATGATAGAATCCCACCTTTGTCACCAAAACTGTAGGGGAGAAAAAAAATTTTTTTTCCTCTGCCCTCCTAGGTTCTTCTGCTGGGGCCCTGTAAAATTAGCCTGAGAAAAGATTGATTTAACAAGAGAAAAATCAAACAGAAGTTTACTAACGTGTGCATCACACTTAACACACCTACTCAGGGATGAGCAACTCCAAGGGGTGGCTTGAACTTGGGGTCTATATACTAACTTAGCAGGGGAGAGGGATGGGGGAGAAAAGGCCCTCATGGAAAACTAAATGACTCTTTGGAAGGATAAATAGGCCCTTAGGAGAATAGATGATATGGTAGTTTGTGGCAGTGTCTGTCTGGGTGTGGTGCTGGCTTCCTGTCCCCCGCCCCCTCTCCCGGGGAGGGGACTTATAACGCTTGAGTCCTTTTGGGAGGCTCTGCTTTTAGGCACATAAGGGCTCTCAGGAATCAAATGCCTCGGCTTGTAATAATTCTAATGTCAGTGTGGCCTACTTTGGGGTGGCATATCGTGATCCCCTTTATCTACCTTTAATGGAAAATGTCTATCTACATGGAGCGTGCCTGAGGAACTCATAAAATAAGAAGGAAGCCAGAACCACATGTAGCTGGGACTCATCGTTAGTCATTTTTAAAGAAGTTTTGGGGCCTCTGTAGTAAAAGTGTTACCGAACGTTAGTCATCAAAGCGATCCTCTTTAAGGATTTTTGCACTGAGGGAAGAAAAGAGCTATGGTGTATGACGCTTACACTGTATCTATTCAGTGAGGATTTAGTGCTTTATACATTGGAATGCATGACAGGATTATAAGGATGTGTTATCTTAACCTAACCAGTTTGTAGGTCTGGGGTGGTTTGGGAGATTCATTCACCCGGTTAAGATAAACAAGCCTCCTACTGCGCACCCTACCCCGCCCCCGCAGCACTCAGCCTGAAGCTGCCTATGTGAGTGGCAGCCCAATCACCCAATCACAAGCCATTGCTTGCATCTGCCTTTGTGACTCTGGATTGGAGGCTCTTGTAAGAAACTTTCCTTTGTCTGAGTTTTTCTCCTTGTGGGAGCAGTTCCTCAGGTGCTCTGCAGGGGCTGCTTACTACTTTGAAATGGTCTCCTAGGTCCTCCAACGTGAATTTTATGAATGCCGTATGGCCTGTATTTCAATCTAAATGACAATTTGTCTTGGTCTTTTCTAGATATGGTAATAGACAAATGGGATGGGACAGATGGGAGCTCTGTCCCCTGTGCTCAAAGAACCGTCCTGGGGGATCCCCCGTATCTGGGGGATCCAAAAACAAACGAAGTTAATTTCTCCCTTTAAGCAAATTCTTGTTTTGTTAGGAGGCAAAACAAACCTATTATAAAATATATAACACATGAAAGATTTAAAGCACAGCCTGGTTGGAGGAGGCTGAACTGGGTTTTAGTTTTTGCCTGGCCATAGCCAGTTATGTGACCTTTGCCAAGTCACAAGTGCTCTGGCCCAGGTCTATCTCTCCGCTCCATCTGTAACTAAGGATATAGGGTTCTTTGAAGTTCTCTGCAGAGTTACTCTTCCATGTTTACATTTAAGGGAGACAGTGATCAGTAGCAGGAGGTTTTCCAGGGAAAGCCTCTCGGGAGGAATGCTTAAGGGAGATGGAGGGTGTGAGTTGGCCGAGGACGAGGCACTGCTAGGCAGGGGATGTGCATGAATGAAGGTAGGAAGGTAGGAATAAACAAAGACGTGGAGAAGACCAATTGGGAGCTGGCAGGGGGTCTATGAGAAAGGGTGGGATGGGAGGTGAAGACGTAAGGCGTAAGGCAGTGGTAGGAGAATCGAGGCAGTGCACTGATTTGAAGGCAGTTCTGTCTATGGGCAAGTGGAGATTTAAGACTGAAGAAGGCTTGGGGGCCAATTACCCTTTCATGGTCTTATTCTGTTTAGGAGATTGTTTTGGAAACTCTTTAGAATCATTGAGAACTCAGCAAGGCTGTCTGAAGCCTGTCTACAATTTCAGAGTGAAGTGAATTCCCTGTGCATCCTGTGTAAATGCACGCCCACCCTCATTACTTCTTCACTCAGCTCTATTTTCCTTCATAGCACACTACCTAAAATTATGTATTTATTTATTAGTCTTTTTTGCCATTTAAAAAAATGGGAGTATAGTTGATTTACAATGTTTCAGGTATACAGCAAAGTGATTCAGTTATATAAATATATATATGTATAATTTTCCATTATGGTTTATTACAAGATATTGAATATAGTTCCCTGTGCTATACAGTAGGTCCTTGTTGTTTATCTATTTTATTAGTAGTTTGTATCCCAAACTCCTAATTTATCCCTCCCTCACCTTTCCGCTTTGGTAACCATAAGTTTGTTTTCTGTGTCTGTGAGTCTGTTTCTGTAGTAAGTTCATTTGTATTATTTTTGTAGATTCCACATATAAGTGATATCATGTGATGTTTGTCTTTCTCTGTCCTACTTGCTTCCCTTAGCATGATCATCTCTAGGTCCATCCATGTTGCTGCAAATGGCATTATTTCATTCTTTTTTATGGCTGAGTAATATTCCTTTGTATACATGTACCACATCTTCTGTATCCATTTATCTGCTGACAGACATTTAGGTTGCTTCCATGTCTTGGCTATTATAAATAGTGCTGCTATGAACATTGGGGTGCATGTATCTTTTTGAATTAGAGTTTTCATCCCAGGAGTGGGATTGCCAGATCATATGATAAGTCTATTTTTAGTTTTTTAAGGAACCTCCATACTGTTCTCCATAGTGGCTGCACCAATTTACATTCCCACCAGCAATGTAGGAGGGTTCCTTTTTCTCTACACTCTCTCCAGCATTTATTATTTGTAGACTTTTGGATATTGGCCATTCTGACCAGTGTGAGGTGATACCTCATTGTAGTTTTGCATTTCTCTAATACTTAGTGATGTTGAACATCTCTTCATGTGCCTATTGGCCATCTGTATGTCTTCTTTGGAGAAATGTCTATTTAGATCTTATTAGTTTTTTAAAAAATCTGCCTTTCTTGCTAAAAAGAAGGAACTTGATCTGTCTTTCCACCATTGTATGCCCAGCTTCTGGAACAGTGGCTGGCACATAGTAGGTTCTCAGTAAAAATTTGCCATGGGAATGAACATATAATGGAGAAAATGACTTTGTTAATTCAGATTTACCCTTCCACTTTAGAAAAGCAAGTATTTATTATTAAGGGTATTTTAATGTTAATTACGTGTATTATAATTCATTCATTAATTCTTTCAACAAATATTTACTGAACCTTAAAGCAGTAAAAACAGATTTTATTCAAGACTATTGCAATAGGGGGAAAGAGACATTAGTACAGGACTGGGTTCAGTTCCAAATACGGGCATGGGCAAGTGGGAATTTGTAGCCAAGGAGTAGGGTGGGGGTCAGTGGATAGAAAATTACTAAGAGGCAACACCAAGGATAAGGGGAATTCTGGCTAAACGAACCTAGCAGGATTCTTGCTGAAGGCAGGCCAGGGTGATCGCACATCACCTGGGGATGGTGGAGAATGAGAAACTTGACTAGATATCGAGGGTAATCAGGTACTGAGGATGGCTAAACCCAGCAGGATTCTTGTTAAAATTGGACTACATAGAGATGAACATAGAAACCCAAAAGTCAAGCCTAGCTGAAGAAGAGTTCAGAGAGCCTGAGTAGAGTTTGGTTAATGAGAGAATCTTTGCCAGGTGACAATCTCTGTTTTGGTTCCTGGGGATATAGCAGTGAGCAGGACAGGTGGAGACCCACACTGCCTTCACTGAGCTCACACTGACACCAACAGCTGTCAGACAACTAAATACAAGACTGTTTAGCTGCAATTGTGGAAAATGCCACCATAGAGATTGTGGTTGGACAACTAAACACACAGTGGCTGCACCACAGTTGTGCAAAGTGCTATCATGGCAAAATACAAGTGCTAACAGGGGACCTTGATCTGTTAGATGGAGGGGGATGGGTCGGGGGTGCTTCTCAGGAAATGACACTGCCACTGAATGTGAAGGTGGATTTGCTTGTTGAGCAAAGTGGTGGGGAGGGAAAGGAGTCATCTAGGCAGTGAGGACAGAATTTGCAAATCCGGAAGGAACAAAAAGGGCCAGTGGGGCTAGTATGCAGAGACCAATGTGGGGGGGGAGAAGGTGCATGAGGAGGATGTCAGAGAGGTGTCACAGGCCCCGAGGCCTGTTCAGGGATTTGGGATGTTACCTGAAGAGCAACTGACACATACACACTACTATATATAAAATAGATAACTATTAAGGACCTACAGGGAACTCTACTCAATACTATGTAATGGCCTATATGGGAAAAGAATCTAAAAAAGAGTGGATAAATGTATTTGTATGACAGATTCACTTTGCTGTACACCTGAAAGTAACACAAAATTGTAAATCAATTCTACCCCAATAAAAAAAAAAAAAAAAAAAAAAAGCAATTGAAAGCCAGTGCAAGGCTTTTGCAAAGTGAGGGAGTGTTAGGAACATAGGGTCCTTCATTCCTCTAGCATCATCATCACAAGAGATTTCTCACACAGCGTGCTAAAATCATCTTGTATATCCAGAGTCATGAAGGAGCTCAAAGAACCCTTGCGGGCCTCTCACTGTTGTGGGCTCTCCCGGTGCGGAGCACAGGCTCTGGACGCGCGGGCTCAGCGGCCATGGCTCACAGGCCCAGCTGCTCCGCGGCATGCAGGATCTTCCCGGACCGGGGCACGAACCCATGTCCCCTGCACCGGCAGGCGGACTCTCAACCACTGCGCCACCAGGGAAGCCCTCAAAGAACCCTTTTTTGACTTCATTTCTATTTCTTTTTACTGTGTTTTGACCTCTCAAACGGACTGTGAACTCCCAGGGGCAGGGAACTTATTTATTCTTTGTATCTTCAAAGCATCACAAAGAGTGCTAGCTGTGCGTAAGTACTCTGTCAATGCAGGAAGGGTGAGGAAAGTGGATAAACAGTTTCTTTCTGGGGGGTTATACAATTTTCCTGGCTTTCCAACAGAAGTGATGGCTCTGATCCAGGCTAACAACATTAAAAGAAGTGACCTAAATTGTATTTTAGCCTAATGAGAACAGTAATTTTTAGGTCACTTATTTATTTATTTATTTATTTATTAGGCTGCATTGGGTCTTCGTTGCTGCGCACAGGCTTTCTCTGGTTGTGGCAAGCAGGGGCTACTCTTCGTTTTGGTGTGCAGGCTTCTTATTGCGGTGGCTTCTCTTGTTGCCAAGCACGGGCTCTAGGCGGTGCAAGCTTCAGTAGTTGCGACGCGTGGGCTCTAGGGTGCAGGGGCTTCAGTAGTTGTGGTGCGCGGGCTCAGTAGTTGTGGCGCACAGGCTTAGTTGCTCCGTGGCATGTGGGATCTTCCCGGACCAGGGATCGAACCCATGTCCCCTGCATTGGCAGGCGGATTCTTAACCACTGCGCCACAAGGGAAGTCCCTAGGTGACTTTTTAGATATCAGTTTAGATTACAGATTAATGACATTAATTGCTAGCTTGAAAGTTTTGGCACCTGCACCTTCCTTAATCTTTTATTATTACATTTAATCAATGTATAGAATACAGTATAATCTTCCAAGGGGTATAAAAATAGTGGGCTTCCAGCATTGATCATTCAGATTTTAATTATACTCACAACATTTTAATGCATGAGATTATACTAAGCACATATGAAAATGGTGGATTTGTGAGAGGGTGATAATCCTAAAGTTTGTTTCTCCTTCTGATCACATTTTCATGAGGCATTTATTCAAAAGTGAAATCTCTTTCTGTTCAATATTTCCTTGAAATATTTCCTCATCTCCTTTCAGCTTCTTTGATCCAGTTTCAAGAACAAATCTTAACCTCATGAAACTGCTAATTCTAGAGATTTTAGTACTAATCCTGACATGAAAAGAGGGTTTTTGTGATGTATATTCCCTACTACCTCTAACACAGACCAATCTTTTTTTTTTCTTCTCCTTCTCTGATAAATGCTTAGACCCACCTACTGAGAAATCATTACAGTGGGAGGAAAAAGCAGAAATGTGGCTTTTCATATTCTGTTCTATCAGCTGAGGGTTCTATACGGAATTGTTTATTTTGGATGAAGTATGGTAGATGAACATTATTTTACTTCCCTCTCCCTGGGATTCTTTCATAGAAGACATATCAAGCACTTCAGTCACATGTAGAAGGAAGAAATTAAACAAAGGCTCTACAGGGTGACTTTCAGTGGGGTGAGTCAGTCCTTTTTTCCTCATTTGATTTTAAAATGCTTGGCTCAGCCAGAGTCCTCTTCTCTATAGCAGGGGGTTCCTTAATCCAAAAAGTCAGCTAAGTGATACAGACAAACTTCACATTTTCATTTTAACTTAAGCATATATATGTAATTCTTTACCTAAACTTAAAAATTTGGAGTTAAGATCTTTGCTTTTAATGGGTCCTCTGATTGGAATTGGATGTCACCTTTCTCAAAATGCATCACACACAATTTCTAGTTTTGGTTTCTGTAAGGTAAGAACTTAGGCAATTGTGATGCTTCTGGGCAGGATACTTTTTTTTTTTTTTAAACATCTTTATTGGAGTATAATTGCTTTACAATGTTGTGTTAGTTTCTGCTGTATAACAAAGTGAATCAGCTATATGTATACATATATCCCCATATCCCCTCCCTCTTGCGTCTTTCTCCCACCCTCCCTATCCCACCCCTCTAGGTGGTCACAAAGCACCGAGCTGATCTCCCTGTGCTATACAGCTGCTTCCCACTAGCTATCTATTTTACGTTTGGTAGTGTATATATGTCCGTGCCACTCTCTCACTTTGTCACAGCTTACCCTTCCCCGTCCCCATATTTTCAAGTCCATTCTCTAGTAGGTCTGTGTCTTTATTCCTGTCTTACCCCTAGGTTCTTCATGACCTTTTTTTTTTTTCCCTTAGATTCCATATATATGTGTTAGCATATGGTATTTGTTTTTCTCTTTCTGACTTACTTCACTCTGTATGACAGACTCTAGGTCCATCCACCTCACTACAAATAACTCAATTTCTTTTCTTTTTATGACTGAGTAATATTCCATTGTATATATGTGCCACATCTTCTTTATCCATTCATCCGATGATGGACACTTAGGTTGCTTCCATCTCCTGGCTATTATAAATAGAGCTACAGTGAACACTTTGGTACATGACTCTTTTTGAATTATGGTTTTCTCAGGGTATATGCCCAGTAGTGGGATTACTGGGTCATATGGTAGTTCTATTTTTAGTTTTTTAAGGAACCTCCATACTGTTTTCCATAGTGGCTGTATCAATTTACATTCCCACCAGCAGTGTAAGAGTGTTCCCTTTTCTCCACACCCTCTCCAGCATTTATTGTTTCTAGATTTTTTGATGATGGCCATTCTGACTGGTGTCAGATGGTATCTTATTGTAGTTTTAATTTATATTTCTCTAATGATTAATGATGTTGAGCATTCTTTCATGTGTTTGTTGGCAATCTGTATATCTTCTTTAGAGAAATGTCTATTTAGGTCTTCTGCCCATTTTTGGATTGGGTTGTTTGTTTTTTTGTTATTGAGCTGCTTGTAAATTTTGGAGATTAATCTTTTTTCAGTTGCTTCATTTGAAAATATTTTCTCCCATTCTGAGGGTTGTCTTTTGGTCTTGTTTATGGTTTCCTTTGCAGTGCAAAAGCTTTGAAGTTTCATTAGGTCCCATTTGTTTAGTTTTGTTTTTATTTCCGTTTCTCTAGGAGGGGGGTCAAAAAGGATCTTGCTGTGATTTATGTCATAGAATGTTCTACCTATGTTTTCCTCTAAGAGTTTGGTAGTTTCTGGCCTTACATTTAGGTCTTTAATCCATTTTGAGCTTATTTTTGTGTATGGTGTTAGGGAGTGATCTAATCTCATACTTTTACATGTACCTGTCCAGTTTTCCCAGCACCACTTATTGAAGAGGCTGTCTTTTCTCCACTGTATATTCTTGCCTCCTTTATCAAAGATAAGGTGACCATATGTGCGTGGGTTCATCTCTGGGCTTTCTATCCTCCTCCATTGATCTGTATTTCTGTTTTTGTGCCAGTACCATACTGTCTTGATTACTGTAGCTTTGTAGTATAGTTTGAAGTCAGGGATCCTGATTCCTCCAGCTCCACTTTTCGTTCTCAAGATTGCTTTGGCTATTCGGGGTCTTTTGTGTTTCCATACAAATTGTGAAAATTTTTGTTCTAGTTCTGTGAAAAATGCCAGTGGTAGTTTGATAGGGATTTCATTGAATCTGTAGATTGCTTTGGGCAGTAGAGTTATTTTCGCAATGTTGATTCTTCCAATCCAAGAACGTGGTATATCTCTCCATCTATTTGTATCATTTAATTTCTTTCATCAGTGTCTTATAATTTTCTGCATACAGGTCTTTTGTCTCCTTAGGTAGGTTTATTCCTAGATATTTTATTCTTTTTGTTGCAGTGGTAAATGGGAGTGTTTTCTTAATTTCATTTTCAGATTTTTCATCATTAGTGTATAGGAATGCCAGAGATTTCTGTGCATTAATTTTGTATCCTGCTACTTTACCAAATTCATTGTTTAGCTCTAGTAGTTTTCTGGTAGCATCTTTGGGATTCTCTATGTATAGTATCATGTCATCTTGGGCAGGATACTTTTGATTGCTACCTTTTCCTGCCTTAAATCTTTTATGGTTTTCTTGTTCGCTCACAAGTTGAAAGAATTCCAAAGCATTCAGCCTGTTTTTCATAGAAAACAACTCTTTCATTTCACCCTCATATCTTCCTAGTTTGTACCATACTAAATTCAATTACCAAAATTAGACTAACAAATTCAGTTGACTCTTGGTCATGCTAGAAGCAATGCTAGTTAGGAGCAGAAGTATGCCAGCACAGGAGGGATGAACCTGCTAGCTGCAGGCATTTAGTGTGCCCTGGGCATCAGGTAGAAAGTTTTGCAGAGGAAATAGAGGGCCCTATTTAATAAGTAGAGGGTTAATCCAGCAGTCTATTTTATGTCTGTTAGCAGAGCTTACTTTTTACTTGTTGTGTGTGTTGGATAATTTTTAACAGGTTATGTATTTGTAAATTCTCTTGGTTGCAGGAAAATGTCAAATATTCCTTATAAGCTTAGAAAACTTTTAAACCTGGAAGGGACTCTAGAGATTATTCAGCTATCTTAAAGCTGAGGAAATAGCAGATATGTCATATGACTTAGCCCAGTACAGGTGATCTGAGAATCCTATCAGTTAGATAATAGAATCATTGAGGCTTAGAAAGACCTAGTGACATTTCAGAACTTTGCAGTTAGTAAGTAGTAGACTTATGACTTGGAACCCAGTCCTCTGACCCTAAATCCTGTGCTCTTTCTACCCTTCATGGGCTCCAGGAGTTTGTGGTCTTGTTGGGATGATAAGCGCATAAAAGAGAACTGAAATTCAATGTGATATGTGTGGTGACAGACATTGGTAGAAGGTGTGGGGGGCATATAAAAGAGGCAACAAGTAAGCCTTTCCAGAGAAAGTGACCTGGCTGTGACTCCTGACAGGCGTTTGTCCGGTAAAGAAGGTGAGGAAGAGCATTTCAAGCAAGAAACAATAGCATGAACAAAGGCGAGGGAGGTGAATCAGGGGGGTGTGAACCTCTGGAATGGGAGGGTTGGGAGGTGATATTGGAGAAGTCAGCAAGGTTTAGGGCATGGCAGATCTTGTCTGCCATGGTAAAGGGTTCATCAGAGGAGGTGCTGTAGAATTTCCAGCACTAAGGGTGGTAGATTAGCATGTTGTTTTTTTTTTTTTTTTTTGGCCGAGCTGTGCAGCATGTGGGATCTTACTTCCCTGACCAGGGATCGAACCCACGCCCCCAGCAGTGGAAGCACAGAGTCTTAACCACTGGACCGCCAGGGAAGTCCTTAGATTTGCATTTTAGATCCAATACTCTCGTGGCTGAATAGAGGATGGAATTGGTCGAGAGGAGAATGGAGACTCTCCTGTGTTAACTAAGAGAGGACAAGACAAATGGAGAGAAAGTGGTGTATTTGCGATTTAGTCAGTAAATCCAGCAGTGCGTGATTGGGTAGCAGGGGAGGGAAAGGGAACAGTCTGAGGCATTCCCCAGTTTATGGCTATATCCACTGCCGGTGCAACTGGGTGGATGGAGCTGTCGGCAGGAAGCACAAGGTTGAGAGGTGGGATGGGAGCCATGATGAGCTAATTTGGGGCCCGTTGATTTGAATCTCTTATCTGAGTGGAGGTGTTCAGTAGGTAGAAGAATATATGAGTCTAGTGCTTAGGAGCTAGAAGACTGAGCTGGAGAAAAACATTCGGGAGTCCTTAGCATACACATGGTGGCCAAACCCTGTAGAACAGTTGAAAGAGCCAAGAAGAATAAAAGACAAGAAGATGGCAGGAGATAGAACTTGGGAGAATGCTGTACAGTATTTAAGGGATGAGCAGAGGAAAAAGTTGTAGCAAGAGATGAGGAATGGTTCTAGAAGTAGGCAGAACATCAGTAAAATCATGGAAGCTAAGAAAGGAGACGGCTGCCCAGGGCTAAACTCCATGTACCTATGGTCACCTCATCTATGACAGAGGAGGCCAGAATATACAATGGAGCAAAGACAGCCTCTTCAGTAAGCGGTGCTGGGAAAACTGGACAGCTACATGTAAAAGAATGAAATCAGAACACTCCCTAACACCATACACAAAAATAAACTCAAAATGGATTAGAGACCTAAATGTAAGGCCAGACACTATAAAACTCTTAGAGGAAAACATAGGCAGAACACTCGTTGATATAAATTGCAGTAAGATCTTTTTTGACCCACATCCTAGAGTAATGAAAATAAAAACAAAAATAAACAAATGGGGCCTAATTAAAATTAAAAGCTTTTGCACAGCAAAGGAAACCTTAAATAAGATGAAAAGACAACCCTCAGAATGGAGGAAAATATTTGCAAATGAAGCAACTGACAAAGGATTAATGTCCACAATATATAAGCAGCTTATGCAGCTCAATATCAAAAAATAACCCAATCAAAAAATGGGCGGAAGACCTAAATAGACATTTCTTCAAAGAAGACATACAGATGGCCAACAAACACATGAAAAGATGCTCAACATCACTAATTATTAGAGAAATGCAAATCAAAACTACAATGAGGTACCACCTCACACAGGTCAGAATGGACATCATCAAAAACTCTTGGGACTTCCCTGGTGGTGCAGTGGTTAAGAATCTGCCTGCCAATGCAGGGGACACAGGTTTGAGCCCTGGTCTGAGAAGCTCCCATATGCCATGGAGCACCAAAGCCCGTGTGCCACAACTACTGAGCCTGCGCTCTAGAGCCCGTGAGCCACAACTACTGAGCCTGTGTGCCACAACTACTGAAGCCCGTGTGCCTAGAGCCCGTGCTCTGCAACAAGAGAAGCCATCACCATAAGAAGCGCGTGCACCGCAACGAAGAGTAGTCCCCGCTCGCCGCAACTAGAGAAAGCCCACACGCAGCAACAAAGACCCAACACAGCCAAAAAAAGAAAAAAATCTACAAACGATAAATGCTGGAGATGGTGTGGAGAAAAGGGAACCCTGTTAACACTGGGATGTAAATTGATATAGCCACTATGGAAAACAGTATGGAGTTTCCTTAAAAAATTAAAGATAGAACTACCATATGGCACAGCATTCCCACTACTGGGCATATACCCAGGGAAAACCATAATTCAAAAAGACACATGCACCTCAGTGTTCATAACAGCACTGTTTACAATAGCCAGGACATGGAAGCAACCTAAATGTCCATCAACAGAGTAATAAAGAATATGTGGTATATTTACAATGGACTATTACTCAGCCATGAAAAGGAACGAAACTGTGTCATTTGTAGAGACGTGGATGGACCCAGAGAGTGTCATACAGAGTGAAGTAAGTCAGAAAGAGAAAAACAAATATCGTATATTAATGCATACGTGTGGAATCTAGAAAAATGGTATAGATGACTTTATTTGCAAAGCAGAAATAGAGACGCAAGTGTAGAGAACAAATGTATGGATACCAAGGGGGAAAGGGGTGGGTTGGGAGGAAATGGGAGACTGGGATTGACACATATACACTATTGATACTAGGTATAAATTAGGCAACTGAGGGGAACATATTGTATAGCACAAGGAGCTCTACTTCATGCACTGTAGTGTCCTAAAAGACAGGGAAATCCCAAAGGGAGGAGATATATGTATATGTATGGCTGATTCATTTTGCTGTGCAGTAAAAGCTAACACAACATTGTAAAGCAACTATACTCCAGTAAAAATTGATTTAAAAAAAAATGGAGAGGGCTGAGAGCTGACCACCAGATCTATAACAGACGATTGCATTTAGCAACATAACGGTCACAGGGAACTATCAATTTTGGTGGAATGGTAGGGAAAACAGCCTGTGTAAGAGAGAACAATGAATCTGTTCCCTCTACCCAAAGGTGGGGTCTGCAACGGCTCAGCCCCTTGAATTGGTAGAGTGAGCTCATGCAGTACTGGGGACGATGACAGAGGTCATCTGCCGCCAGGTCCCTCTAAGCAGACTAGCCGATGGTCTCAGTGAAGAGGGTGAAGGGAAAGAGCCATTCCCTACCCCCCCATAACCTTTTATTTTCTGTAGGGCAGAAATTGAAGACGCATGGAAACATCCCACTGCAAACTTTTACTCCATTTGGGACAATGATTGACAACTTTCTCCCTCCCCAGTCTATTTATAGACACACATTTATTGAAAGAACGAGCAAACAAGCTTAATTTCTCAAACTGAAGGACTTCTGACAAACTTTAGACATGG
The DNA here is from genome assembly GCF_059928025.1 of Delphinapterus leucas. Lineage (NCBI taxonomy): Eukaryota > Metazoa > Chordata > Mammalia > Artiodactyla > Monodontidae > Delphinapterus > Delphinapterus leucas. The sequence continues at coordinate 84,589,433 of NC_143139.1, read as the reverse complement.
CGTATTTATCAAAGAAAAAGAAACTTTCAACAGAGAACCTTTAAATCCTGCATAATCCTCCTTCCTCATTACACATTGGCAGCCTGTCTTCTGGATGGAGAATATAGGCTGTGATTATCTCCACTTCTTTACCCATTTGCTCCCAGCACAGTGGGGAAGCTCATTGTTGGGCAGGGTCCACAGACTCTGGACTCATTCAGGGACACTTCCTGAGGCTCTCCACCAACACCTGCGATTTTCCTTGTTACCTGGTGACAACAACCTGAATTATAGTTGTGGGCCCCGGGGAGGAAATGAACACAGGACTGGCATTGTAAAAATCTACCTGTTAGTTGACAGCAAATATAATACAAAGCAAGAGGAATAGGCTTAAATTTCAGTAGAATAAAGATTAGAAAAAGTTGTACTTTAGAAGATTACTTAAAAAGGCAGTGGACTGTCTTTGGATAAAATATCTTTCTTTTTCCAGAGGAAATAATAAAGATACTCCTTTATTTTTTAATATAAAGCACTAAAAAAAGGGGGAAACTAGGAAAACTTACCATTTAAAATCTGGGAATAGATTTTTCAAGGAAGTTAGTTAGTGGGACCTTCCCTCATTCTCATTCCCAATTCACACTACCTTGGAAATAGGGTAGGTATGGCTGTCCAGATGTAGAAAATGGAAAAGATAACAGATGGTTCCTGTCTAGCTGTGGTTTTATAGAAAAATCTCCTAAGGAACCAACGTGAGAGAGAGAACAGTGTTCTCGTTTCCCACCTCTAGAACTTACGGTCCTTGGATCTAGGGACCTGGGTTTAAATCTCAGTTCTGCTATTTTCTGGGCTTGTGGACATAAACTCTCTGAGTCTCAAGTTTCTTGGTAGCCAAAAGGGGATAATAATCTCTGCCTCTAGGGTTATTCTGAAGATTTAATGAGGTGTTATATACAAAACAACCAACAGACTCTGCAATTAAATATTAGGTTCCCTCCTCGTCCAGAATGAAGATTTGAAGTGGGAAGAAGGTTCAGTGACCTCTTTCCTGTGGAAATGAACTCATCCTGGACTTTCCTCTTCTCTGGGTTGAAAGGACTGACCTGGCTGGGTAGTGCTGTCCAGCTGGTACCGACCCTGAGGGAAGATGGGGTGGGCTGGGGTTGGCCTGAGCTAAGAATGTCCTTTCCTGGCAACTACTGTGCTTTTGCTGCCAGAAAGAGATAGGTTGTGTTCAAGAAAGTGCTGAGGTCAAAGCTATCAGTACAGGTCCAGATGGTTCATGAGGGTGCCACGGTGTGTGGCCAAGAGGTAGTGTGGGGAGCACAGGCATGAAATAGTGTCTGTCAAGGGCATCAGCAGCTGGTCTGGGTGACAGTCTCAATCTCCCAGCAAGTCAGAGCCTCTTAAAGGCCTTCAGGCAGAACAAACAGTCTGCAGGCCTGGTTACTGGCATCCAGAGGAACTCCGAGAATGAGTCCCTGCCTAGCCAGACCTGAGACATTCTGACTCTATTCTTCCCCACTTTACCTTTTAAGGCCTGTTAAGGCCAATGCTACATGGTCATCCCAAGCTGGGTAATTCACAAGTGCTTTCTGCTGAGTTATGTTGGAGCAACTGAGAACCTCATAGAGAGTCATGAAAATAATTCACACAGAAGAAAAATAGCCCCTGATTGCTAAGTGGAGCCAACAGCTGGAACTCCCCTTCAGATTTTCAGCAGGAGCTTTGAGCAATGTGAGATCTGTGCTATGACCCATGAAGCAGAGCTACAAGAGAGAACATCTCTGCAAACAGAAGCCGTAGCGTGGATCCTCAGAAGGACAATCCGGTATGGGGTGAAGAGGCAGCCTAGCATAGCAGTAAAGGGCATGGGCTTGTGGATGAGGCTGACCCAGGATCGTTCTACCACAAACTGGAGTGACTTACTTGACCTCTTTCAGTTTTCTCATCTTTAAAAGTCAATGAACGTGCACAAAAAATTCTCTGGAAGGATACACGTTTTAGGAGAAGACTGCACAGATGAAGACCAAGATGGGAGAGACAGCTTTTACTTCATACCTTTATACATTTTCATTTTTGAATCATGTGGATATGCATCCTATTAAAAAGAATAAATGACAAAAATAAAAGACAAGTGATGATAGTTTATACCTTGCAGGATAACACAAGCCTGATAGATAGTACTCAGCTAATTTGCAGTGTTTATTATTATTAATATTAATACAGGGATGCTGGCTGGGTCATCTGCCAGTGTTGTTTACCTTTAAATACCCAGCAGTCCCTTATCATGTATCCAGATTGATGCCCTACATGCACCGGCCTTACATTATGTTTATAATCAATGGTATAAATTTAGCCCCTTAAAAGTAGTAATGTACCGACTTCCCTGGCGGTCCAGTGGTTAAGACTCCACACTCCCAATGCAGGGGACCCGGGTTTGATCCCTGGTCAGGGAACTAGATCCACATGTGGCAACTAAAGGTCCAGCAACTAAAAGATCCTGCAACTAAAAGATCCGGCACGTGGCAGTGAAGAATGAATGAATGAATGAATAAATAAATATTTTTAAAAAAGCAGTCTTGTAAATGGGTAAAATGAGTAAATGAGTGCCACTTGCAAATTGACTGTAATTTTTTTTTTTTTTTTACTTTTCACACATTTTAGAGAATTACATTAAATTATTGACAATGGCACATGGCACTGTATAATGAACACCTATATACCCTTTATCTTTAGTCACCAGCTGTTAACACTTTGGTCATACTTATGTTTTCTTTCATATACACACACATACACATGCATACATATATTTTTTTTTCTGGACTATTTGAAAGTTAGTTGCAGATGTGACACTTTTATCTCTAAATACTTCAGCATGTGTCTTCTGAGAACAGGACATTCCCCTACATAACCACAGTACAATGATCAAACCCAGGAAATTTAACCATTACATAAGAGTATTATCTAATGTACAATCCATATGCAAATGTTCCCAAGTGTCCCTCCCAGTAAATGTTCTTTATAGCTGTTTGCTTTTTGATCCAGAATTCTGTTGAGGATCTTCCACTGCATTTGGTCGTCTCCTTTAGTCTAGAACATTTAAGTAGGGCTTGTTTTGCCTTTCATGACACAGTTTTGAAGAGCCTAAGTCAGTTTCTACCCTACCCTCCCTGCCCCAATGTGCTTCAGTTTGTATCTGTTTTTTTTTTTGTTTTTTTTTTTGCGGTACGCGGGCCTCTCACTGTTGTGATCTCTCCCGTTGCAGAGCACAGGCTCCGGACGCACAGGCTCAGCGGCCATGGTTCACGGGCCCAGCCGCTCCGCGGCATGTGGGATCTTCCCGGACCAGGGCACGAACCCGTGTCCCCTGCAACAGCAAGCGGACTTTCAACCACTGCGCCACCAGGGAAGCCCTGTATCTGTTTTTTGATAATTAGACTCAGGTTAATTTTTTTTGGCAGGAATACTACAACAGGTGATGTTCCAATGCCACCTTTTATAAATGTTTTTTATCCTTTTAAATGTGTGAAGCCAGGAGTCATTTAAAAATTTCTAATATTCTTATTTTCAAATATCCAGCAGGTCAATTATTGATAAGTGACTCTTGTCATCAAGTCATGATGGAGGCTGTGGGCTATTTGTACAGATCACTTGATTCAAGGGACACCTACCTGGGATCTTCTCATTCATCGATCAGTGGGATCCTGCAGTGAGTTTCTATTCTATGTCTCAACAAGAAATAGGCTTCAGGTTATTCATGTTCTATAAATGACCTCTTGACAACTTTTGATCCTTTGCAGCCTCCTGAGGGACACTGAGTGGATCCGGGGTAGGAGATGTTGGCCTCAAGGCATGAGCCAGCAATATTCTGAGGGTCCCAGGAATGGCGCCTCATTATGGGAGCACTTGATTAAGTTAAACTATCACAGTGCTCAGAGTTCCGACGCAGTGAGCTCGGCAGTGTGCACCAGGGCAGATAAGCTCCAGGGGGCTAAAAGCTTGGACTTGGTGCCTCATACAATTTCAGATAAATCAAAATATGCTTCAGGACAAGGGAAAAAGTTCTTGAGACCCATTATTTCCGTTTCTGCTGAGGAAAAGACCTGACTGAAGACACAAAGTAATGTTGCAATATGGCATGAAAGATTGTTCCTCTAAGATTTTATCTTTGGGTAAAATGGATGGTGCAGTAAAGCTTTCACGGCAAAGGATTTTGTCAGCTAAAAGCGAGAGTGAAAAACGCCAAATTACCGCAGTTTACCAGCATCCCCTGCTAGGGTCTCTTAGCACAAATAATCCCTGCGAATCCTTATCTGAGCTCATCTCAGAGAAGTGGCTTTTTCATAGGCCAGATTACAGTTCAATTTCTCAGAAGTGTTTTTTGCAGAGAAGATCTCAGTTTGAAACAAAATTGATGAAGTCCTCAAATGATACTAATAAAGAATAAAAATTATCACGGGCTCTTCTGTGTCAGTAATTTTTTTCTACTTGTCTTTATTTAGAACTCTTTTTTTTTTTTTTCGGTACGCGGGCCTCTCACTGTTGTGGCCTCTCCCGTTGCGGAGCACAGGCTCCGGAGGCGCAGGCTCAGCAGCCATGGCTCACGGGCCCAGCCGCTCCGCGGAATGTGGGATCTTCCCGGACCGGGGCACGAACCCATGTCCCCTGCATCGGCAGGCGGACTCTCAACCACTGCGCCACCAGGGAAGCCCTATTTAGAACTCTTTGATGAGATATTTTCTAATCAAGAAAATAATCAAGGTGATAATCAAGGTTATTGGGATTTTATTTATTTATTTTTTAGCCACTTAAAATATTTTAACGGATTATAGCTAAAAAGAACAATTTTTAAGTGATTCATATTTCTGTGGTACTAAAACTATAAAGTAAGTTTAAAGTACTAGAGTCCATGGATTTGATACCATATCTGTTTTAAACATTGTAATTGCCTCTCTTTTGTCAGTGATTTGTAAGATATTACCTATTAACTGTTGAGGATTACTTACTGGCTTCTTTCTCTCTTATCACCCAACTAAATCCAACCTATTATTTTAGGAATCCAAGTGGAAGAATGGGCTCAGCTGTGTGACTTTAAGAATGCTATGTTGGGCTTCCCTGGTGGCACAGTGGTCAAGAATCTGCCTGTCAATGCAGGGGACACGGGTTTAAGCCCTGGTCTGGGAAGATCCCACATGCCGTGGAGCAACTAAGCCCGTGAACCACAACTACTGAGCCCACGTGCCACAACTACTGAAGCCTGTGCGCCTAGAGCCTGGGATCTGCAACAAGAGAAGCCACCGCAATAAGAAGCCTGCGCACAACAACAAAGAGTAGCCCCTGCTCGCCGCATCTAGAGAAAGCCCCCGCGCAGCAACGAAGGCCCAATGCGGCCAAAAATTAATAAAATAAAATAAATTTATATATATATATATATATATATGAATGCTATGTCACTTCTCTTAGCTTTAGTTCCATCACTTATAAAATGGGAGAAATTATGGTGCTTACTTTTTAGGATTACTGAGAGGACTGCATGAGAAAATGCACATTGCAAGCCTTCAATAAATAGTAGTTACTGTCTGTCATGGTCTAACCCAGAGCCCACCTTTTTCCATGAAAACATCTCCTGATCCCTCCAGCCCACAACTTAAGCATACACTAATGCTTTGGGTTATTTGTCTTAAATCGTGCCCCACCTATTTCACAGATGGCAGTGTGGTCTCCCAGGCAGACAACCAGCCTTGAGGGTTATTCATTGCACTCCACCAGCGCCCTGCTCCACCGTAACCACGGGGTAGCTCGGCAAGCTCTCGCAGTCCAATGATTCCCAGACGGGTTCTGGGTGGGCCGCATCAGACTTTCCCGCAGGAGCCAAGTCTGACTTAGTCCACACAGAAATGTCGCGTGGTGGGGGTTGCTGTTTATTTGGCTTTGGTGGAATCACAACGCTCAGAACGGGTGCAGCCTCGCAGGTCTGAGAGAAGACAGGTGCACCGTGCTGGTCAGCTTGGGCATGAGCAGGGGGAGTGGTGTCCCGAGGGCCTCCCTCGCGAGGCAGAAATCTCGGGAGGGGCACTGGCCTTCCAGGCTGTGCAGTCGGGGTGCCCTTCAGGCACATCAGACCACGTGTGGGTCCTGGTCCCAGCTGCTGGCTCATCCGTGGGACTGGAAGGATCCAAGCCAGGGGCCGGGGGACGTCCCAGACCCGACCCCGCGATCAAGGGGAGGTGCAGACTGCTGAGGCCATTAATGCGGAGAGGTCGCCTCCTGGAGCCGGAGTCACAAACACCATGTCAGTACAGCCAGGGTGGGGGGACGGTCACAGACGGCGGGAGGAAGGTGCTGCGGAGCTCGGCGGGCGGCCCCAGGGTCAAGTCTCATGGTCCAGGGCCAGCAGAGTCATCCTATTCCACGTGACCTCTGCTGACGGGACGTTCGCGCCACCGCACAGCCACCTTGGCGCGCCACACGGTCAAGAAGCGGCTGTAGCAGGCTCCGCGCGTAGCCGCGACTGCCCGGGGTGCCCAGGCCCTTGCTGCCCCGCCCACACCGGGCCCGGCCTAGGCCCCGCCCCTCCAAGGCCCCGCCCCTCCAAGACTCCTCCCCGCCAGGACCCCGCCCCGCCAAGGCCCCGCCCCCGAAGCGGCCGGAGGGGGGGCGGGCCGCGCCCCCACGTGCTCCTACGTAGGGACGTCCCGCCGAGCGGGCAGAACGCTGGCAGAGCACCTACCTGCAGGCGACTGTCGTGGCGGGCGGCGGCAGGCATGGCTACGGCGGCGGCGGCGGCTCGTGGGGCTGGCGCAAGGGCGGTGGCGGCCCTGCGGAGCGGCTGCCGGACTGCGGCTCGGGGGCGGTCGCGCGCGGGCCCCGCACGGTCCTTATGCACAGCACCTGGGACCGCCCCGGACATGAAGCGCTACCTTTGGGAGCGCTACCGGGAGGCGAAGAGGAGCACGGCAGGTGAGTGAGGCTGCGCCCTCTCGCACCCTCGGTACGTGGGGAGGCCCCTCCCCGCCGGGCTGGGGCGCCAGGTCCCGTCCCATATGGCCATCGGGGAAGCCGGCACCCTCGGACCCGCGTGGGTCCGCTGCTGACCTCCAGAGCCCCCCCATCGTGACCCGCGGTTGTCCCCAACCACGGGCGACATCGCCTCTGCAGTGCGATTTCCGGGAAACGCGGAAAAATGCGCCTCCAGAAACTTTACAACTCTTGCCTTTCTCCTGTCGGGAAACCCGTTTTATAAATTCCTGGGATTTTTAGCCAGAAATCTGCATCGGAAGCGCTTTGGGCTCTCCTGGGGGTTCCACGGACATCACTTGGGAGACGGTCACCCCCAGGCACCGTTCGGTATTATTAATAAACAACAATAATAGTAACCGCCGGAGTCCGGCAGGCGGCGGGTTACCGTGGATTCCGCTGCTGGGCAGGTGGCAGTGTCCGGAGGCTGATTTATTTTCTTTCTTTGTTTTAGGGGATGGGGTAGGATTTGCTGCTCTTGAAATTGGAGGGGTTCGGTTGGGAGTGTTCTGAGTTATCTACTAACCTCAGCGAGGAGGTGATTCCAGGAAGTGACCACTTAGTGGTCAGATGAACATAAAATGAGCTTGGTTTGATTGTTGGTTAGGGAAACAGGGAGGGACGCAAAGAGGACCCAGTAAATACTAATGTCAGACACATAAATTGTCTCCCTGAATTCTTCCCCATACCTAGGAAGGAAGTGCCACATGCCCATCTTAGAGATGAGACAGGCCAAACTCAAGTTTAAGAAGCCTGGCCAAGGTCACACTTTGACCTCCGGTCTGTCTCAGCCCCTAACCCATTGTCCTGTTTCCTGCACTGCCTTGCAGTAGCAGCTGACCGTTTGGGAACTGGTGTAAAGGGCCAGTGATAGTCCATTGGTGCTGCTTTTTTCAGGGAAGATTTAGAATAGAAATTTTTACACTGATATATTTTTTGGGGGGGTGGTGGTGGTAGAGGTGGCGTGGAGAGATAGGGAGAGAATATTTGGTGGAGAGAACATTTGGTAGAATCACATTTTACAGACAGGGTTTGCTGCTGCAGGTTGTGAGACTCTGGGAACATCACAGAGCTCCAGTTTACTCATCTGTAAAATGGGAATGGATGCTGGTGATACCAACATCATAGGGTTGTGACGAGGAATGAGCGAGTCCATCCATGAAAGGTGTTTAGAACAGTGCCTGGCAAAGGAGACAGCTGAAGGGTTGGGTGATAAAGATCAGCTTCAGGCCAGAGTTGGCCTTTGGTGTGGGATAATCCCAGGGGGATTTTGGAGTAGGACAGCTTGAGGGAGATTTTGAGATTTGTTAGCTCTGTGACTTTGGTGGCAAGTTACTCTTCTCTGACCTGAGTTTTCCAACTGTAATGTGGGGATAAAGTGAGGATTTTTAGTGTGGGCTCAGCATCCAGCAGATGCTCAGGAGACAGTAGCTATTGGGGCTGGTTATTAAATAAAGACACGCTTAGTAACGGTGGAGGTGAGTTAGTTAGCACTAGGGTCTAGGTCTCCTTTAGCTTAGGGCAGTGCCACATGTGGTGCTCAACAAGCCACCTAATCTCTTTAGTCTTCTTTCTGTAGAGTGAAGCCACTGAACTAAATAATATGTGAGCCTTTTCAAGTGTTACGGGTCTGAGAATCAGTATGCCGGGGTGCCCCATCCTGCCTCCACGCCCCCAGCACATGCCCACGTAGTCCCTGTTTCACCCCTGAGAACTCAGGGACTTTTTTCCTTCACCCTATCTGGGGCTGCACCACCCCTACCCTCCTTTAGCTGAAGTCTGTACACATGCCCAACTTGCATTCATTCACCAAGCATTTATTAAGCACGTACCAGTGGGCTTAAAAGCTGTTGATTCACAGATGGACGCATGTGAGAGGGAGGGGCCCACAGTGGCTGAGCGCCTGCCCAGGCCAAGCAAGAGGGACCCGAGTTGCACGGATGGGGAGGCTGGTAAACAGATAAGTGACAGTCCAGCTTGGGGAAGATAAATAACGGTCCCAGGGGATGCAGGAAATGCTTGACACTGTGTTCGTAGGAGTGAGGGCTCAGAAGTACTGATGCTCATAAAAAAATATACAGGTTTTTTTTCCAGTTTACTAGAGGACAAAAGAATTTTGTTTTCTCCCTTCCTGATTATTGCTTCCTGGTGTTTGATCTCTTGCCTTAAGCTAAACAAGCCCTTCAGGTGTCTTCTCTGTGAAGAGGTTCCCGGAATGAAGCCTGCTCAGGAAAGGGATGACTTTTACTCTTTGTTTTACCCTTTCTCTCCCACCCTCTTTTTTTTTTTTTTCAAAATTTTAAAAAGTTTTTTAAAATCAACTATTTTTTAGATCAGTTTTAGATTTACAGGAAAATTGCATGTTTCTCTAAACCCCATATGCAGTTTTTCCTCTCTCATGACTATGGGACTGTGATATTGAGATTTATAATCAGAAATACTGCAGAGAGCTCCTAAAACCCTTGGAATTTCCTAAGTACAGTACAGAGATGATAAAGGTGTCTTTTGTTATTTTAATTAGGTGACTTTCAGAATACCTCAGGGCAACCACAGGGTGGGGCCTGGATGCCAGGGAACCCAGCCCCGTGATTAGAGAGTTGGCACTTCGTGTCTTCTGACCCGCACCCCTCGGGGAGGGGAGAGGGGCTGGAGATTGAATCGATTGCCGATGGCCAATGATTTAATCTTTCCCTGTGTAATGAAGATTCCGTAAATGACTCCATAAAAACCCAGAAGGATGGGGTTCTGAGGGCTTCTGTGTTGGTGAACACGTGGAGATTGATTTGGGGAGAGTGGTACACCCAGAGAGGGCATGGAAATTCCTTGCCCTGTCCGTGTACTGTGCCCTCTGCATCTCTTCCATCTGGCTCTTCCTGAGTTGTATCCTTTTATAGTAAACCAGTGATCTAGAAAGTAAAATGTTTCCCTGAGTTCTGTGAGCCACTCTAGTAAATTAATTGACCCCGTGGAGGGGGAAGTTGGGCAGGGGGCAGTCTTGTGGGACTGAGCCTGTAGACTGTAGGATCTGATGTTCTCCCCAGGAGGTGTCAGAAGTGAGTTGTGTTGTAGGACACCCTGCTGTGTTGAAGAATTGGTGGCCTGGGGAAAAAACTCACATCGGAATTGGGTGCTGAACCCTTTAGGTACATTTGTCCCAGTTAACCAATATTGATACATTGTTGGTATGTATCAGTATTAACCAAAGTCCATATTTAATTCAGAATTCCTTAGTGTTTAACCTAGTGTCCTTTTCTACTCCAAGGTCCCATCCAGAATAGCACACTGCCTTTAGTTATCATGTCTCCTTGGGCTTCTCTTGGCTGTGACAGTGTCTTAGAGTTTCCCTATTTACCATGACCTTGACAGTTTTTTCCTTTTTTAAAACAATTCTTTTTTTAATTTTTAAATTTTATTTATTTTTGGCTGTGTTGGGTCTTTGTTGCTGCATGTGGGCTTTCTATAGTTGCGGCGAGCAGGGGCTACTCTTCGTTGCGTTGCGCAGGCTTCTCATCACGGTGGCTTCTCGTTGCAGAGCACAGGCTCTAGGTGCTCGGACTTCAGTAGTTGTGGCACGCAGGCTCAGTAGTTGTGGCTTGAAGGCTCTAGAACGCAGCCTCGGTAGTTGTGGTGCACGGGCTTAGTTGCTCTGCGGCATGTGGGATCTTCCTGGACCAGGGCCCAAACCCACGTCCCCTGCACTAGCAGGCAGATTCTCAACCACTGCACCACCAGGGAAGCCCACCTTGACAGTTTTGAGGCGTACTGCTCACATACTACATAGAATGTCCCTCACTTGGAATTTGTTCCTTTTTTTTTTTTAACTTGAGATTTCATGTAATATTTATGTATCTGGTGATGGCATCCAGGGATTCCTGATAGAAGCAAATGCAAACTCCTCCTGGATGAATAGACCTTCAACCTAGCCCCAAAGGGAGAGCAAAGAAATTGGTAGACCTGTGAGTAAATCTAAACATACATTGACAATATAGAAATCAGTCCGAAAGAGAGCAGGAGAGGAGGTAAAAGAAACTGAGAAGAAGCAGGAAATATCATGAAGGATGATGGTGGAAATAATTCCAAGTATATCAGTGATCATGATAAACTCAGATTAAAAGATCATCAGATCAGATATAAGAAACACAGTCTAGCTAGGTGCTGTTTAAAGAGATACACCCCAAAACAAAGATGTAGAAAAGGTTGAAGTTAACAGAATGGGAGAAGGCGTCTCGGGCAAATGCAAACCAAAGAAAACCAGCAAGTATGAGTATCAGACAAGTACCGAAATGGCATTGAAAGGAAATAATGTTTACTATGGGAAGAGTTGCAAATTACAGTCCACGGACCAAATCTAGCCTCTAGTTAGGTTTTATCGGAACACAGCCACACTCATTCGTTTCCATGTATATATTTTTTGGCTCCTTTTGTGCTATGATGTCAGAGTTGAGCAGGTGCAACAGAGACTGTATGGCTCGCACAGCCCACAGTGTTTACTAACTGGGCCTTCATAGAGCATGTATGTTGACTTCTGAACTTAAGCTGTGCTTATATATCAGTCAACATGGATGAGTCTGACAAAAGCAAGACTGAGTGGAAAAAAGCAAGTTGCAGACATATGCTAATTATAAAATATTTGAAAACACAGAACATACTGTAGATCACTTGTAGGGATACACATGCATGTGGTCAAAGTCTAAAGAAATGCAGGAAGAATGTTATACACCCAAATCAGGGTAGTGGTTACCCCCGCCCCCTGCAGGAGGAGAATGCAGGTGACATCTTAGAGGGTTTAGTTCTTAAGCTGCATGGTGGGGCTGTGGGTGTTGTTTGTATTATTTTTATTCCTTTCTGTGTATCTTAGAACAGTAGCCTGACACATTCTTTAGAAATCTTTTGTTTAGGTGTGTGGTATTGATGATCCATGGCTATAGGAAAAAATAGCAAAAGGGCTTAAGGGAGAAACATGCCACATAATAATTTTCACGTAGGAGAGAAGTTCCTAAAATGGAGAACCAGAGGGGCCTCTAGAGGTCATGGAGTCCAGTCCTCTGCTTGGAGAAGGAATCCCTTTTCCATAGCCCTTGCTAGTGGCCACCTGGCATCTGCTTGAGTTTGCCATGTGATCACAAGGCTGCCAGTTTTTATTTTGGATGGCCTGAGTCACAGAGTAGGTAATTCCAAGAAGATGGTGATGGTGTGTCATCCCAGCTCTCCCCTTTGACTTCATTATTTTTGGAAGCTCGCTTTTACATTCACTCGTGTTTGTTGATATCCCTTGTTGGTACTTGGTCCTGACCACAGGAGGCCACACGTGGTTCTGCAGGTTCAAAGTGGAGGGAAGCAGTGCATGGCATATGGAAGGCACTGATATTTGTTCTTCTCTATTTCCTCTATGCTTTGATGAAAAATTGTGATAGTTTTGCCTAGTATTTGATCTTTTGATATGACTAAATTTTCTAAGATTTTCCCTTGAAACAAATGTACTTTTCTTTTGAACGGTTGTTTGTTTTTTATTAAATGACTTAAGATTAGGGTGTCATTAAACCATTACCGTATATAATTTTATTTCAAGTGCAGTTGCATATAATTTTATGTTTGGAACTTTAGGAAGCCTGATGGATCTCTATGCAGCAGTCAGAATTACAGATGTTACAAAGTAGTAAGATATAAGTTTAACTTTTAGTGGGAGTAGTATAAATGTCATGTGTATTATTAATTATTTGGATGACTAATTCTATTTGTCATAGATTGCTTTTCCCTGGAGATGGTGCAAAATATCTAAAGTCTGGGAAAAATGAACGCTTCTTTTGAGATGAATAAACGCAGTAGAATGACTTCCGCCCAGCCCGGTGTTAAGTTTCTCTTGTCTCCAACTGTCAGAGCGATATTTCTTGGTCTTCCCCACTGCCTGCCTTTGCTTTATTATTATTATTTTTTAATAATCCCTGTACAAGCCTCTGTACAGTGTCTGGCACATAGTGGGTGCTTATTGAAAAAATTCCTGAGGGTTTAGTAAGTGGGAAAATCAATTTACAAACATATTATACATTGTATGCTTCCCATTTATATAAAGTTCTAGAAAATGCAAAAGAATCTGACTGAAAGAAGAACAGCGGTTGCCTGGGGATGGGTGGGGATCGAGGGACTGAGGGAGAGGTGGGATTCAAAAAAGGTGTGAGGAAATGTTTGGAGACGTTAGATGTACTCTTGTTATCTTTATTTTGATGATGGCTTTGTAGGTGTGTATGTATGTCGAACCTCATCAAACTGTATGCTCTGTGTGCAATTTATTATGTATCATTTGTACCTCAATAAAGCTAAATAGTAAAGACAAAGAAATGAGGGAAGGACTCTGGTTTATCCTGGCTTGAGGTGGGACCCTGGAAGTGGCCCAGTGCAAGTCAGGTGTTCTAGTCTGAACAGCTGTGGCTGGAGGGGTGGGGCAGTGTCCTGGAAGAGCCCAGAATGTGTGTGTTCAGAGATGGGGAAGGGCCATTGCTTATCTGAGGGTTGGGGCGTGCTGGGCAGGGAACGCCATAGATGTTCACCTTCGTGGAGAAAAGGATAGGATGCCTTAGATACTTGGTTTCATCTTGGCATCTTTCATTGGGTTGTTGCAGAAGTAAAAGTGGGTAACAACTGAACGGGTTTTGGAGATACTGGGGAAAACAGTTTCTGGCTAAAAATAGTTGCTTTTATTTTATTTTTTTAGTTGCTTTTATTTTATTAAAAAATTCTTTTTAATTGAAGTATAGTTGTTTTACAATGTTATGTTAATTTCTGCTGTACAGCAAAGCGATTCAATTATCTATCTATATATCCATATCTCTCTCTCTACACACACACACACACACACACACACACATTGTTTTTTTCAACATTCTTTTCCATCATGGTTTATTACAGGATAATGAATATGGTTCCCTGTGCTGTACAGTAGGACCTTGTTGCTCATCCATTCTATGTATAGTTGCTTACATCTGCTCACCCCAGCCTCCCACTCCATCCCTCCCCCACCTCTCTCCCTCCTTGGCAACCAGAGGTCTGTTCTCTATCTGTGTGAGTCTGTTTCTGTTTCATAGATAAGTTCATTTGTGTCATAGCTTAGATTCCTCATATAAGTGGTATTTATCTTTGACTCACTTCACTTAGTATGACCATCTCTAGTTGCATCATGTTGCTGCAGATGACATTGTTTCATTCTTTTTTATGGCTGAGTAGTATTTCCTTGTATATATGTACCACATCTTTATCATTCATCTCTTGATGGACCTTCAGGTTTTTTCATGTCTTGGCTATTGTAAATAGTGCTGCAGTGAACATTGGGGTGCATGTATCTGTTTGAATTATGGTTTTCTCCTGATATATGCCTAAGAGTGGGATTGCTGGGTCATATGGTAATTCTATTTTTAGTTTTTCAAGGAACCTCTGTACTGTTCTCCATAGTGGCTGCACCAGTTTACATTCCCACCGACAGTGTGGGAGGGTTCCCTTCTCTCCACACCCTCTCCAGCATTTATTATTTGTAGACTTTTTGATGATGGCCATTCTGACTGATGTAAGGTGGTACCTCATTGTAATTTTGATTTGCATTTCTCTGATACTTAGCGACGTTGAGCATCTTTTCGTGTGCCTATTGGCCATCTGTATAAAAAGAGCTGTCTTAAAATCTGTAAGGTCTGATAGTAGTATGCTCTTATGAATTGTCTGATCCCAAGTCACACTTGCTCCTCAGTTTTCTTTCCCTGACTGTAACTAATTATCAGCAGAAAGAGTATTACGTGGACATAATCATATCCAATAACATTTGTTTGCACGAGACAACAGTCTAAATATACACGTGAAACTTGTGTTATGGTCAGATTGTTCCCTAACATATCAGTTGCGCCAAAACAAATTCACATTTTTCAGAGAATGTGAACTTGTCAGTGGCAGAACTGACTGGCCTTTGCCCAAGTGTTACTTCACAGAAGGAAGTTGTAACGTGGTGAAGTTTGCTAAGAGAGAAATCGCCTATAGGGGGGTTTGTCTTTTTCTTGTTATTTTTTTAATTGACAGTTATAGATGAGAAGTTTAAGGTTTAAAATTTGGCTGTGGAATCTTGAGTTCACTTGTGGAAACAGTCGGGGAGATGTAAATACTGCTTCACCTTAGATACGAGTCCCTACACTTTTATTTTTCATGTACTTTCAGTCTATATACTTTTTTAAAAAAAATTATTTTATTTATTTATTTTTGGCTGCGTTGGGTCTTCGTTGCTGCATGGGCTGTCTCTGGTTGCAGCGAGCTGGGGCTACTCTTTGTTGAGGTGTGTGGGCTTCTCATTGCGGTGGCTTCTCTTGTTGCAGAGCACGGGCTCTAGGCACGCGGGCTTCAGTAGTTGTGGCACAGGGCTCAGTAGTTATGGCTCGCGGGCTCTAGAGTGCAGGCTCAGTAGTTGTGGCACATGGGCTTAGTTGCTCCATGGCATGTGGGATCTTCCCAGACCAGGGCTTTAACCCATGTCCCGTGCCTTGGCAGGCGAATTCTTAACCACTGCTCCACCAGGGAAGCCCCTATATGTATACTTCTAAAAGAAATCTTGAACCTTGTTTTCAATCTACATGTGACCTTTAAAAAGAGAATTTGAATCTGTGTTAAGTGAATATGAACTAATTCATAAAATATTTTGAATATTAATATTCATGAAATATAGGAGTGTTATGAAATATAAGCAGAAGTTAAGATTTGATCAAATTATGGAAAATAAATATTTGAAATCTACTCTAACTTTTGTTGATGTAGGAACGTAGAAATATGTCACGAGCTAAGAAATGTGACCTTGAGCTGGTAACCTTGTCTCATCTTCATTTTTCTCCTGTAAAGTGGGGATAATAACTAGTGTCTCATGCTAAGTGGGGTCCATTCACATTGCTTCATATGGCGCCTGGCACATTGCAGATGCACATAATTATTAGCCACTAGGATAACTTGTTGGTCCATTGAGAACTGGGAAGATTCAAAGAAAGCTTTGTGGTAGTATAGTCATTCCTAGGACCCCGAGGACACCAAAATCCACGGGTGCTCAAGTCCCTTATATAAAATGGCATAGTATTTGCTTAGAACCTAAGCATATCCTCCCATATACATTAAATCATCTCTAGATTACTTATAATAATAAATGTAAATGCTGTGTGAATAGTTGTAAGTACAGTGTAAAGGCTGTGTAAATAGTTGCTGGCATGTGGGAAAGTTTTACTTTTTGGAACTTTCTGGAAAAAAAATTTGGGGGGGGAATGTTTTCATTCTGCAGTTGGTTGAATTCGTGAATGTGGAACCCAAGGATATGGAGGGCTGACTGTAAACGGGGCAAAAAGGAGGCTTTTCTTCTGTTTTTTGAAGCTCTAAAATTCTCTGGGAAAAAGGTTTTTTTCCCATTTTTCTCTTCTTCCTTTTCTTCTTCAGGGGCTTCATATCTTTATATTCTTTTTCTAGGAGAACAGCTTGATGTCTACGGCATATTCCAAAAAGAAAAAGTCTAATTAATTAAGGAAGAACGACATCTTAATGTCTCTGGGACTGTGGCTTTTCCATTACCAAAAAATTGAACTTCAGTGATTTTCAAGTGCATTTCAGCTTTTCTGTTTGAACATTTTCCTGTTAACATGTTTGGTTCCTGAGTTCAGATATCTGAGATGTGTATGTTTGGGCCTCCACATGGAGCATGTTTTCCCCCAGGTTTTGCTTTTTAATATAGCTGCAGTGAAATCTTTGGGTATAAATCTTTACCTGCATCTCTTGGTACTTATTGCCACCTGCTTTCTGGAAAGTTCGAACTGATTTATACTCTTATTAAACAGCAAGGAGTGAGGCTGCCCATTCCCAGCACCAACACCCACTCTATGTTCTATCATTAAAAACAAAAAGGGTAGAAACCCCACCCCCCAAAGAAAACCACATACAAATAACAGCAACAACAGCAACGAAGACACCACTGTAGTCTCATTGGACAAAAATGGTGTCTTTTCTTAGCCAAGTGACACAAGCTTATAATAGAAAAAAGTGTAACTGAAATAAAAACAGTAAAACCATTGATAATCCCACCTTTCAGAGAGAGCTACTCTTAACTGTCTAATTGTCTTGTTTTTTAAAAAATGAATTTATTTATTTATTTGCTTTTGGCTGCATTGGGTCTTTGTTGCTGCATGCAGGCTTTTCTCTAGTTGCGGCGAGGGGGGGCTACTCTTCGTTGTGGTGCGTGGGCTTCTCATCGCGGTGGCTTCTCTTGTTGCGGAGCACGGGGTCTAGGCGTGCGGGCTGCAGTAGTTGTGGCACGCGGGCTCAGTAGTTGTGGCTCGCGGGCTCTAAAGCACAGGCTCAGTAATTGTGGTGCACGGGCTTAGTTGCTCCATGGCTTGTGGGATCTTCCCGGACCAGGGATAGAACCCATTTTCCCCTGCATTGGCAGGCGGATTCTTAACCACTGTGCAACCAGGGAAGTCCCTGTCTAATTGTTTTAGTTTGATTTTTTAAAAAATAATTGGAATGGTTGAACGTTTATTAGCCATTTAATTTCCTTTCTTGTGAGATATAGTCTTTATCTTTTTGTTTATTGCGTTTGTATGGCTTTTTCTGTTTATTTTTTGCGGTACGCAGGCCTCTCACTGTTGTGGCCCCTCCCGTTGCGGAGCACAGGCTCCGGACGCGCAGGCTCAGCGGCCGTGGCTCACGGGCCCAGCTGCTCCACAGCATGTGGGATCTTCCCGGACCGGGGCATGAACCCATGTCCCCCGCATCGGCAGGCAGACTCTCAACCACTGCGCCACCAGGGAAGCCCCGGCTTTTTCTTTTTTTACATTAAGGATATTAGTCTTTGCTGTTTATCTTTTAATTTTGTCTAATATAACCCTTCCCCCCCAAATTTGTGATACTTTTTGATACACAGATGTTTAAAATTTTTATATTGTAAATCTGTTGATATTTTTCTGTTTTGATTTATTCTATTGCTTTTACATTTGGAAAGTTATGTTCTATCCTGAGATGAAGTAAATAGTAGTCTATATTTTCCCACCTTTTTAATATTTAGAAATAAAGCTGAACTCTTTGATTCACATGGTGTTTGTTTTGCAGCATAGTTTGAAGGAACATCTCACTTGACACCCTTTCCATATAGCTAAGCAGTGTTTAGTTAGACTATTCCAGGTGAATTTTATTCATCAGTATTCAATTACAGTATATTCTGGAGAACACAGAGTCGTAGGTTGCCCACCTTGTTGAAAATAGGGCATATGAAGGAGGATTTGAGATTGGGAAGACAGACTGAAGTCTGCGTGGGGACTGCCTTTGATGCCATGTTAAAAGTTGAAATTTGTAGGCAGTGAGAATTTTGAGTGGCTGAATATCCTTGAAATGAACTTTTAGTGAGGAGTCCTTCAGCTGCAAGCAATAAAAATAAAAAAGCCTGAGTCAAACTGATTTAATTTAAGCAAAAAATTGAAAAGATATTTTATGGGCTTGTGCAGTTGAAAAATCCAGAGGTAGTACCAGCTTCAAGCTTGCCTTGATCCAAGTTCAGTTGATGTCGTTGGGTGGCTCCTTTCCGTCTCTTGACCTTGCCCTCCTCCCCACTGGCCTCTTTTTTAGGTTGCTAGAGGTGGTCCCTCATATCTCCAGATTTATATCCTCTTAGGTCCATGTTTGGAAGAAACGAATGTCTCTTTCTTGAAATTCTCTTATAAATCCAGAAATTTCCTTGATTGGCCTCATTGGTTCTCTGTGGCTACAGGGGACATATGAGAATAATTGGCTGGAGGTGCCTGCCCCAAATGAATCGTGTTGGTGAGGGAATTCAGGGGTTCTCTTTGGCCAGGTTTGGGTCACATGATCTCCTCCCAGAGTCAGGAGTAGAACCTCCCCAGGACCACATAGTCTGAATGTTAGGGAGGGACGGTTTCCCAGAGCAGTTGAGCATACTGGAGAAACAGACGGTGTGTCAGTCAGGTTAGGCTAGCTTATGCTGCAGTGACAAGCGACACCAAAAATCTCAGTGGTTTAGGATTAGCAGCTATAACCACAGTTTATTTCTCACTCCTGCAGTTTCCTGGGGCCTCAGGCACTTCTCCATGGCAGTTGCCCTCAATGTGGTGGCCTAGCCTTCCAGTCTTCTCCATCTTGTGGTGTCTCCATAGCACATGTGTCCATGATTGATACAGCAGGGGAGGGAGTGTGCTCTGGTCTGGAAGTGACTCGTGTCACTTCTGCCCACAATCTGTTGGCCAGAGCTGGCCAGAGCGGGACTGGGGGTGGTTAGGGGTGAAGCAGGGGTTGTAATCTTCCCCATGTGCCTGGAAGGAGAGAATGTGAGTCAGCACGAGGTGACCCAGCCACACTGGGTAGCACACACGCCCAGGGCCCACAGTCACTGCCTACCACAGGCTCCCTCGAGGACCTCAGTTGGTCTGACTCATCCCTTATGCCTCTCCTCCTGACTATCTGACCTGTTCCTGGGATGGTGCTGAGAGTAGGGCATGTATCCCTTTAGAGCTTCCCAGTGTGGTGTCCCCAAGGGCCGAGGGACAGTCATGTTGCCTTTCTGAGGACATTAGGAGTATTCCTTGACATGACTCAGGCCATGGATTTCTACTCGGCACTGTCCCCACACACTGCTCCGTTAGTCTGGGGGCCTTTATTAAGGGAGAGTCATTGTGCATTTCTGAACATTACAGGGAACACAGTACTTATCAAAAATTGTATTTCCCAAACTCAGATCTTTACATGGTTTAAAAATCTTTCCTTGAATAGGTGGAAAAATGTCTGACTTCTATACCTAAGTTCTGATTTCATTCATACTCAGAAGTAAAGATAAAGTTAAGGCAAGGAAGGAATTCTTCTGTGGTGACCTTACAAAAACAAAAACAAACTCACCGAAAAACCAACATAACAGAAAATGGTGTAGTGGCTATGGAAAACAGTATGGTGGGTCCTCAAAAAATTAAAAATCAGGGGCTTCCCTGGTGGCGCAGTGGTTGAGAGTCCGCCTGCTGATGCAGGGGACACGGGTTCGTGCCCCGGTCCGGGAAGATCCCACATGCCGCGGAGCGGCTGGGCCCGTGAGCCATGGCTGCTGAGCCTGCGCGTCCGGAGCCTGTGCTCCGCAACGGGAGAGGCCACAACAGTGAGAGGCCCGTGTACCGCAAAAAAAAAAAATTAAAAATCAGGTTACTATATGATCTAGCAAGTCCACTTCTGGGTATATACCCTGAAGAAGTGAAAGCAGGGGCTCAAAGAGGTATTTGTCCATCCACGTGCATAGCAGTTTTATTCACAATAGCCAACAGGTGAGAGCAACCGAAGTGTCCATGTGTCATCACAGATGAACGGATAAACAAAATGTGGACATACATACAGTGGAATATTCTTTAGCCTTTAGAAGGAGTGAACTTCTGACACGTGCTCCAACATGAATGAATCTTGAAGATGCTATGCTAAATAAAATGAGCCACTCACAAAAGACAAATACTGTATGATTCTCCTTATACGAGGTACCTAGAGGAGTCACATTCCTAGAGACAGAACATAGAAGGGTGGTTGCCAGGGCCTGGGGGAGGAGGAATGGGGAGCTGGTGTTTAATGGAATGGGTGTGGAGTTGCACTTTCGCAAGATGGAAGGAGTTCTGAAGCTGGACGGTGGGGGTGGTCGTACAGCAGTGTGAATCACCTTGATACCACTGCACCGCACACTTAAAATGGTTAAGATGGGTAAATTTTGTGTTATGCGTGTTTTACCACAATAAAAATAAGCAAGCACAGAATCCCAGGAAGCTTACAGATGTCTCCTGTAAGGGGTCCACTGCGTGTCCTAGTGCTCTGTGGGATGAGCAGGTAACCGGAAGCTGGTGCGAGTGCAGGGGGCGCCCAGTCTGCCGCCTGATCCCAGGAAGGGCGCTCACCTCCCAGCTCAGGGTGGCCGCCTTGGAACCCAGCTCTGGTCGGAGCTTTGGGCAGAGCGGCAGAGCTGTCTCTCCATGTCTTTGTCCTCGTGTAATCTTGCTGCCATCATCCGTTAGGAGCAAAAGGAATTCGCTCTCTAAATTTGTACCCACTCTTGTGTCTGCTTTGGGGAAGTACATAACTGACTAGTCAAGGGCCCTTCTGTTTATACTTGGAGTCCTCAGTTTAGACAGACCGTATTTCCCTGAATGGTTGGCGTTCTTTCCTTTTGCCTTGTAATGACTCGCGTTTATCCTTAGCACTTTTTTGAAGTGATTGCGTGGGATGTTGAGATCCTTTTAAGCTGCTGGTGTTCCTTGTGTTTATTTCGAGTGATGACAAATTAAACATGCACGCTTTCCGGTGATGATGTTCACGTGATTGATACACCTTGAGCTTTCCCTCCAGTGGGGAGTACACTCCTGGGCAGCTTCTGGAGATGTGCTGACTGTCAGCACCATGTTCCAGCACAGTCGTGTTTCTTGAGGGCTTCACAACTTCTCAGGTAGCAGAAAGGGACGTAGACTTCACTGTCAGCACCTTTCTAAATAGAAACTTCTAAGGTCAACAGGCCATGAGAACTTCCTTGGAAAGGTCATTTGTGAAAGAAGAGCTTTTGGTCACTCTGTAAGCGATCCCGCTTCACTTCGTACAGACAATGCCATGTGGTCCTATTCGGAAAATGACATCCTCTTCGGTGGCCCGTTGATGATGTAAGGCCAGATGGTCTTCAGTGTTGGATGCTGAAGAGCTTAGGACCACTGGCTTCTCCCTTCCTGAGGACTAGTTCTTGTGAACTGTCTGCCTTCAAGTTTCTTGAAATGTTACTGTCTTTCTTATCCTCAGATGGATCTTAGTTGCAAAAAAAAAAAAAAAAAAAAAAGCCCAAGGTTACCATCTCATTGATTTTGACAAAGGAAACTAAGAAGAAATGGAATTGTTGGTGAATCTTGGCTATTTGGATTTTCAGTAGACTTGGTCATATCTAGGTTGTCAGTGGGAGAGAAACTTGGCATCTTACCTGGTGACCATGAATAGGCTTCAGGGGTCAACCTTCCTGAAGTTTTCCACAAAATTTTATTTGTGTTTTTCTGTGGGGAGAGGATTCTATGGCTTCTATTAGGTTCTCAAAGGGATCCAAGCCTCACAGCTATAAGGAGCCTTCTGAAAGCCTCAGAATACGTCTTTTGGCTGGCATGGTGCCCCGATTGGAGTTGTCACCTTGTGAAAGTAGTACTTTTTGGGTATTTCAGGTGGCCCCTGAGAAGTGGATAATGTGAGAAAGAAGAGAGCAGAAGGTAAGGAGGAAGCATTGTAGACTCTATGGTAAGCACTGAAATGAGGAAGGATTGACTCCATTTTATTGAGAAAATAAGTGCCCCCGTCTCAAATGCTTGTTGATTCCCATAGTCCTGGAGAAGATCATTAAGAGCGCAGATTCTGAAGCCAGACTTACCAGGTTCAAATCCCAGCTCTGCTGCTTAGTGGTTGTGTGTCCTTCAGCAAATTGTATAATTTGTGTGCTTCTAGTGTCCTCATACATCACGTGGGGATAGTAGAGCCTTCGCCTCATGAGGTTGTCGTAAGGATTAAATGAGGTGATAGAAAGCGCTTCTGAGCATATAGTACGTGGTAAGTGCTTAATAAATATTAGCTCTTACGACAGAGCCAGGAGGTGGCCCTTAGTAACGTGAAGAGTAGTAAAATACAGGTAGCTCAATTTTAGTAGTAAGATGTGGACAGTTCACTTTTCGTGTGCGTGCGTTACAGGACATTTTGTACCTATCTCCAGGAAGTCACCTGCCTTCAGTATTTGTTTACTGATGAGTTGTTTCAGGTAAATTTTGGTGCACAAACATCATAAAGGGTGAGAGAATGCTGTTACATATCCTCTTAGCAAAATCGGAAGGTCTGTGTTCTTGTTGCAAAATGTTGCACGATGAGATTCTTTGTGTTAAATGACTACCTGTGAAATGACTGGTTGAGAATATTGTACTTCCTTTTTGTCTTTAGAAATATATTGTGCAATCTCTATCATTACCTGACTCTAGAGAGCTGCCTTCTATCTCTTAGCATTCATCTTCTGACTCATCTAGTAATTGTGAAATGTCTTCTTCTGTCAGTTTTATGCTGGAAAATAGAAAATTATGAATTCTCAACTGTGTTCCATGAAAGCTAAAGAAATGACTGCAGAGATGGTATCTTCAGACTTCTTTGATATACCTTCCTGAAAATGATGTGATAGTTCGGGCAGGGCAATGAGGAAGCTGAAGGATGACGTTGTAGCGATGATTTGTTTCACTATTGCAACATCTTGGGCAATCTCCTGTCATATCCTGCTTTCTTTATTTAGTCTTTTTTTAAAATCATAGGTGAGAATAATTGCTAGATAATGATGAAATAATGCCTGCAATGATAAAATAGCAAAATGTTTCAAGATGTTGGAAACTAAGATCACTGACCTCCCATATTGCATCTTAGATTTTTAAAAGGATCCAGTGGGCTCATGGAAGTTGTAAGGTAGGATGAGTTTTTGGAAAACCTCCAAGAAAGAATAAAAATCATGAAAATAGCAATCCTCACAAATAGTCAGAACTGCTCAAAAAAGAAGTTCAAAACTAACATAGGATCCAGGGGACCCTGATGGTATCCTGGGGATAATCACATTTCTAACAAACCATCTGAAGGAAATCATCTGAAAGGCAAAGATGAACATCTGAAGGTACTTAATGCTGTTTTTTTTTTCTTTTTTAAACAGGAAAAATACCTAAGTGTGTAACATAGAGTAAAAGGTTGATGTGGCACAATATACCAGAATCTTATATAATGGGTTTTTTAAAAAAATCAGTTTATTTATTTATTTTTGGCGGTGTCGGGTCTTCGTTGCTGCCCATGGACTTTCTCTAGTTGCGGCGAGCGGGGGCTACTCTTTGTTGCGGTGCGCGGGCTTCTCTTTGCGGTGGCTTCTCTTGTGGAACACGGGCTCTAGGTGCACGGGCTCAGTAGTTGTAGCTTGCGGGCTCTAGAGTGCAGGCTCGGTAGTTGTGGCGCACGGGCTCAGTTGCTCCACGGCATGTGGGATCTTCCCGGACCATGGCTCAAACCCACGTCCCCTGCATTGGCAGGTAGATTCTTAACCACTGTGCCACCAGGGAAGCCCTATATAATGATTTAAATTTATATTCTTAGAAAGTCTGTAATGATAGAACACATTATGATAGGGTATTAAATTTAGAGTGGAGCACAAAGCTGTGTATATTGTGTGAGGTCAACTATGTAGACTACATACACAGAACAATATGGGCGGCAAATACAGGAAATGTTAATAGTTTTTTTCTGGGTGATGTTACAGTGGGTGATATTTAATTATCTACATGTTTCTCTACTAAAATCTCTAACTGGCGTGTATTCTTTTTTAAACAAAAACAAATCTTTTCGTGATGTTGAAGCAAATATTTTTTTTATAACAGTCTTATTAGGATGTTATGTACGTACCATACAATTCACCCACTTAAAGTTTCCCATTCAGTGGGTTTTAGTGTAATCAAAACAACTGTTCAGCCATCACCACAATCAATTTTAGAACATTTTCATCACCCCCAAAAGAAATTCTATGCCCATTAGCAGTCATTCCCTTTCTCCCCATCCGCCAGTTCTAGGCAACCACCAGTCTATTGATACTTTCTGACTCAGTGGATTTGCCTAGTCTAGACATAGCATATAAATTGAATCATACAATATGTGGTCCTTCGTGACTGGCTTCTTCCACTTAGCATAACGTTTTCAAGGGAAGGCTAATCACACTTGCACTTTAATTTACTCATTTTGTTTCGAAATCATACTAACCTTTATTTATCATAGGGTATAACGTATTTTTTCCCTTTACTTCTAGAATTGGTTCCTTCGATTATGAGCAACTTGTTGAATCCAGATGCCATCTTCTCAAACAATGAGATGAGCCTGTCGGACATTGAAATCTATGGCTTTGATTATGATTACACGCTGGTGTTTTATTCCAGGCACCTCCACACACTGATATTTAATGCCGCTCGGGACCTTCTCATCAATGAACACAGGGTAAGAGCGTGGGGACATCACAGACCTCCTCCCCTTCCCCCTTGGCGTTTGAAGACTAGCAGTGAGCTGACCTGGCCTCGTGCATGGCACAATAGACATCCCTTAGTAAATTGTTGCTGAATGAATGAGTGGATTTGGTTCCGTTCCAAATGACTCCATCTGGAAGATAGTTTTTTTAAAAAAACCACTTTATTGAGATATGATTGACATGTGAAAGGCTATATGTATTTAATGTGTATAACTCACTGAGGTTCAGGATAAGTGTGTGAAACCATCATCAAGGTCATAAGCTATCCATCGCCTCCCAAAGTTTACTCCTGTCCCCTTTATTATCATTATTGTTATTTGTGTGTGTGTGTGTGTGTGTGTGTGTGTGGTAAGAACGCTTAACATAAGATCTACCCACTTAGCAAATTTTGAGTATACAATACAATATTGTTAGCTATAGGTACTATGCTATATAATAGATCTCCAGAACTCATTTATCTTGCCTAACTGAAACTTTGTACCTGGAAGATAGTGGTTTGTTTAATAAAGAATCTTTAGATGTCTCTGACAAAGAGACTGTCCCAAGTTACTCATTAGTGGAGATTTCAGCCGTGGGCGTTTGCCCTCTCCTTTCTCATGGAGCAGTGACATAGGCTCTCCCAGAGCCTGATGCAGTGGCAGACTGTTGAGTTCTGGTTGGAAGGAATTCTTGAAATCATGGGCAATGTTTTCCTCTCATCACTGAACGGAATCGCGTTCTTAAAGAATATTTGACTGTCTTTTGATGTGTAGTCTTGTTGAGAGCTTATAATAAGGAAGGAAGAAAAACACTCAAAACCAAACGTGGTTTCCTCTAGTCTAGTTTGAGTACATGTTTCAGGAACCGGGATGAGAAGCATCCTCAGAGGTCGTCTGGACCAGTCCCCTTTGAGAACCCCTGACAGCATCCCGAGGAGTGTGCCTGGAGTGCAGGTGTTCTGAATTTGGGGAGATTCTTCCACGGGTTGAACAGTTCTGCCTTCATGCAGCTTTTACCACTGATCCCTCCTCTTCATTCATCCCTTCACGCGTTCATTCTCCCTTTACTCAGTCCTCTTCTGTGCTAAGCTCTGTCATAGAAGCAGGGAGGATGAAGGTGAGTAGGATACAGGTGCTGTCCTTGGAGAACCAACAGTCTAGTGGGGGAGTCCATCCTGTAGGCAGGCAAATTAGGAAGCCTCTGCCTGGTGGAGCCCCACAGACATCTGAACAGAGAGCTAGGCGTGTGCAGAGGGTGGTTGGAACGACTTTCTCTGCCCGAGGGAATTGGGGAAACAACGAAGGAGGTGATATTTCAGTGGAATCTGGAAGGAGTTTATCCACAGAGGTGGGCTGGGGGTGGGGGAGGTTGGGTGTGAGTAACCTAGAAACCTAAATCATGAAAACTGATGCTTTATACTTGACTATTTGAGTAATGGGCTGGGTGTTATAGGGACCATTATGCCCTCTAAGACTTATTTGACCTGTTGGATCATTCTTAGTTTTTCCGACCATTCTCGTTTGGCGTCTTTTCTCGTCTTTTCGTCGTCTCGGTCTCCCTCCCTTGTGTGTGCTCTGGTTTATCCCTCTCAAACGTGAGGCTCTGAACTAAAGATGTTACTGCAGGTGGGGTCTGACCAGTGTGGAGCAGAGGGAGCCCATCACCCTCCTGGTTCTGCGTGTCGTACCTTTATAAATGCTGTTTGGATCCTCACCGTTTGGTGCAGTGTATTTCCTGATCCCCTCAGCTTTTGGTTATCAGTGGATTTACTAAGAAACTCATTTGTCCTTATTCAAAATGCAGAAATGGCACTTGCCAAAAATAACATTCCCTTCAGCCACCGAGCTTTCTTTAGTTATGGCCACTTGATCAGATGTAAACCCATCTAGCCACTTGCCATCCAGCTGCATTTCTCCATTTGTTCAAGAGACTCTCTTCTCTTCGGTCTAACCCACGGTCCTTTCCCTTCACTTTGAGGATGGAAGCAGGATAAGGGCAAGGTGGTCCTGCTCTTGCCCTCCTATATGGCGGCTTATCCCATCTCCCCACCACCCCATTGGAGAGCGAGCGGAAGGGCTCTTGCACTGGTGCTGGCATTCTAATCCCAGGTCATCTGCAACGTTTGCTGTGACTGTTGCCACTTACAAAACGAAGGTCATTATACTAACTAACAGCACCAACTGTTGGTGGTCTGCTTAGTGCCGAAAGCATGGGTTCTGGAGCCTGACTGCTGGAGTTTGAATCCTGGCTTTTACCACTTATTTCTTAGGTAATCTCGAGTAACTGACCTAATGTCTCTGAGCCTCAGTTTCCTCCTCTATGAAATGGGCACAGTACTTTTCTCACATGTTATTGTGATAATTAAAGGAGTTAATTTCTGTAAAATGCCTGGCGCATAGAATACACTCAGTACAGGTTAGCTATTACTACTGTTATTTCTGATCTGCGTGACAGCCCTGCAAATGGATATTCACTCTGTATTACAGAGGCTTACGGAGTTCAGCTGGTAGTTCAAGGCCACAAGACCACTGGAGGCAGAACCAGAATTTGAACTTAGATTTGTGTATTTCCAAGGCAGAGATGCTCTCTTGTTTGTTCATGTTGCCTTTTGTGGGATTAATAACACCTTTTCTTTTACCCTGTGGGTTTGTTGTTCATATGAAAATAAAATATTCATGAAGATTAAAAATTTATGAACTTTGGAGAGAAAAGGGAGATGAAATAGATGGGAAAAAGGCACAATCATTATGATTAGAAAAGCTTCTAGATTTAAGATACTTATTTCATTCCCATTATGTCTGTTTGTTGCTTTGATAAAAGAAGTATGTCCTAACACTAATTATATCAAACATATTAATAGAGGCAGTTATGCTAACGCAGGTTTTTCTCTTGTTTTGGATTGGAAAATAATTCTTCCAAGACACTGTTGGAAGCATTGAGCTTGGTGCCATTTTTTCCTGCCAAAGGCTAAAAGTACTCGTGGAGATGAAAGACATCTGCTTTTGAGATGCATAGTAATAGAGCAGTAAGTTTGCACTTTAGCGTCTTCCCCAAAAGCAAATGTAAATGTTCCATCCCTTTCGTAATTACCCTTTCTCTTTTTTTTTCACGAGAATAAGTTTTTACAAAAATTGAAATAAATATTGGGTAATAACTGTATCTATATTTTCATTCGGTACGTCTGCCCCAAGGGATATAGAAAGACAGTGTTAGAAGAGTTCTTAATTTCACCTCCCAGATTTGCACCCTCATCAGTGTTCCTGATTATTAATGGTTACCGACGTTCACCCGGTTTTTCAGATCCAAAGCCTAACAGCAGCCTCTACTCCTCAGTTCGCCTCTGTCCCACCTCCGATCTCTCAGCACATGCTGTCTCTTTTTTATAATAAACTTTTCCTTTTAGAAGAGTATTAGGGTTACAGAAAAGTTGCAAAGGTAATACAGAGGGTACACCCCATGGCTGGTTTCCCCTAATGTCGACATTGTACATTACCTCGGTGCACTTATCACAGCTGAAGAACTGATATGAATGAATTGTTATTGATGAAAGTCTGTACTTGCTTCAGGTTTCCTTAGTTTTTAACCTCACGTCCTTTTCCTGGTCCAGGATCCCGTCCAGGACACCACATTGCATTTAGGTGTCACGTCTCCTTAGGTTTCTCTTGGCTCTGACAGTTTCTTACAAGTTCCTTAGTTTTGGTGACCCGTCGTTGACTTTGATGGTTGTGAAGAGTCCTGGTCAGTACATTTTAGCATGCCCTTCTCTTGGGCGTTGTCCCCTGTTTTCTCATGGTTAGACTGGGCTTGTGGATCTGGGGAGGAAGACCATGGAGGTAGAGTTCCATTCTCATCACATCCTGTCAACATGACTTACCACCGACGATGCTGGCCTTGACCATCCGGCTAAGGCAGTGTTTACCAGGTCTCTCCACTACAAAATTACTCTTATCTCCCTTCGCATACTGTACCGTTTGGGAGGAAGTCAGTCTCTACAGCTGTGAGCTCTCTTTTCACTCCTTCAGAATGTGTCCTGCCTGCCTCTATCCACTTCTCCCCTCCCCCGCTGCCTGCACCCTGGTCCAAGCCGCCATCACCTCCCGCCCGATGGTGCGGTAGCCCCCTGACTGGTCCCCTGGCTTCTGTTCTTGCCCCTTAGTCTGTTCTCCATTTGGCAGCGAGAGTGAACCTTCAGACGTGAGTCATCTCGGTCCTGGACTCAAGGCCCCCTCGAGCCTTCCCATCACACTTGGAGTGACAGCAGAGGCCTCTAGTGCTCCTGGGCTCCAGGCTTCCTCACCAGCCTCCTCTCCTCTCCCCCTGCCCTCGCTCTGCTCTACCTTCGGGCCCTTGCACCTGCCAGTTCCTCTGGTGGGACCTCCTGCCTGACTCCGGGCAATCCGAAGCCTTGCTTCTCATTTTTTTTTTTTTTTCCCCTAGATCTCTGAACCCTTGTACTGCATTCTTTCTGTAGTACTTATCACTATGAGGCACTGTACCATGTGTTGATATGTTTATGGTTCGCCTGCCCACCACAGAATGGAAACTTCTTAGGGGCAGAGGCGGTGTCAGTTGTTTTTTTGGTTTTTTTAGCTGCGCCCGTGGCATGCGGGATCTTAGTTCCCCAACCAGGGATCGAACCCGGGCCCCCTGCAGTGGAAACGTGGAGTCTTAACCACTGGTCCGCCAGGGAAGTCCTGACAGTGTCAGTTTTGTTCACTGCCACACTCCTAGGCCCTGGCACAAAGTACGTGCTCAGTAAATACTTGACGCATTCATTGGGCTCCGCCGTTAAGTGTGAGTGTATAGTGCTTGGT
Organism: Delphinapterus leucas; assembly: GCF_059928025.1. Lineage (NCBI taxonomy): Eukaryota > Metazoa > Chordata > Mammalia > Artiodactyla > Monodontidae > Delphinapterus > Delphinapterus leucas. The sequence continues at coordinate 84,559,574 of NC_143139.1, read as the reverse complement.
GTGGAATCGCCTCATGCAGGTCATTTTGCCTTGGCTTCATGTTTTGTGTGGATTTTGGAGAACTTTGTTTCTATACCCTTCTGCGCAGGAGGGAAATAGCACTGAGTGATTCCTTGGCACACGTGGCAGGTGTTAGATAAACGAGCCCGAATGTGACATTTGACTCAGCGCTTTGTGCAGCTTGGCCGGGAAACTTGCCGCACGCGGGTCAGCCTGGTGGTTCCAGGAGATGTTCTTGCACACGCGTGACCCTGGCCGTGCACTGGGAGGTAGCTGTGCAGCCATGTAGAGGGGTTTCCTGTGCCCGTTGACAGTTGTGTAGGTTTTTTACGTAAGCAGTTCGCATCGTGATTGGGAGATCCTGGGGACACAGCCTCCCTAGTCTCAGAAGTCGATATTCTGGCCCGCAGGTGCACGCTCTGGGGGCAGGGGCAGTGGGGAGAGCCTGACCCCCCGCCGCACCACGCTCCGTGCTGTGTGGCCCAGGCCAGGTTGTTTCATCCGGAGCCTCTGAGGTCCCATCTGTCAAATGGGCATGGTGGGGCCAGCTGTGCCGAGCAGCAGACAGTGTGCTCGGTACGTCGGTGCTACCAGCGAGGTAACCGGTGTTCCAATTCTGAGATCTCGGGAGAGAGGGAAGGACTTGGATGCCGGGTGCAGTGGATAAGGAGGGGACTGGGACTTCTGTGTAGTAGGAGGGACAGGTTAATGATTAGGGAATAGCAGGGGAGCCAGGCCGTGTGTTCTGAACCAGGGTTGGAGCTGTACCCGGGAGCCGGGTGCCCAGAGAGGGTGTCTCTGGCCCGAGTGGGAGGAAGGCTGTACCGACGGCTGAGGGGTCCCTGCAGCTGAGGACAGGGGAGAGTTAAGGCCAGAGAAGTAGGGCAGAAGGGGTGCTCCGTGGCCTGGCAGCGCTTGGTCTGGAAGCAGAGGGCAAGCTGTGGCCTGTCCCTTCTGACCCCAGCTTCCCACCCAAGTGCACGAGCCGTCTCAGCCTTCGTACAGGGGCCAAGGGTGGATGCTGTCTTGAACTTAGTACGTCACTAGCTAAAACCGGTTCCTTTCTTCCTTCTTAGTATCCCGCGGAAATCAGGAAGTATGAGTATGACCCAAACTTTGCAATCCGTGGACTGCATTATGACGTGCAGCGGGTAGGTTGAATTCTCATCCTTTTCTACAGTTACACGTGCTCGGGAGTCAAATGTACTCTTGATGCTTTTCTTTGCTGAACGTGTAAATTGATTTTAAATTTTGTTCTTTGGGGCTGAAGAACTAAATTATCCAAAACATCTTTGGATGAAGTCTTTTTCAAGAGACTGTATTGGAAGAGCATGAATGCATTTAGCCACTGGGAGATACTTGCTTATTTCCAATAGTCATTCATTTTCAACATTATGAGGACAAGGTGGTTGTCATATCTTTTTTTGCAGACAGGCCGTTTCCTTAATGAGGAACTCGGCAAGCAAAGAAACATACAGGATGCTTCTTTGTTTAAGACAACTTGATGCTGATAGGATTTATAATGACACCTGGCATTTTCATTAAATATGCAAATTCTTGTGCATCATTTACCTGTGTGTGTGCTTGTGTTTTTGAAGGCAGTCTTGATGAAGATCGATGCTTTTCATTACATACAGCTGGGAACTGTCTACAGGTAAGCGTGAGAGGAAGTTAATTTAATTTACCCGAAGTAACCATGTGGCTTTGGGTTTCAAGACCCCCTGAGTGTTTAGTGATGGGAGGGCTGCAGTGTGTGTACCTGTGAATCATTCACTCATTCCCCCACTCCCTCCCTCCTTCAGAAACATTGATCAGGCCACTACCATGTTAGATGCTAATGGTTTGGCTTGCGAGGATGTCTTCAAGGAGCTTGGTATGTAGGTTGGAAGCCACACAGGTAGACCAATGAGTGCAGTCCACGGTGACCCAGGTGATGATGGACGTGTGCTCAGCCATTATGGAGCACTTTGGAGGACTCTGGGGAGGACGGGCTCTCCAAAGGCGATGGTGGCCACCTGAGTGCGGGTCCTGCAGAGGAGGTGTGGATGTGGAGGGATGGTGGGGGCAGGTGGTTGTTCCCACCATGGTAATTGAGTAGTTTGGATATTAAGACTCTTTTCCTCCTGTTTATTTATTTATTTTTTTATTTTTTGCGGTACGCGGGCCTCTCACTCACTGTTGTGGCCTCTCCCGTTGCGGAGCACAGGCTCCGGACGCGCAGGCCCAGCGGCCATGGCCCACGGGCCCAGCCGCTCTGCGGCATGCGGGATCTTCCCAAACCGGGGCATGAACCCGTGTCCCCTGCATCGGCAGGCGGACTCTCAACCACTGCGCCACCACGGAAGCCCTCCTGTTTATTATTGATAGAATTAGTAGAAGTACTGAGCTCAGTGAGAAATCTTTGTAACTTTGAAATGAAGGGTTTTGCCTTTTCTAATTCTTAAATTTGTGGGTGGGATTTAGGAGTGTGGTTTGTATTTATATATATATTTGGTATTTGTCTTTCTGTTTCTAAATGTGCTTACACTTCTGTTTCCTAATTTATTAATTCTGGACATTGTCCCTGCTGTGAGGGCTGAGGATTTGGCTCTCCTGCGCACGCACCCCCTTCTCCAGCCTCATCCTCCTAACCCTGTTGAGATCTCTCTCTGATTGTTTCACCGTTTGCATTATGACTCTGTAGGTCTTGTTCATTCTTAAGCCAAGTAGTGCACTGAGATCGTTTTCTTTTACAGTGCTTGGTTTTTAGGTTTACTAATAACCTCATTTTTTATTTGCTTAGTTTTCTAGTTAGGTATCTCTAGTTTTTTCCTTAATGTTCCATCACAGATATCCAGCATCTACTTATTTCCTCACAATTCACATGTGTTACATAATGTCTCAGTTACTTTTTTTTTTGACTACCTCCTCCTGCTCTCATCTACTCTGATTGTTCATTCTGGGACTTCCATTTGCTACTTTCCTTGTTTCCTGGTTCCCACCTCTTCCTCTTTCTGGCTTTACTCCCTCATTTTGCTGGAGCACATCCTCCAGTAGCTTCTTGGTGCTGGATACGGCTGATTCTGGGGATCTGTGTTCGTTCATCAGTTCCTCTCGTTGGTGTCCCCTTGCAGGCCCCGTTCTCAATGTTGCTCAGTCAGGTGCCTCCTTCTCACCAACTGTTTGTTTTCCAAAACCATGTTGAAATGTCTTATCTGCTGATGTCTTTGCACTCATTTCCTTTGATTTTGAGCAGTTTGTTCTTTTGCTGTCATTTTAATGGTGTTTCAAGAGGGAGAAGAGGTGGTGGTGGTGACGAGAATAATAATATTAGTAATAATAAATAGCAACTAACAAATATTGAGTTTTGCAGTGAGACAGATACTGCCATAAAGGTTTTGAGTTAACTCATATGGTCTTCCAAATAATCTTATAAGGTAGGTACTATTATTGGTCCCAGAGATGTTAATAGGTAGCTTGCCCAAGGCCACACAGAAGTAGAATTCAGACCCAGACAGTCTGGCTCCAGAGTCTGTGCTCTTGGCCTGCGTACAGCAGGCATTTCTGAACGTATGAGGGTTAACTGGAAGTCCTTGGCAGATCTTTCAAATCTGTCCCTCCAGTTATGTTTCTACCCTCTGCTCCTGGACTCAGTCGCTTATCCCATCTCTCCTGGGCTCTGTGGTGTTCTGCAGTGCAGTCCATCCTGGACGTAGTTGCTAGACTGATCTACCTAAAGCGTTGCCTTCAACGACCCCTCTCTCTTCTGAAATCCTGGATGGCTCCCCACTGTCTGAAGGATAGAGCCCAGATCTCTTAAATTTTCCATCAACCTTCTCTAAAACCCTTAGCTTCCTCTTCTGCCGTACACACCTCCTTTACTTCCTGGATTGGTTAAGACTCTTGGTTGCAAGTGACTGACACCCAACTCAAACTGGCTTTTAAAAAACCCCGGTTTGGGCTCACTAGTTGTGTAGTCTAGGGACAGAGCTTGTTGCAGGTGTAGCTGGCTCCAGGGGGCCAGGTAGTTGTTGTCAGTACTCTTTCCGTCTCTTGGCGTTCCTTCTCTCCGGCTTAGCTCACAGCAGGCCCCTCCGCGTGGTGACCCCTGGCAGTACCAGGCTTCCAGCCCCAGCTCCAGGTCAAGGGGGGAAGGGGAGTTTCTCTTCCCAGCAGTTTCAGCCAGTCTCAGGGAGCGGATGCCGGGCAGGTGCAACAACACAAATATTCCTTTCCTCCGAGTTCTCCTTTCGCACTGCTCGGCATCTGTTCAGGCTGGTGTTCTCCCAGGATGTGGTTTTCCTTCTCCTCTGCTTCTTGAAATCTCACCCATCCTTCTGCATGGCTGACTGGTGTTGAGGCCTCTCCTCACCCTCTCAGCCTGACAGGGTCTTCCTCTCCTGTGGTCCGCCCCATCCTGTGGCTCCTAATTATCTTGTTCCTTCTTTTGTGGATAAATCATCCGTCGTATTAGGGGTGTGGACAGGGCTAGGCTGGAGGAGCTTCTGAGACATTTAAAGGGGAAGGAGTGCTCAGGTTGAGGTCCTGGGAAGGTCGCTGGGGCCTCGGGGCTGAGAGGGGGTGTGGTAGCCAAAGCAGCAGGGGTGTGTGTGTGGCTCTGGAGTCCCACTTCCTGAGTGTGAACCCCAGCCCCACTGCTCACGTGTGTGCGGCCTCGAGCCAGTTATCGACCTGCTCAAAGCCTTGGTGTTTACTCCTCTGTAAAATGGGCATGATTCCAGCACCCACCTCCAGGGCGGCTGGTCATTTGGACTAGAGCATGCTTGGAACAGCATAGGCAGGCAAAAATGTCACTTCTCTCCTCTCTACCCTCCAAAGGGGTAACGAATGAGCAGATGGCGGGGAAGAATGCTTGTGTCTCAGCCTTGTCCCTCTCTGATCCCCGCAGGGTCGCTGCATCGGGCCGGCTTTCCCACTTTGTGTGGGCTGTGTGCCTGAGCACCGCTGGGCCAAGGGGCGGGCTGGCTCCCCGCCGCAGTCCTGTTTCATACCCATGTTTTCAGATTTTAACTGGGAACCTTGTGAAAAGCTAGGATTGTTCCCATCGTAGTCACAGCAGCAGAACTTGGATAGTACTTACCATATACCGGGTGCCGTTCTGTTTATAGCAACTCATTTAATCTTCTCAGTAGGTACCACCAGGAGGTGGGTACTGCTGTTGCCCCTGCCCCCCTTTTAAAAAATGACACTGACACCCAAAGAGGTTAAATTACTTGTTCCTGGTCTAGGTCATCCCCCCAGCAGGTGAGGGAGCTGGGATTTGAACCCAGGGCAGACTCTTTCAGGTCTGTGCTCCTACCCTTTCTATTTCTCTGACGCACACAGGGCCACGTAAAGTTTTATTCTGATTTCAGTGCTGGTTTAGGCCGCATTCGGGTGCGGCAGGTCTGTGTGCTGCTCTGTCTGCATGTTTTGAGCTGGCATTTGGCTACGTGGGCCTTAAAGATGCAGCTTCTGTGGCCACGGGCCCGTGAACGTGTCTTAGAGGCGGCAGTGGCTTCCGAAGGACCAGGCAGCCCCTAGGGTGGGGACAGAAAAATAACTCCCCCGGCAGAATCCCTTTACTTTGTCTATTCCCTTTCTAGGTGTCAGAGCCTTAGGGGTGCTCACTGCTGACTGCTGCTGTGGCAGCCAGAGCTGTCTTCCAAGGTCACTGTCTAGAATGATCTGGTTTAGTCCCAGTGTCTTATCTGATTTCTGGAGCAAAGATAAAGGGAAGTCCAGTGCTCTTTTGTTTTCAAAGGCCAGTAGTTGTTTCAGGTTAATCAAGATCAGAAGCAAAATATCAATGAATCCCCTTGGCTATTTTTAAAATTAAGATAAGGGTAGAGAATGGAGGAAAGAGGCTGAAGTGATATTTCCATTAAAGTTACACGTCACATGTAAATTATGTTTTATACGTAGTTTAATATTGGCCAAGTGTGATAAGCAACCTGTGTGTATTAGTAACTGGTGCTTCCGTCATTCACTCTGTGGTTTCCTCACCATTGGTGTCTGTTTCTCAGGTGCCTTCTCCTCTAGAGCAGGGGGTGGGGGACAGATATTTCCCTTCACAGTTCTCTAGAGGGGCTATTCCAGGTGAGGAAGTCTGAGACCATTAAATCCCACGTGAAACCACCTGCCCACAGCATGGGTACCAGAGACAGGGGTGGAATCCCGGCCAGTCAGACTCCACAATCTTTTTTTCCCTCTCTTTGGAGGAGTTGGATTCATTTACAGATTCTGTTGCAGCTCCTGGAAGCAGGCAGATGGGGGACGTTACCTTGACTTTTTACACATGGGGAAACTGGCCTTCAGTGTGTTGCAGCATTTGGGGTCATTCCTCCCGGAGGTGGTGTCAGGCATCCTGACGTGGCGTATTGTCCACTGGAGCCTGGTGTATGACTTTTTCTGCCTCAGCGCTCACCTTCTTAAGGTAGGGTATCAGAGGGCAGGAGGATGATGGGGACAGACCAGCCTCTCTCTCCCTAATGTATTAAAAACATTAAAAAAAAAAAAACCCAAGACTCACCCCAAAGCAGGTCATTAGGAGGCCATGTACCTTGTTGAGGGAAGCCGTGTGATGTGGTGGTTGAAGAGCTTGGGACCCAGTCCTGACCCACCACTTTCTACTTTGGTGACCTTGGGCAAGGTCTGTGACCTTTCTGTGCCTTGGTGGCTTCTGCTGGAAAATGGGAAGAATAATAGTGCCTCCCTCCTAAGATTGCTGAGAATTAAGTGAATGACTACGTGGAATTCATTTCTGGCATTCAGCAGGGGCCATGTGGTATTAGCTATTATTTTTCCTGCTCTCATTACCAGTAGAATGGTAGTAGTAATAGTAGCAGCATCATGCCTGTTATTTATAGCAGCTACCGGTGGCACCTCCTGCCTCTTTGTGACAGCAGCGTCTTGCGTTTCAGTTGAAAAATGCCAGCAGTTGTCAGAGGTCTGAAAACTGTTGCTCTCTCTAGCTGATGCTAACTGCCTGTGTTACAGGCAGCTAAATGTGTGTGTAAATGTGTGACAGTTTTTTCTGAACACAGGTTCCATAATCTTTTGTGTTAACTCCCTAGTCTTAATGCCACAAAGTCATCTGTTTTACCATGGGTGTATTTTTATTATTGAGAGTGCTATATGCTTACTGAGCCAGTTATTCTCCAGTAACTTTGTGAATGCAAAAGCATTGAGAGAATTAAGAACAAATAATGGAGTCATTATTTCACTGATCAAAATCACTGCCGCCTCTGATTTTCCCAGAGGCCTCAGCGTGGTCCCTGACGAGGAAGTCATTGAAATGTACGAGGGCTCCCACGTGCCTTTGGAACAGATGAGCGACTTTTATGGGAAGGTAACGAGAAATTATTTATTTACTTCAAGCAGCCTGTCTTTTTCCTTTTCGAAACGTGGCCTGGTAACTTTAGGATCTTGACCTACTAGGCTCTCTGCTTATAGGGAATCAGCAAGGACATTTGGGGTTGTGTTTTGAGAGACCCTCGATTTGAGAGAGATGGGTATGTTAGGGTCTCTCCTGGGTTCTTCCATGCTTCTCCTTTCTCAGCCCTTTCCCCCCTACCTGGTGAAGGCTCTGTATACCTTCCTTGTACCCCCTCGCTTGCCACCATCTCCCCGTGTGTGTCCCCACTTTCTGGATTAAGTCACTGGGGGCTATTGTACAGCAGCTGTTGCCTCCCCTGAGATTAAGGGCAGCACGTCACTTTGTGCCAAAGGGAAACCTCTGCTTTTCTAACTTTTGTGGTCTTCTTTGCTCTCCGAATTTCTGCTTCTTGTACTATTAGATGCGCTCTTATTTGCATGATCAAAATGCAGTGAAGATGTCCAATCACCTGGTAAACTTAGTCTTATAAATCACAGGTGTTCAGAGAAAGGCTCTTTTCCAAACCCCCATGTGGGCTGTGGTGCTCAAATTTAGGAGAGTTAGTGGCTTTTTATGCCATTCCATGGGCAAGAATCAATTTGCTGGCTTTCCCCTGTGTGTGGGGATGAAAGCGTGTGAGCTTTAAGATGGATGGAGCCAAAGGAGAGGAAAGGGAAGGGTGGTTAGACTTTTGGGGGGAAATCAGGGCATTTCCTTGGAAATCCCACTTACACTTAGAGTGAGACGTCAGCTCTGCTGTGAATGACAAGAAACAAGGTGAATGTTTTTACTTTTTCATTATTAGAATTTTCCTTTCCTTGTGGGGAGGGAGCCAGATGTTGACGACCAGAATCCCCTGGGTAAATGTAAAGTCTACTGTGGTGTTGGCTCCCTTGCTGAAGCCTTCCTCCCTGCCTGCAGAGTTCCCACGGAAACACCATGAAGCAGTTCATGGACATCTTCTCCCTGCCCGAGATGACCCTGCTGTCCTGTGTGAACGAGTACTTTCTGAAGAACAACATTGACTATGAGCCCGTGCACCTGTACAAAGACGTCAAGGTGGTGTGGACGTGGGGTGCCATGACGCTGCAGCTCTTCTAGCTGCTCAGCAGAAGTAACAGAATCCCTGGCCTCCCCTGTCGGCTGGGTCTTTGAAATCATCCTTTGCTTGGGATCTCTTTTATTTGTGGTTTAACCCTGAAAAATCCTAAGAAAGATGTTATGTTAGGAGAATTGGAAGTGAGTCAAATTGGTTGTTAAAAGAAGAGGGTACTTGCTATCTGGATTTCCATGTGCGTACATACACACATCATTTACATGACTTTGTGTTTATGTATTTTAATTTACATTCATATTCACATGTGTCTATAGATATATTCTTTAAGCTGTCTGAACTTTTTTCAGTACTTAAAAATATGTTTATATATTGCTTATTTAATATATATTTTTAATACATATTTCTAAGCATCTATTATTTAAATATCTGTATTTTTAAAAGATCCATATGTACATACTACAGTGTTTTTATTATGTGTTCATGACTAATTTTAAGTATTGACTGCCCTGAATCATGGGTTTTAAGAAGATATAGGATGAATGAACAGTTTCTCAATATCAGTCTGGTGTTATTTGAACTAAATTTAAATATTTAGTTTTGGTTCTCTGTTTTGCTCACACGAATACTTCATCTTTAAGAATCACTGGTAGTTATGTAACCCTTAGCATTCATGAGGAAAGATGTTTACTAGAAAGTTCAGTTTTTACTATGAAGTATTACTACCACTAATAGTGAACACACATGTAGAGTTTACTGTGTTCCAGGCACTATTTTTCTGAATGCTTTATGCATATTAACTAATTAAATCCTCAGAAGAATGCCCTGAGCTCTTATCACCTTCCTTTTACAGATAGAGAAATTGAGGCACAGAGAGGTTGAGTAACTTGCCCAAGGACATCCAGCTAGTAAGTAGCAGAGCCTGCATTTCAGGCCAGGAGGCTGGGCTCCGGCTTGCTCTTAACCACTGCCTTCTGCCGATGCGCAGTTGAAACAGGCCTGTGGTGGAAGATAAGTGAGGTTGAGTTTACAGTCCAGAGGTGCTCATTCCCGACGTTAAGCACCTACCAATTTTCTAAGGCTTATGGCCCAGTTTTTCTTCAGCCCAGTCCCCTGCTACAGACTCCAGAAAGTTTCCATGTGCCTCCAGGAGTGCCCATCTATGTAGTAGACTTGCTTAGAGCTACCTGAGAGCGGGGCTGTGCTCTGAGACCTGCCAGGCATGACACCTGCCAGTGGCTTTTCCTCACGTCTGCCGGCTGGACCACATCTCTGCCCGAGTTCCAAGATCCTTGACAGTTCCTTGCCTCTTTGGTAGCACTGAAGAGAGGAGGATCCTATCATTGTTCTCTGCCCAACAGAACCTGCTGCTGGGGTCCAGGGAAGGGTGCAAAGATGGAAAGAGCAATAATTCCCTTTTGTTCAGATGACCTGGAATTATTTGATCATGATACTGCATATAAATGACTGTTTATCCTGTGGGACTTTATTCAGAATTGTTCATACAAATTACCTCCTCCAAGTGGCTTTTTTGAAAATTGCACTGGAAACTGCTGCTATCACCATGGCAACTTAAGTTTCTTCCCAGGGGCCACCTGTGATAAATGGACCAGAATTTAGATTTCATTTAGTGCTTAGGTTGCCAGGCTTCTGCAGACAGACATTATCCTGAAGGCCATTTCGCTTGGCCTCTTACTCAGACTGTCTCAGTTATACTCTGACTGATTAAAAACGTATCTTTTGGCAGGATTCGATTCGGGACGTGCACACCAAAGGAATCATGTACAGAGCAATTGAAGCAGATGTTGGTACGTACCGGACGCTATCGTGAAGATCAGCCTCCCCTTTGCTATGTAATTACGCAGGCATTTTACTCTCACTCCAGGTGCTGAGCAGGGGCTGTAGTACCTCTTCTGAGTGCAGTGCAGGGACCTTGCATCCTGGCGCCTTAGATGTCTCCCTCCCCTTTGTCTCAGAACTTGACATAATCCCGACTGGAAAGGAGAGGAGCTGGTAGCTGCAGCCACTTAGGTTTTTCCACTTAGACTGAAGAGGCAGGGTGTTGGTTACTGATGCACCGGGTACCGATATACTGCCTCGAACCAAGCTTCCTGAAGGCTTTTCTCCCCTCAAGTGCCCTAGACAGTGCTGGACCCCATTTAGGAAGTGCTTGCAGATTAACTGACTTCACCCTGAAACTCTGTGTGCATTTTTCTCTTGCTCTTTAGAAAAGTACATCTGCTACCCTGAGCAGACCCGTGCAGTGTTGGCCAAACTGGCTGATCACGGCAAGAAGATGTTTCTCATCACCAATAGCCCCAGTAGCTTTGTGTAAGTTCTTCTGTGATTCCTGGCTACTTTCTGGCTCACTTCCTGTACTCCCTGTATTTTGATAGCTGGAAATTCGAAAGAAAAAGTTGCAAGAATAGTTAATCCCTGCAGTGTTAGACTAACCTGGCTGAAATATTGTTCTAGGGACAAAGGGATGAGGTATATTGTTGGAAAAGACTGGAGGGACCTGTTTGATGTGGTCATTGTTCAGGCGGAGAAGCCAAACTTCTTTAATGATAAGCGGAGGTAAGTGTCTGTCTTTTTAGGGACTAGATTTTATTCATTTGCTGCTGCGAATACTTACGTAATGTGTCTTGGTGAAATCCAGTTGGAAAATCACAAGCATCTAACATCATAGCTTTTGATTTTTAACCTCTAGCAAGTAATTGCAAGGAAGGTGGGATGAGTACATAGCAGACAGCTGACACCTCTTGAAACGGTTCTCAATTCAGTTCGGGCTACTTCAGTCCTCTGAGTCAGGCTTTAAGAGAACAATTGACAACAATGAAAATTCCAAATTTAGCATCACATAGTAAATTAGATCTCTCGATGCAGATGCCTTGTGAAGCATAACAAAACAGCAACAGCAAACCACCTGGTGGGTATCTCTTTAAATAGAGCTCTAAATGGTTCACTGACAATTGCACTTAGATTTTGCAGAACTTCTCTGCAATACAGGTTTTGCATCAAGTGGAGTAAATCTAGACCAAAACTTAAAGTCTTTCTGCCGCAGAATCCTTGAGCAATAGAGGAATGGGAAAGTTTGGGTTGTGAAGGTGACAGGGGTGTGCTCTTCGCGTTTTGTGACTGAGGGTCGGGGGTCCTAAAAGGTGATTTAACGTGCGGGGCAGACCGGTTCACCAAGAGTCATCCCGCACAAATGTCAGTAGTGTTGAGAGTAACTGCACTAGGATTATAAAAATAATTCCTATTTGTATAACAGTGACCTACTTTTGAAACACTTTTACCCACATTTCTCTGTTCTGCAGTGGGTAACCATGCAGCCTTTCCCTCTCTGCTAGGTGATTTAAAGCATAATAATTCGGTGCCTGTAGTTAGTGTTGAGTGGATTAAATTCCTCTTATGATGCTAAATTCCACTTTTTCAAGTGTCACAGTGACTCCTGGAAGAAGAGGCACGCCCAAGAACCATGTGCAGAGACTGAGAAATCAAGAGAATGTAGGAAAAACAAGAGTGTTGATCAAAAACAGCTGTAGGGCTTCCCTGATGGCACAGTGGTTGGGAGTCCGCCTGCCGATGCAGGGGACGCGGGTTCGTGCCCCGGTCCGGAAAGATCCCACATGCCGCGGAGCGGCTGGGCCCGTGAGCCATGGCCGCTGAGCCTGCGTGTCCGGAGCCTGTGCTCCGCAACGGGAGAGGCCGCACCAGTGAGAGGCCCGCTTACCCGCACAAAACAAAAACAAAAACAAACAAACAAAAAAAACAGCTGTAAACACTGGCTTGCTGTTTGGTCAGTGATAAAACGCTCTCCTGCATTTTCTTATTAGATCCCAGCGGGGTGGAGTGGTCAGGGGAAGGGCCCCATATCTCCTTTCACCTCCCTCCTTTGTCATGTTTATACTCAGTGGCAGGACCCTGTCTTGGATTAGATTTTCTCAGCACAGTGCTCTTCCTTACTCTGGGTGCCTGGATTAAGAATTCTCTACCCCTGTTCATCCCCATGTTATTTATAATGTTGAAGGTTAGAAACAACCTAAAGGAACGTCCATATGAGGGGATATTATGCAGCCATTAAAAATGAGGTTTTTTTTTTTTTTAAATGGCAGCGAACATGTTTTACAACTGAAAAAAATGATGTATGAAGGTTACATAATCACATGGGAGATTGCTCACAGCCTTGGAGAGAAAAAGATACGTATTAGTATCCGCAAATGATGCTCATTTTATGTTCATAAAAAAGAGAAAGATAACAGATACATAAAGACTGAAAGATATCCACTGAAATGGTGTGTTTCTACCTGGGTACTGGCATTATGTTTTTCCTTTTCTTCATTGTATTTTTCTGCATTTTTCCAGAGTTTTTTTGCAGTGAGTTTGTATTTTTATAACCAGGAAAGCAATCCAAATAAGTGTTACCTAAAAAAAAAAGAAAAAGGACAAACAAACCTTGTGTTTTTTGGACTAGCACCCCCAGGGTGAGGAATGAGGCCTTTATTCTTTTTTTCCTATTTTTCCATCATAAAATAATATGCCCAGTTCTCTGATCTCTGATGTATTTTGTATCTAGAGTGGTTGCATTTCAAGTACAAAGCTGGATAAATATACTAAGCAGTATTTCTATAAGCTTTTTTTGTGTGTGTGAAAAGTTTTCTACACGGTTGGATACGTTTAGAAAATCTGGGCTAAAGAGAGTTTCTTTATAGGAGGGCTTTTCAGAGCCATCGGTAACTTTTAAGGAGGAACGGGGATAGTGGATAGTGGATAGTGTTTTCCAAATATATTTGACCCTGGAATTCTGTTTTTTCACTAACCTTCTTTGGATACCGGGGTCCGAAGTTTGGGGTGTATTGCACGAGGCCCGGGAACGTGATGGTGGGGTCTTGGTTTCGGCTGGCTCCTTTCTGTTCTCAGGGGCTAACCGTGGAGTTTCTCATATAGCACACAGCCTGCACTGGTACCACACGTCATAATGTTTCCTGTTTCTGTTGTTAGACCTTTCCGGAAGGTGAATGAGAAAGGCGTCTTACTCTGGGATAAAATCTACAAGTTGCAGAAAGGCCAGATTTATAAACAGGTATCTCGTGACCCATCTGTCCTTTTTGTTGCTGTGCTTTGTGATCGGTTATAATGATAACAGCTGACATTCGCTGAGGCCTGCCATGTGCCAGGCACAGTCCCGAGGGCTTTGCTTCAATGGACTGTTTATAACTTAGTGGCAGAATTTAATCTTAAGTCCATACATTTTCAGTGTGCTGTGTGTAAATTAGCTCAGAATTGAACAGTTTTTGAAAAAAAAATTTTAAAGCATTTTTTCCATAGGGTATAAAATTTAAGATGCCAGTAGTAAACCTTGGAAATTTCTCTTTAGTAAGTGTTTAATCACATGGCATCGCACCCAAATTGGTAATTATTTCCTGATGAACTGTGTTTTATGTACAGTTTTGATGTATTTCAGTATCACATAAAGCTCTCCCGCGTTTGAGTAAATGATTGAATTGCTGTCCAGTTTTGTGTTACTGAAATTAGGTTTTTTTATCTTATCTTTAAACGTTTTTATATGTGTGTAATATTTATAACATAAAATTACAGAACAGTACTATACAGTACTATACAGGTTTTTTTTTTTTTAAAGTACTGATACATTCCTGTTGGATATGTAACAAACTGCTGTGTGTGGCCCTAAGTATATTTTTTAGGCCTGAAAGATTAGCTTTGAACAGCCCTCCACGTCTAGGAAGTGAGCCTAAGAAAATTGTTAAGATGTAGCTAAAGCTTTGCTACAAGAATGTTTATCATGAAGTTACTTACAAAATAGATAACAAGGTAAATGTCCAGCCTCAGATAATTGGTAAAACGAATCATGGTAGGTCTCAGCTGCTAAAACTACATGGCAGGCAAATATTTATTGACATGGTCACAGAACGTTAAGCGTGAAAAAAAAAGATCATTACAAAGATACTCAGTATGAAGCCCTTCTGAAAAGTACATTTGACTTAGAAGAAAGGTCTAAAAGATTTCACATAAAAATGTTCTTTATCTTTATCTTTTGATATTTAAAATAAATTGTAAAAGCAAAAACATTTTTTTAAGTTTTAAAAGGTAGATATCGGGACTTTCCCTAGCAGTCCAGTGGTTAAGACGCCGTGCTCCCAGTGCAGAGGGCACGTGTTTGATCCCTGGTTGGAGAACTAAGATCCTGCATGCCGCATGGCGCGGCCTAAAAAATGAATAAATACTATAAATAGAAATAAAAAAACAAAGTAGGTATATTGGGCCATGGGTTATACAGGTCTCTTATTTGTCATACAATATAACACCTATATTTTTCTGTTATTGCAGGGTAATTTATATGAATTTTTGAAGCTTACTGGATGGAGGGGATCCAAAGTGTTGTATTTTGGTGACCATATATACAGTGACCTGGCGGTGAGGAACCTTTTTTCCTGTTTCTTTGTTGGGGACAGTGTTAGGCCCACTTATTGAGGAATTTATCTTTGTTTAAGACCATTTTCATACTTTCATAAAAGTGAGGAGTGGGCCACATTTTCTTTTTTTTTTAAAGTCCCATATTTTATGCAACAGGATGGATCAGAGTCATGAAATAGATTATTTTTTTTGGAAGATGATGGAAATTAGCAATTTACTCAGTTTATCAGAAAAAAATCTTTCCATTTAGGTAATGGTAAGAAATAAATGTCCATGTTCTTTCCTTTCCCTTTTATTATTAAGCATCAGAAACATACAATTGCTTCGTAAAATCTCATAAACATCAGTCAGGGTTTCTTTTTTTTTGGGGGGGCTCACGGGCCCAGCCGCTCTGCGGCATGTGGGATCTTCCCGGACTGGGGCACGAACCCGTGTCCCCTGCATCGGCAGGCAGACTCTCAACCACTGCGCCACCAGGGAAGCCCAGTCAGGGTTTCTTTTGCCAGCCAGTCATTTTGAAAGAGTACAAAACTGGCATTTCCAGGGAATAGCTATTATGTGAAAATGAGGCTTTTCATGCCCCTCGGAATGACTACAGTGTCTCAGGACTTGAATTATGATTTAATGTATAATTAGCGCAGGATTGAGTGAATCACATCTATTACCACACTTGGTTCCTCGTGGAATGAATTTATGTTTGTTAAGTGATTCCAGGCGAGGTTGCACAGCGCACATTTTGCAAAGTCTGAATGAAGCTCGGTGTCCAGGAGGTAACAAGAGTAGGTCATGGCCGGCTGTCAAACTCCTCTGATATTTCTGAGTATTTTGATATTTCTGAGTATTTTGGCCCACACTGGATTGGCCTCACACGTGTGCACGTCTGTGTCGCTCTTGTACTATCGAAACGGTGACCTTTAATGGCTGAGCAGTAGGACCATCTGGGAAGCATTTCAAAGCACACGTGCCTGAGCCCCACTGAGGTGTATGGAGTCAAACTTTCTAGAGGTGGTGGAGGTAGAAGGTTGATTCCAGTGTCTGTGTGTAGTGACACCCTTCCCAGGTGACTCCAGTACACGTGCTGCATAATCATGTCTGTCCAGTGGGTTGAGGTCTAGTGGCAGGAATCGTGGGAGAATTGGAAAACTGAGGTTTTCATCCGATCTCTGCTCTTTATTAGCTGTGTGACCATGGGCACATCCCTCAAGCCTGGATGTCTTCATTTGTAAGAAGAGTGAGATAAGCTAATATATACAAAAGTGCTTAGTAAAGTAGAAACAAAGTGCCCCCTTCAGGATGTTGGCACTCCCAGAATGCCCGGCCAGGTGACGTGGTATCACAGCATGTACCTCTTGCCGTGTGGCCTGTGGGCCTTGAGGATATTACTAACTGTGTGCTACCCCGGAGGCATGTAGGTACATGGCCCCATGAGGTGACACACACACAGACACGCCTTAGCACTATGAGAAGTAGTTTGTCAAGAATGCAGTAGTTTGTCAAATGTGGTCCCCATGACATCGGCATCACCTGGGAACTTGTTGGAACTGCAGATTCTCAGCTTCACCCCAGACCTCCTGAGTTAAAAACTCTTGGGGTAGGGCCCAGCCATCTATGTTCTACACAGCTTTCCACACTAAAATTTGATATCAAGATAATGCTGGCCCATAGAATGAGTTAGGAAGCGTTTCCTCTTCTTCAGTTTTTGGAAGAGTTTGAGAAGGATTGGTGTTAATTCTTCTTTACATGTTTGGTAGTGGAGCCATCTGGTCCTGGGCTTTTCACTGTTGGAAGGTTTTTCATTCTCAATTCAATCTCCTTCCTAGTTAGAGGTCTATTCAGATTTACTGTTTCTTCATAATTCAGTCTTGGTAGGTTGTGTGTTTCTAGGAGTTTGTCTGTTTCATCTAGGTTGTCCAGGTTGTTGGCATACGGTACTCAGTTCGCAGTACTCTTTTATAGTCCTTCCCCCGCCCCCCGTAGAATTGCTGGTAATGTCACCACTTACATTTCTGATTTTAGTAATTTGAGTCTTCTTTTTATCTTATTAAAGGTTTGGCAATTTGGGTTTTTTTTGCTTTTTTTTTGAAGAACCAATTCTTGGTTTTGTTGATTTTTCTCTATTGTTTTTCTATTCTATTTATCTCTGCTCTCATCTTTATTATTTCCTTTGTCCTGCTAGCTTTCAGTTTAGTTTGTTCTTTTTCTAGTTCCTTTAAGGTATATAGTTAGGTTGTTTTGACATCTTTTTTTAATGTAAATGGCATTGCTATTAATTTTCCTTTTTAGTATTGCATTTGTTGCATCCCATAAATTTGAGTATGTTGTGTTTGCATTTTAATTTGTTTCAAGGTATTTTCTAATTTCCCTTGTGACTTCTTTGACCCTTTGGTTGTTGAAGAGTGTGTTGTTTAATTTCCACGTATTTCGGAATTTTTCACTTTTTCCTTTTGCTGTTGATGTCTGGTTTCATTCCTAGTGATCAGAAAAGATACTTTGTATGATTTCGTCTTTTAAAATTAATTAAGACTTGTTTTGTGGTCTAAAATACAGTTGCTCCTGGAGAATTCTCCATGTACACTTGAGAAAAATGTGTATTCTGCCTTTGTTGGGTGGAGTGTTCTGTATTTGTCTATTAGGTCTAATCGATCTCTCGTGTTGTTCAGGTCCTCTGTTTCCTGTTTGATCTTCTGTCTGCTTATTTTATCCATTGTAGAAAGTGAGCTATTGAGTTTCCTGCTATTATCGTAAAGCTGTCTTTTGTTCCCTTCAGTTCTGTTAATGTTTCCTTCATATATTTTGGACCTCTGATGTTTGGTTGATATGTGCTTAGAATTGTTATATATTTTTGGTGAATTGACCCTTTTATCATGACATAATGTCATTCTTTGTGTCTTGTAACAGTTTTTGATCTAAAGCCTATTTTGCCTGATATGAGGATAGCCACTCCTGTTTCCTTTTGGTTACTATTTGCTTGGAATATCTTTTTTAATCTTTTCACTTTCAACCTATGTGTGTCCTTAGATCAAAAATAAATGTCTTGTAGACAACATATAGTTGGATTCATGCTAAAGTTGGAAAACCACTGTTTTAAAGTGATCAGACCAGTTCATTAACATGTCAGAAGTTATGTGGGCAATGAACATTACCCTTCAAAGGAATCTCTTGAGAATGTAGATCCTTTAATATTGCTGCCGTTTTTCAAAATACATTTAGATGCCCCTTTTGGATTATATTTGAGAGCCAATTTGAGGCATAGGAGAAAATTAGTTTCATTATTACTAATTTATTATCATGTACTTTAGTCTTAGGAATGTTCCAAATGATTTTTTTACCTATTTTCAGAAATAAGATCCACCTTCAAAAGTTTGTCATCACTGGGAATATTTAAAAGAATGTGATGTATGTAGGGTCTCATATAGGAGAAAGAGAACTATTGAAAGGTTTAAAGAAATTCAACCATTGAAGAAGGTAGGCACCCTTAGGACATACAGAGCAGAGATTCTAGCTTTAGGTGAATAGCAGAGTGAATTTTCAAAACAGTAAGCCACATACCACTTCTCTCCTTAAAACCCTTAAAAGCTCTCTCCTTAAAAGCGCCCCTTTCTTCCTCAGAGTAAAAGCCTGATTTCCTATAATTGCCCTCAAGGCCCTGCTTGATCTCTCCTTCCCCAGCCTCCCTCTATGAAGGCACCTCCTGCCTCTGCCCTCTCTCCTACTCTGCTCTAGGCTACCTGCCTTGCTGTTTCTTAACACACCTTGCTCCCAGCCTGTTCTTGCCCCAGAGCCTTTGCACTTGCTCTTTTTCCAGGCAGAATTTTTCTTCTCCCACATATTTGCATACTTTGACTCTCCTTACCTTCAGATGTATTAGCCTTGTCTTCCTAATCACTCTATATAAAATGGTAACTCCTTTTCCCTCTTATTCTGCTTGATTTTTGTCCATTGTATTTCTCACCAGCTGCCACTGTGTATTTACTTGCTTATTTTTTGTCTCTATTTCCCATGAGAGCAGGGAATTGTTAGTTTTGTTCATTACTTTATTGTCAGTATCTAGAACAGGGTCTGGCAAACTGTAATATTTAGTAACTGTCAAATGAGAAAATTAACAGCCATGCATTATGGTGATTGTGTATCTTAGATTTTCCAGGACATAACTTAGATATTCTGGCTTATTAATGTCATATCATGGGATTACAATATTTGGAATGAAAACGTGATCATATATGTTGGTATTGTGTGATCATTCCAAGTCTGAGATTCCCCATAACCCAGGAGGCTTGGCATGCGGTGGGTGCTCCCCAGTGGTCTGTGGATGAATTGAATGAAGACCTTCAGTAGCATTTCAGTTGACCCTCTTTCTGCCCCTGACCTAAATGTGGTTTTATAGACCATGGTTAATGATTCCAGATCCTGTGTTTCTGTGAGGTCTGTGATCCGCCGCAATTATTTCCGGAACAGAAACTTTCTTGGGGTGAAATGGTCAAAGCCTGAGGCTAAATTTGTTTTAATTAAGTGTAATTCATTGAATTCAGCTTGGTTAATAACTAACATTACACAATTTCTCCTGGCGGTACGGTGACTTCAGGTATGAGGTCCTAGAAATAATGCAAAGCAGAGGGATTTTCTCAGTACAGCTCAGACAAGGGCAATGAGGCAGAAAGAAGTCCATGGCATGCTGCATTGGCCAGAACTGTGTTCCGGAAGCTGCTGGAGAGCTGCTAGCTCTCCCAAATTAAAACGTAATTCAATGAATGTCTGTTGCGTTGGGGAAAGGTCATGAAATGGTTTAAATTCTGTTGAGATTAATGTTGACTTCTTGTGATCTTTGCATTCAGGACTTGACCCTGAAGCATGGCTGGCGAACGGGTGCAATTATCCCAGAGTTAAGATCTGAGCTCAGAATTATGAACACGGAGCAGTACATTCAAACTATGACCTGGCTACAGACCTTGACTGGGTTATTGGAGCAGATGCAGGTTTGGGATTTTTTTTCTCTCCTACTTTTTCTTTAAGGCTGAGGTTAGTCCACTGGTCAAAGTTATTTTCAGGTACTTTTATATTGAATTGTGGTCCTGAAGTATGAGGCATAAATTATCCTGCAGAATAACCACTGGGGTGATTTTGCCCCTAAAAGAGCCTTGCCATTTTCCCTAAAGAGAATTTTTAAGATGGCTCCCATAGCCATTTGGAGAAAAGTTTTGTGGGGCCCGTGTGGGAAATCTGGTGTCCTTACTTCCCCACTAAAGCCCCATCGGGAGACCAGTGGGACTCAGGAACCTCCGCCAGTGTTTGGGTCCAGTCCTGCTTCTGTCTTTAGCCTGCGGTGGGACTTATCCGTTCGGGGCCTCCGTTTCCCCGTCTGTAAAATGGAATGAACACTTCAGGCTGGGCACCACGGCTTACTGGGAAGAGTCCCAAAGCAAGAGTCAAGATCCCTGTGTGCAGCCTCCATCTGATTTTGAAGATAACACCTACAGTTGGTTGGCGCACTGGAGTTCAGTGGTGTGTTTTTCTTTCTGTAAGTTACATAGCCAGTTTGGGGCAGTTAGTGAGGAAAGTTGTTTCAGCAGTGATTTCCTGGCCCGTGGAAGCTGCCCTGTGTTGCAGCTGCGACCCCTCCCCAGTCTCACGACGCACCTTGCTTTCCCCCCGGTTCAGCTGGCCTGGCCCGCAGCGGTCTCGGGGTGAGTGAGTGCCGACTCCTGTAGGTTAAGGGGCATGGATGCTTGCTCTCTTGGCTGTGGCCTCTGGCCATGGCCTGGTGCCCACGGCCTGCCGGCCTGCTTTGGAAATGGGCCGGGAGCCGCCTTGCCTGGCCCAGCTGGCAGCAGACCCGGGCAGGGCTGCGGGGAGTGGCAGGTCCTCACTCCAGGGTGCACCCTTGCAGGGCGTGGGGCCTCACACGTCGCCCAGGCCTCGCTTCCAGCGCGCTCTGGCTGCGTTGCTCCTTGGCTCATCTCTCATGAGGACTGGTTCTGTTTTCCTTCCTGTGCTTGTCTGTGAGGTGACCGTCCAAAAATAAAAGGCATCAGTTCTGGGTTAACGTAGCTTTAAGTCTGCGCATAGGTCATACAGTAATAATAGCTACTCTTCAGATGCCGGGCATTGTGCTGAATGCTTGCTCTGCGACATTACTTATAACTCGTCCCAGCTGTCCAGTGTACGATTTTCCACCTTAGAAGAAGGAAACTGAGTGTTTGAGAGGTTGGGTAATATGTCAAAGGTCATAAAATGACAGAGCAAGAACTTGAACCTAGGCTGCGTGGTGCCCAAGTCCCTGCTTTCAAGCGCTGCACTGAAGTGCTTCTTTGCTGTGCGGTTTAGAGCTCTTGGGTGTAGCCAGACCCCTTGCCTTAGGTGCGGTCTCTCTGTGACGCAGGTAGCTGGTCAGCTACACAGGTGCAGCCTGCAGGTAGATGGTGTCGCTGCATTTTAGCTTTGAGAACAAATTTATTTCTTGTTTTCCTGTCTCTGACCTGTATAAAAAGTTTGATGAATAAGGAGTGTGTGTTTTAGAGAACGGAAGTGCTGGGAAGATTTCTGTGATTTATAGAGTTAATTGTATAAGGCGTGGGGTTAGGGAAGGAAGAAAAGGGAATTGACATTCATGCTGCCGCCCCATTTTACAGGTGAGGAAACAGGCTGAGAGATAAGTAACTTTTCCAGAATCTCAAAGTTAGTGACAGCAGAATCAAGCGATATAGAAGTAAGGACTTACTATGCTCCAGACTCCAAGGGCTTTACGGGCATTTCATTCAACAACAGCTTTTGGAAGCGGGCACTGACATCACCCCCATTTTACAGATGAAGAACCGGAGGCAGAGAGGAGAAACTAACTTGCTGGGCTTAGACCAGGCTGTCTGGCCCCAGAGCCCTCATCTCCGTGCTGTGTCACCTCGGTGTCTGGAACACTTCCGTCAGGGTGGATTCACTAGGACATGGAGGAGGGTGGCTGATAATTAGAACAATATCCAAATGAGCATCACTTCTCCCTGTTCCCTATCTCCTCTCTCCTCTGCCTCTGTGTTCACCTGGAAAACTATACATTATTCCAGTGATCCCGTGTCAGATGTTTCTGTAGCTCCCCTTTTTCCGATAGTACGCACATAGCATGTTATCTGGACTGTTTTCTGAGGAGAGAAATTTGTCCTCTGAGGTTGGCTGTGATTTTTTTTTTTTTTTTTGGAAGCCAGCAGTGTTGTTTGGAGCCCAGTCTGATGAATTAAATGCCAGTGTTGAAATTTTGGTTTTAAAAAAGTAGCTATGAAGAATAATTTTTGTTCACTAGCCTTGAGGTGCACTCTCAAGTGGTATGGCTCATGGTGGTAGTGCCGGTGGATGGCGTGGTGTATAGTGTAGAGGCTTCCCAGGTAACCACTTCGGAGCCACGATTAACCCAGGGTGGACAGGCTTCTGCAAAGAGCCAGCTAGTCACCGTGTTAGGCTGTGCGGGTCCTACGGTCTCTGTTGCAGCTACTCAGCTGTGCTTGTAGCACCAAAGCAGCCTTAGGCAGTATGTAAACAACCGGTTGTAGCTGTATCCCTATAACTGTATTGGTGGACACTGAAATTTGAATTTCATGTCATTTTCACGCATCATGAAATTATTTTTCTTTTGATTTTTTTCCAACAGTTTCAAGAGGAAAATCCTTTCTTAAGCTCATTAGGCCAATAGAAAAGTGGGTGCTGGGCTGGATTTGGCCTCCCCTGGCACAGGCTGTCAGGCTGCTGGCTAGATTGCGATATCCTGCTCTCACAGGGCTGGGCCGGCCTGTACAGTACATTTTTGTAGATTGAAGTCATGAAGGGCTGAGTATGCTAACTAATGAGTGAGGCTAAAGATGGCTGAGCTGACTGTAGGATGAGCCTCTGGTGTGGGCTTCTGCTTAGTCTTTTCCCGTGCTAACTACCCACCCTTGAGTACATGGTATCACTTAAGGGTTAATTATAACTAATGAATACCCAGTCTTTGAAGTCTTTTCAAGTAGATTTCAGACACCTGAGATTGCTATTTTACAGAGCTTGGCCTTGTAGGGGGATCAGAGCTGGAGAAATGTGTGGCTCAGGAGAAATTGTTTTCTTTTAATGGGAGAGCCTTGGGTGTGTTTAAACGCTGATGGGAAGGATCCAGTGCTGATGGATCAATCCAAGGAGGTGGATCACGTGGGAGAGATGATAAATGCTAGAGAAAGGGCAGGTGGGTGCGGGTAGGCCTTGGATGGGAGGGTGCAAGGGGAGGCTGGGTTAAGGTGCACACCCCCAGAGCTCATATGCCCTCTCCTCTGGGGATGCTCCTAGCTCAGATCTCTGGGGCGTTCCTCCTTAGCATGTCCCTCTGGGAACCTTGGGCTTCGCTGGAGATGATCTGTCATCCTTGGCTGCCCCCCATTCTGGAAAAGCTGTGCTGGAGAAAGTGCCTTGGACTTGGAGCCTCTTCATGTCTGTGGAGCCTTCATGTCTGTGGAGCCTCTTCATGTCTGTGGAGAGTGGAGAGAGGCATTCACATGGCCTGTGGCAGCTAGTTTCCAAAAGGAGGGAGCAAGTAGACTCACTTCGGTCATCTTTCTTCTGGTCACTAGTCAGAGAATTCTCCCCTCCTGCAAGTACGGGAGAAGCTTCTCCTTCATACTGGACACAAGTGCAGTTCGTGGGCCAAGAGGGGTGTATGGGCAGAGGTGGGAGGGAAAATCCCCGCCCACAGGCTGATAGCCCATCCTGTGTGCTGTCACATTGTTTTGTCCCGATCTGTGTACCCCCCGCCAGGGCTCCATCTTTTCCTCTCTTAAATCTTCAGTAGATAGCACAGTGCTTGCCACATAGTCAGTGCTGAATATGTATATGGACACGTGTGTGTACGTGTATATCTGTGTACAAGTGTGTATATGAATGTGTGCATGTGTGTGTATATCTGCATGTATCTATCTATATAAATAAATTCCTTGTGGCACCCTACAGAGTTTTGACCTAGTCTCATGCTTTGTAGTGCCTGAGTTCTATAGTGAGTAATTTGTTGATCTAAAATGTGAGCGCTGATTGAAACCACACTCGTAGGACCTACCTCAACACCTCCAGAGGTGCTGGACCAGAGGTGCTCCAGTAACACACGGCCAGTGGTCATTCAGTGGCGGCTGCTTCCGGCTGGTGTGGGCAGCGGTGCTGGGCCGGAAGTCCAGATGACAAGCTCAGGGTTTTGTCTGAGTGGCAGAGGCCTGTAGCAGGCGACTTAGTCAAGCTGTTGACCCGGGCATACGTGATAAACAGAAGGGCCTTGGCTGCCACGTCAGAAGCAGATGGTTTGCGTGTTCGGTGTTTTCCTCCGGGTCCTGAGGCTGCCCCTGTGACCATGGACTCCAGGGAGCCCCATCTGGCCCCTGTGGTCACGTGCACCTCTGGCTGCGCTCAAGGGTTCCCGTTCAGCCTCAGGAGCCTTGGAGAGACACTTGTGAGAATCCGTGTGTTAGGGTGTGTACGGTTGTCATTTTCTTTTTGCCTTTTGCTCACATTTCAGCCCACCCAGAAAATTCTCTGCTTCTCTGTCTGGGTGAGGTGCTCTGCCTTCTTGCCTTTTATAAAAACAATTTTTTTTTTCCTTAAACACTTTAAAAGATAATATTAAGGAAAAAGATTAAAGCCAATTATAATTCAACTACCCTTGCACAAATTAAAGAAAAACTTCCCTGTTAATTTCCAAATATAGGCACATGTTTTTTACATGCTTGTAACTTGTGGATGTACTGTTACACCTGCTATTTCCACTTAACTGCCGTTTGTGTGTGTGTATAATACGTATATTTATGATATATATAAATGTGTATTAGGTAGCCTGTATTAAGTATATGTTTATGTGTGTAATGGATAATCCGTGTGTAATGGATACGTTACGCACGTATAATACACGTATATTTTATGTGGATGCATATGCATTGTGCTTATACAAAGCCTTTAATAATACTTTAATATCTCTAGTTTGATGGGAGCCTTGCTTAATGGCATCATAATACGCCCCGTGCACTTGGTGGAGAAGGGCAGGCGGCAGCTGGGAAGTCTGAACGTGTATTTTGTCCTGCAGGTGCCTGTCTCTTAGACCTGAATAAAATTCCTCCCAGAAGAGCTGCCCATTAGAAAATTCTCATGACCTAATAGGTTTATTCATACCCAGAACCTTCTCAATAACTGGCTTGTGTCCTGCAGGTTCACAGAGATGCGGAGTCACAGCTGGTTTTGCAGGAGTGGAAAAAGGAGAGGAAGGAGATGAGGTAAGAGGGGCCTGTTTTGAATAGAGTAAATCCCCCACCCTGGCCACGCTCACTCAGCCCACATGCCTGGCGCAAGGCCTGCCTGAAGCAGGCTTCGAAACAGTCTTTCTCAGCTGCCAGGGGTGACTGTGACCCCCCAGCATCCAGAACGAGCCAGCTGCCATTAGTGATGAGTGACATTTCCTCGAGGCAGCAGTGAGCTCCCTCACACCTGCTGCCTGCCCTCAAGTTTGTTGTCTGTCCATCCCTCCTCCCATCCATCCCTCCTTCCAGCCCACTTAACTTCCCCGTTTGGGCAGCCATTGGTCCAGTTGTCGGCAATGCCGGTGGCCCAGCATGGCTAGTGGGACAGTAGCCACCGAGCCACAATTAATTCTTGGGGCTTCTACAACCCTGGTGCTTATTTGTAACACTGCTGTTTTAGGAATGTGCAGTCACTCAGTATCATGATGTCTATTGGTGAAGAAAACCCATCTGCTGTCAGAAAAGTTTGGTGGGTGTGTGTCTTAAGGGAACAGTTATTCTTGATTTTTTTTTTTTATTATTAAACTTGTTGATTTACAGTATTGTGTTAGTCTTCAGGTGTACAGCTTCAGATTCTTTTCCATTATAGGTTATTACAAGATACTGAATATAGTCCCATGTGCTCTACATGTGCTCTCCATCCTTGTTGTTTATATGTTTTATATATAGTAGTGTGTATCCATTAACCCCACACTCCTAATTTATCCCCTCCCCTCTCCTTTTCGCTTGTTTTCTCTGTCTGTGAGTCTGTTTCAGTTTTGTAAATAAGTTCATTTGTATTATCTTTTTAGATTCCACATATAAGTGATACCATATAATATTTGTCTTTCTCTGTCTGACCTACTTCACTTAGTATGATAATCTCTAGTTGCATCCATGTTGCCACAGATGGCATTATTTCATTCTTTTTTTATGGCTGAGTAATACTCCACTGTACATATGTACCACATCTTCTTCATCCATTCATCTGTCAATGGACATTTAGGTTGATTTTAAGGGAACGATTATTCTTAAGAGACCCTGTGGACAGTTGTGCTTTCCTGTAGAAGAGGATGGATGCTGTGCATGTAAACACTGTTGATGTGACCATTTCTGCTCTTGTGGTTCCCTCCACACCCCCCTCCCGGGCACAGCTGTCCCTAAGGTTTGTTAGTAGTGCTCACTTCCTGGGTTCTGGCCTCTGAGCAGTGGGCAGCCTGGGGGGCGCTGTGGTGTGCGTGGAGAGGGGCAGAGTCCATCCCTCTGGGCAGCAGAAGCCACGGCTGTATTGAATCAATCCTTCCTCTTCCCTCTCAGCGTGCTGGCTGTTGGGGGCTTATTCCAACGTGATTATTGGTCTAAAATGTTGGGTGAGAGGGTGATGGACATATAATGTCATTTGACTCTGGGACCCTTGCCCCTCAAGGCCAGACCTGAGTCCTACACTCCAGGGACCTCAAATTATTAAAGAAAAGAATCGTTTCACCCAGCAGAGATTTTGTTTTGAATTCGCATCTCTAACAACCTCACATCTCAATGAGATTTTTCAGTGAAAGTATAAAAACCATTTATGTTGCTCCACCTGCAGACCTAATTGAGGTCTTTCAATTTTCTTCTTTATTGTTGTAGCATCTGCTGTCACCATGTGACGAAGGAAGGCCTCTACCAACTAGTGGCTTTTATCACACAGTTGTGTAAAGGATTATGTTTTTTGCTGTGTTTATAACTGATTTTTTAACAGTCAAATGGCATTTATCCAGTTTGCTGGAACAGTCTGTGTGTAGGGGTCCTGGCCATTGGATTGGATGGTGTGCATATCCCACGTATGTG
Source organism: Delphinapterus leucas (assembly GCF_059928025.1). Classification (NCBI taxonomy): domain Eukaryota; kingdom Metazoa; phylum Chordata; class Mammalia; order Artiodactyla; family Monodontidae; genus Delphinapterus; species Delphinapterus leucas. Next base: position 84,532,639 of record NC_143139.1, on the reverse strand, counting down.
TGACGGGGTGTTGTTTTACACACAGACACGTGTCTGCACACCTGCAGGGGCTTAGAGCCTGGGGTAGGGTGACCAGTCTTGCAAGATGCCTGTAATCCAGGCTTTAAGGAGGTGCTTGAAGCTCTGTAATGGATGGTAGAGATGTGTTTACATCACTATAAAATAATCCTTAATCTCTCAGACATAAAGTACTTTTGAGTTTATGATATGCTTTTATTTCTCTTTCCTTACTTAGTTCTCAATATAACCTGATGAAAAGGGGGCCTTTGTCCCATTCCGTAGACAAAGGAAGTTTGGAGACTCTGAGAACATTCTGCATCTCTGTGGACCTTCAGAAGCAGCTCCCGCACCCTCTGTTTTTGTTTGGGAAATGGGGTGTGCAGGTTTAGAGGCTCACGCGTTGCCGCTGGAGCCTTCGGCAGTGTTCTCTCTGGCTGGCCTAAGTGGGGAATGTGATCAGAGCCAGTTGATGGATGAATGGACAGACTGTTTTCTCGATTAGAAATCGGAGCTGCTCTAGGCTAATTTGAGTCCTGTACGTGTGAAAGAGTGATTTAAAAAAAAAAATCTTTTTATTGACGTATGGTTGATGTACAATATTACATCAGTTTCAGGTATACAACATAGGGATTCACATTTTTTATAGATTGTACTCCATTTATAGTTATTATAAAATATTAGCTATATTTCCCGTGCTGTGCAATATATCCTTGTAGCTTATTTATTTATTTTAAACTTTTTATTTTACATTGGGGTAGAGTTGATTAACAATGTTGTGTTGGTTTCAGGTGTACAGCAGAGTGATTCAGTTATACGTATACATGTGTCTGTTCTTTGGGAAACAGTGATTTTGATTTTATTCGATTTCGGTAGCTAAAAGCAGACCTTTTGGGAATCACTGTCTCTTGCCTCTTCAGAGAAATGACCAAAGGTTCCTTCAACACCCAGTTCGGAAGCTTGTTCCGCACAGACCAGAACCCCACGTACTTCCTGCGGCGCCTGTCGCGGTTTGCCGACATCTACATGGCGTCCCTGAGCTGCCTCCTGAGCTATGATGTCAGCCACACGTTCTACCCCCGGAGAACCCCGCTGCAGCACGAGCTTCCTGCCTGGTCTGACAGGCCCCCGGCCACCAGGCTGCCGCTCCTGCAGGAGGCCCAGGTCAAGTAGCCAGCGGCCCAGGCACCCTGGGCGCGAAAAGCCAGGACCGGCGGCGGCCCCGCACCGGGCAGACTTTGCATGGACGTGACTGTGCTTACGGACATGCCTTGTGATACCTATTTTGTACATTACGGAGGATACCCCCCAGCTCGTGAAGACAGGAGCTCGCAGCCCAGAGGGACTGCCTTCCTGTACATGTGGGGACAGCGGCTGGCTTCCTGTCAACACCCTGTGATCGCCCTTCTTGTTTACTAAGGTACCGCGACCGGCGTCAGATTTTCTGGGACGGGGAGGCTTCTTGATACCATCTCTGGATTCCAGCAGGTGACGTTTTGAAACTCTTGATTCTTCCATGCAAAACGCATGGAAAAAGTGAACATTCACGGGCAGTGCAGGGGCCCAGTGGTGTGCACCGGTGAACTGCTCACAGAAAGCTGGTGCTTGAGCGAGCGCTGCGATAGCATACCACTGTGTCAGTGGCAGAGCTGGTCCCCAGACGGCAGCCGGTTCCCAGATATCTTCTGGTACTAGGGCTTTGGCACTCTGGTGCCTCACTTGAAAGCAGACTCAGCCTCTCTGGAAGTCTTTCGTGAGAAAGAACAAGGGGAGTTGCAAGTCCTTGGCCTTGATTGTCCTCAGTATCCGTGTCCCGTGTCCTGCCCCCTGCTGGGGAAGGACCATTGTGCCCCAAGTGATGGGCAGGTTCACTCTTTTCCCCAGAAGAGGTGGGCAAAGAGAGAAGAGCTTCTGGTTAAATTTCCAGCCAGCAGAACAGACTTTGTAGAAGGAGGCTGTGAGAAATAAACAGGTCAGAAGACAAATGCCAGTGCATTTGTGTTGGGTCTACAAGGAATTTATTTTAGCTGAAACTGCTACCTGTATATTGCTTGAATGTGATCGTTGGAGGATGGAAAATGAAACAAAAAAAATGTCCTTGTAATGAAGAGCCACGCCGTGACCCCTACTGGCTGTGTTGCAGTCTTATTAACGTGTATTACCAGAAACCGTCCTTGTTGGAGGGAAACGAGCAGATGCCTGTCTCTCCTGACTTGTCAGCCGAGGAGAGGGGCTTGAATCTAGCAGGAGGGGAGGGAGGTGGCCCTCTCCTCTTAGCCATCTTCCACCCTCTCCTCCTCTTAGATTGCTTTCCTGCCATGTTTGTATGTTTGGGGAGTTTGGGTGGTTTTCTTTAGGTGTCTGTGTTAAAGGTGGGCGAGGATAAAGGACGCTGAAGCTAAGAGAAACAGAGTTGGAAATGACCTAGCTGGCTGAGTGTTCCCATTTCCTTCTGAGGACAAGGCAAGGGACACGCATCCTTAAACCTAAAGGATGCAGGTACAGGAGGAAGGGGGCTTGTGGAGAGAGGGCTCGCGTATTCAGCGTTTTTAATGGATTCGTGTATGGAGCCAGTTGTTGATGAAATGCTCGCTTGGCCTTCCACAGGATACCTGCCCCAGTGTGGAAATTAGATGAGTCCCACAGCACGCATTGTAATGCTGCTTGTTATAATGGGAGTGTGCTTGTGATATTTTCTTGTATTTAACTAAAATAGTGAAGGTGATTCTCTAGACCCAATAGGCCCAATTAGCCCCCGTTTTTTCCTTCTAAATTTTATTTGAAATGCAGTAGAGTCCATTCCTTTTTCAGACAGCAGGAGGCGTTTTGTTTGCTGTTTGTTAGCGCTCAGGGGTTTTACGCATCCGAGTGCATTGGAAGACTGGCGTTTCGGGGGTGCAGGTGGTGCCCAGAAATGTTCAGTGTTGGGGTCCTCAGAGGATACACTGGTGCTTTGGGCTGCTAGTTTCTGCTTTGGAGAAGCTGAGTGAGGAAGTAGGTATTATTTTAAAACATTTTCTTAGTTTTTATCAGGTATTCATTAGATATCTCCTAGGTGCCAGTGATAGGGTGTCTTGTTTACTCAAGAATGCAGTACAACTATTCTTACAACCTGCTTTCATGTACATCTAGGTTAGGTGACCCAAGCCTGGGGGGAAGAAATAGATTTTCTGGGTGTGAATAATGAGTTTTACGACTTTTTACCAATTAAGGTTTCGGTCTGTGGGCCATGGTACGTGGCGGTATTGAGATCTCTCTGCGCAGGGCCCAACTGAGCATGCGCCTGGCAGATGTGAACCCGCGCTGGGGCCAGGACAGAGGCATTCTTGTCTGTGCTCAGTCTTAACTTGTCACTGTTGTGACTCAGCTGGTTTTCAGCACGACGCACTGCATTTTGTTCTTCCCGGTTTGTCCTCTGGTGCGCGCACTTACGAAGGCATGTGGGTACAAGGGAAGGGAGTCTATTTTCTACCACTTAAAACATCAGTTTGGAAAGTGAACGGAATAAAATTAGTTTGCACATTAAAAAAATATTTTCTGTTTTTAGCATCAGTTAGACTGATTTTCTCTGAATGATGTGAGCAAAAATTCACAGTCCAGGGGCAGTCCTTGCCCCCCAAGGCTCACGTCCCTGTAGCTGGTTGCCCTGGAAGGAACCTGCACAACTCGTTTTTCCAGAGTTGTTTTTAATAGATGAAACCTGGCTTTTAATATATTTTAGGAGTTTGTCTTAGAGCTCCCACTTTCCTCCTAACATGGCCTCTTTTTTTTTTCCCCCTTTCAAAAATTCTCTTCAGCTCCGTTAATGCCATCCAACATAAACCACATGTTACTGATTCAGGCACATCTCAGACTAAATTCCTAGTCGCTTTGAAGGCATTGGGCCTCTTAATTAGTGCAAAGGAGAAATGAAAAGTAATCTTTCTTCCTAGCTAATTTAGCTTTGGGTGACCTAAATAGTGTTCCCTCTCTTTTTGTCCCCAAAGGCCTCTAAAGCGGTAGAGTGTGTGCTAAATACTGGAACTGGATTCCACTCAGCCGAATGCTCACCTGCTGCACGCACTCGGGAGCCCTTGTCTCGAATGTGCTCTCAGACTAAATTTGGCCAGAGGCAGGGTTCCTTGATTGCTCTCTTCAACTACTAGGGAGCCAACCGATGATCTGCCCTCTTAGTATTGATTTCCTTTTGTACCAGTTCTCTGCGTTAGCATATGGGAGCTTGGCTCCAAGTTCAGCTAACCTTTAATACCCTAGTGGATTGAGGAAAAGAAAGGAAGTGAAGTTTCCCTAATGCAAGGTTCAGCAAACTTTTCCTGTAAAGGGCCAGGCAGTAAATACTTTCAGCTTTGCGGGCCATTTTCTGCGGCCCCTCTCTAGGACTGGGCCTGCCTGTGGTCCAGTACAGCGTGGCTTATGAAAACAGGCTGCAGGCTGGATTTGGCCTTTGGGCCATGGTCTGCCGAGCCCTGCTCTGATGGATCGTGTTGGTGGCAATGGCGAGATGACCTTGCTGAAAGCACGCGGATGAAGCAGCCCACAGTTGGGTGCAGCCAGTAGAAAGTTCTGTAGGTAAGTGCGCCATGTTCCCCTACGAGCTACTCTCTGGGCATATTTACTTTTATGGCCAGTGGCAAAATACTGTGTTTCCAGCACACGGCACGATTGTCGTTGTGTAATTGAGCTGCCAGACTCGGCATTCATTGAATATACCTCTCATTGCCCTCATCTGTGATTGTGCTAGTAGCGTGTGATGGGCTCGGATGCCCAGAAGACCCTTCAGGACCGAAGGACTTAATCCCCGCAACTGCTGGGTGTGCTGCTGGCTTACCGTCCGCAGCCGTCAGTCCTCCTTGGGAGCTTCCCCTGCTGAAAAGTCCTGCCTCGGATGCGGATGTGGTCAAGCTCCCTCCCTGGAGCAACTCTGAAGGCCTTTCAGCTCCAGAGCTGGGGGGAGGGCACACAGCTGAGGCCTCTCTGTCTGCACTGCAGCCCAGCTCCCTTCCCATCCCCTCTCCCCTTCCCGGGTGTTGATCCCAAGGACAGTCCCCATCTCAGTATCTGCTCTCCAAGGAACCAACCCACAGCAGTGCTCTGTACTTTTCTATACTGCAGGCTTGAACTCTGACTTAGGAAACTGTTTTTTTAGTAGAATGACAGATTGTGCCTGTTTAATTAATTTCAGGCACAATGAATGCAAATTAGATAGACTTACTGTTTATTCTGAATGTGAATTTGCTATTTATTCTAAATGTTGATTTTATGTTACATGACTTTGAACTTGTTGCCAAATAAAAGTTTGAATTGTATTGTCCAGTTTATTCTAAGTCATCTGTTTTGTGTGCTTCAGTCAGTGGCAAAGCTGTATCACATTCTAATGTACCCCAAAAAGAGTATCCCTGAGAGCAAGGGTGAAAGATTTATGGTTCATTTCTCACCACCCTTGTTCTCCCACCCCCAGCAAAGCACACTTGCTTGTTTTCAGAGCTCGAGGACCATGTAATTAAGCCACGGAAGGAAAATTGGTATGCGTTTGGCCTTAGGTGGGCAGCAGGTAAGTCACCTGGAATTTCTGTCTCTCACAGACTGTTCCCTCCTTGAGAACAAGGAGATGACAGTGAGCCACCTGTTTGTCTGCAGTCAAATTACCAGGGAAGCTGGAAATTGGAAGCAGTGTTTTTAAGGGAAGAAAATACTGCATAATACTGAATTGGGAGCGCGCGCTGTGAAGTCAGTTCACTGCTGGGTTTTGGGTAAATTTATATTTTGAAGAGCCTTCTAAAAAACCTGAATTGTGTGTGTGTTTCACCTTAATGTCCTTGACCTCTCGTTGTGCCAGGAACTTCATCTCATGCACTCCTCCCACGGATACCTGCTGTTTCCCGTCTTAATCACGTGCCTTTCTGTCCCTCTGATGGTGGAGTTGGTGGAGTCACTAGTGAATCGGTCCCACGTGCCTGTGGAGAGTGAGTTTCTGGAAACCTGGCGTTGCCCTCATCACGGCACGTTGTCCGAGAGGAGGTGGTGAGTTGTTCTGTGCCTGCCACGGGGGCGTCTTCTTCCCTTTCCTAGAGTTGTGAGAAAGCTTCTGAGACCCTGGGGCTTCTGGACTTTGGACTTGGCTCAGCAAAAACCCTGATGATGTGGAACAAAGTCGTTTGGGTTGCAAGGGCGATGGAGAGGAGAGTCTGAGGTCTGCTCAGCCCAGAGCAGGGCTTCTCCATCCCCAGCACTGGCTCCTGAGCATGGCCAGTGCTACCTCCAGGGACAGCTTGGAAATGGGTGGTGGGTGGGCTGGAGGGTGCCCGGTTGGCACAGTGATGGCGAGGCCACTTTGGGCCTTTTGAGGGTGTGGTGGACATCCTGCCTTGCAGAGTCCTGCACGGTGCAGAACTGGCCTGAGCCTACACATCACTTGTGTAAAATTCCAGAACGTTTTCATACCCCCAGAAGAAACCCCGTACCTCTTAGCAGTTACCCCAGTTCAGTGTTGGGGTCCTCACCACTCACTCACCTTTCTGTCTATGAATTTGCCGATTCTGGACATTTCCATGTAGATAGACTCATACGGCATGTGGTCTTTCGTGTCTGGTTTCTTTCACTGAGCATCATGTTTTCAAGGTTCATCCGTGGTGTTGCATGTATCAGTACTTAGTTCCCTTTTAGGGTGAAATGCTATTTCATGGTGTGGCTAGACACACGGGTTATCCATTCATGAGTTGGTAGACATTTGGGTTGTTTCCACGTTTTGGCTGTTATGAATAATGCTGCTATGTACCTACCTCTGTAATTTGTTGTGTGGACATGTTTTCACTTCTCTTGGGTCTGTACCTAGGAGTGGAGTTTCTGGATCACACGGTAATTCTGTGTTTAACTTTTTGAGGAGCCGCCAAACTGTCTTGCACAGCGGGGGCACCATTTTACACTCCCACCAGCAAATTAGGAGGGATCCAGTTTCTCCACATCCTTGCCAATACTTGCTATTGTCTGTGGTTTTGAGGATGGCCATCCTAGTGGGTGTGAAGTGGTATCTCAGTGTGGTTCTCATGTCTTCTTCACACAAGCAAACAAAACAGAGTTAAGAAAGAAGCGTTCCTAAGGCAGATGGTGGCTAATTGAAAAGGCCCTAAGAAGCCCAAACAAGTTGGCTTTACCTTCAAAGTTTGACCCCTCCTATGGCGAACAGTCGTTTTGTTTCCCAAAACACTGGATCTGTTCCATTGACTTTATTTCTATTCTGTAACCAATACGTCAGCACATTTCACGTGCCAGACACTGTGCTGGGTGCTGAGACATAAAGACGAATAGGGAGGTCCCTGCCTTTGGGAACTTACAGTCTAATAGGGAAATAAGACAAGGTCACTGGAGTGTTGGTCACTAAAGGTACACGGGAAGGACAGAAGAGAGTCAGGGAGGGAGCAGTCTCCGTGGGTTGGTGGGTGGATTTAACATGGTCCCTCACCCACAGAAACAGAATAATCCCCCAGATCAACCAAAGAGATGAGGTACGGCTTGAGTGTTTCATACTCTGAAATGTTAAAGGACCTTACTTTTCCCACCGGCAACTGGGGCTGAGGATTCACAGTTGACGGCCTTTCTGAGGCAGCGTCAGGGGCCCAGGCGGTGGCGGGTGATGTCTGGCTGGGGCAGGTCCGGCCCTCACAGTGCCCCCAGGGGGTCAATGCTGTCCAGCTGCTGGTCTTCAGGGTCCTGGAAATGAGAGGTCTGTGAGCCACGCAGAGGGTACAGGCCTTCTGTCTGTGAATCCTTCCGGGTCGAGCATTCTTAGGGCTACTGGTCTGAGGCCTTGATGGGGTTCAGGACACGCCACCCCCAAACAAAGCACCTTGGCACATTAAATGTCTTGAACTGAAGGAATTTTTTAAAAATGGCAGAAGCAGGAAGGTCACTCCGACGCCCCTGCCCTACCCCCTTGCCTTTCTTTCCTGAAACAGGTAACAGAATTCCCACGTGAAAGATGCCCTCCCTGTACCAGGAGGAAAGAAGACACCGCCACAGATGGGGAATCAGGGGACTAAAATCTGTATAAACAAACCTTGTTCATTAACCCTTATCTTCCTAGTGACTTCACCATTCACTACCCCTAGTGCCTTCACCATTCACTACCCCTAGTGCCAAACCTCTTTCCCTTGTCAATTCCTCACACATCATCTGTTGTCTAAAAGGTACAAAAGCTTCCTCTTCTGGTCCCTCCTTTGGGTCTTTGTTTTCTCCTGAAGGCTCCCACATACAGGTAAGCATTCAAAAAAATGTACATGCTTTTGTCCTGTGAGTCTGTCTTTATCAGTTTACTTTTCAGGCCCAGCTAGGGATCTTAGGAGGGTCAAGGAAAACTTCTTCCTCCCCTACAGCCTAAAACATGATTCTTCCCTCGGTGCCCCGTGGACACACGTGTTGGGAGCGAGCACGGCTTCACACTGCTGTCCCACGGCTCACGGCATGGAGGTTAGGGCCCCGTTCCGGGTGCAGTCTCTGCTGTTTGAAGGTGTGTGGCCCCGGACAGATCATTTGCACTGTGCTGTAGTTTCCTCATCTATAAAGAATCCTAGTAGTATTTACCTGACAGGGAGGTGTGAGGATTAAATTAGATACTACATTAAGGAAGATTAAAAAAGCACCCCACAAAAGGTGGCTGTTACTCTGATTACCAAAAAAACCTTTCCAGTTGAAAATTCATCCTGAACTAGGGTCTAATCAGAAGGCACAGTCCAGAGGCAGCCACTCTGAACCGCCTGCTGTCTGTGGCTCTGAGCAGCACTGAAGTTTTGTTAATTCGCATCATGGACGTTCATGCTGTCTAGATTGACTCCAGATAGTCTATAGGCAATGCCCGCTCCCTCAGTATAAAGGGCATGAGAATCAAGCACACTTGGGGCTGGTATCCTCAGCCTGGGATTCCCATAACTGGAACATTTTTGCCACCTGGTTGAATGAGAAGGGTTGAGCTGAACCCTGCATCTGGGATACTCTCTCACCTGCCTCCGGCGAGTCTTTCATGCACGGGGCTCATGGAGAGCATTGAACAGGATGTGTAATTTTTCCCCCTTGCTTTTAAAATGAGGTTGATTTCAATATCACAAGGCTTACAGAAATAGTCTATTAGTAGATGCAGTTTAGCTGAACTTGCCCTTGCAATTTGGACTGGAAACTTTTACATGGGTTTGATTGAAAAAACAGGATTTATGATCTGGTTATTTTTCAATATTGCAGACATATTAAATCTACCACAGGCACTAAGAACCATGGGATATTTGCATTTGGTTCACTGCAGAAAAATAGTAACAAATGTTGCACTCTACACGCTTACAATGGTACAATAAAGTACTGTAATGTTTCAGTGCCAACTTACAGAAATTCAATACAGCTCCTGCCCTGTGGAGTTGGGGTGCGTCACCCTCCCAAAGTGGATGTGTTCACCCCCGTGTAAGCTCTCTGAATCCCCTACTACTGGGACTTTATGGATGATGATGGGAGTAGAAGGATGTGAGCTCACCTTTTCTTATGAAAACACCAAAATCGCAACTAACTGCTGAACAACCATTGACAAAAAAAACACTGGAACCTACCAAAAAAGATATCCTACGTCCAAAGACAAAGAAGAAGCCACAGTGAGACGGTAGGAGGGGCACAATTGCGATAAAATCAAATCCCATACCTGCTGGGTGGGTGAACCACAAGCTGGAATATAATTATATAGCAGAGGTTCTCTCATAGGAGTGAAAGTTCTGAGCCCCACATCAGGCTCCCCAGCCTGGGGGTCTGGCAACGGGAGGAGGAGCCCCCAGAGAAACTGGCTTTGAAGCCCTGCAGGGTTTGATCGCAGGAATTCCACAGGACTGGGGGAAACAAACTCCACGCTTGGAGGGTGCACACAGGACCCAGAGGAAAAAGCTGTGACCTCATAGGAGCCTGGGCCAGACCTACCTTCTGGTGTTGGAGGGTCTCCTGAGGAGGTGGGAGGCGGCTGTGGCTCACTGCGGGGACAAGATACTGGCAGTGGTAGTTCTAGGGAGTATTCACTGGTGGGAGCCCTCTTGGAGGCCGCCATTTTCTCAACCAAGACGTGGTGCCACCCAACAGCCCGTAAGCTCCAGTGCTGGGATGCCTCTGGCCCGACAACCCAGAGGGTGGGAATACAGCCCCACCCATTAGCAGACAGCCTGCTTAAAGCCTTCCTGAGTGCACAGCTGCCTGGTAAACACACCCTCTGACATGGCCGCGGCCACCAGTGGGACAAGACCCAGCTCCACCCACCAGTAGGCAGGAACCAGTCCCTCCGACCAGGAAGCCTGCACAGCCTCGCCCACCAGGGGCAGACAGCAGAAGCAAGAAGAACTACGACCTTGCAGCCTGCGGAATGGAAACAGCAATCACCCAAAGTAAGACAAAATGAGACAGCAGAGGAATATGTCCCAGATGAAGGAACAAGATAAAACCCCAGAAGAACAATTAAGTGGAGAGAGGCAATCTACCTGAAAAAGAATTCAGAATAATAATAGTAAAGATGATCCAAGATCTCAGAAAAAGAATGGAGGCACAGATTGAGAAGATACAAGAAATGTTTAACAAGGACCTAGAAGAACTAAAGAACAAACAAACAGAGATGAACAATACAATAACTGCAATGAAATATACACTAGGAGGAATCAATAGAATAACTGAGGTAGAAGAACGGATAAGTGACCTGGAAGACAGAATGGTGGAATTCACTGCCGCAGGACAGAATAAAGAAAAAAGAATGAAAAGAAATGAGGACAGCCTAAGAGACCTCTGGGACAACATTAAATGCACCAACATTTGCATTATGGGGTCCCAGAAGAAGAAGAGAGAGAGAAGGGACCTGAGAAAATATTGGAAGAGATAATAGCTGAAAAATTCCCTAACATGGGAAAGGAAACAGTCACCCAAGTCCAGGAAGTGCAAGTGCAGAGAGTCCCATACAGGATAAACCCAAGGAGGAACATGCCGAGACACATAGTAATCAAATTGACAAAAATTAAAGACAAAGAAAAAATATTAAAAGCAACAAGGGAAAAGCAACAAATAACATACAAGGGAATCCCCATAAGGTTATCAGCTGATTTCTCAGCAGAAACTCTTCAGGCCAGAAGGGAGTGGAATGATATATTTAAAGCGTTGAAAGGGAAGAACCTACAACCAAGATTACTCTACCCAGCGAGGATCTCATTCAGATTCGATGGAGAAATCAAAAGCTTTACAGACAGGCAAAAGCTAAGAGTATTCAGCACCACCAGACCAGCTTTGCAACAAATGCTAAAGGAACTTCTCTAAATGGAAAAGAAAAGGCCACAACTAGAAACAAGAAAATTATGAATGGAAAAGCTCACCGGTAAAGGCAAACATACAGTAAAGGTAGGAAACCATCTGCATACAAATACGATGATCAAAACCAGCAATTCTGAGGAGAGGAGAGTGCAAATGCAGGATACGGGAAATGCATTTAAATTAAAAGACCAGCAACTTAAAACAAGCTTGTTTATATATAGACTGCTGTATCAAAACCTCATGGTAACCACAAACCAAAAATCTGCAATAGATACACACACACACACAAAGGGATTTTTTGGAGGCTTCCTCACATGGGTATGATTGATTATTAGCTCTGTTACTAGCCCCTCTCTCCTCTTTTAAGGGTGAAGGGTGGGGCTGAGAATTCCAACCTTCTAATCATGGCTTGTCTTTCTGGTGACCAGCCCCCATCCAGGAGCCCACCCAGAAGATCCTCATCAGAACAGAAGATGCCCCTAGTGTTCTTATCACTTAGGAAATTACAAGGGTTTATGAGCTCTGGGGCAGAGACCAATATACATTTTCTCTTATGTCCCTCCTAGCTTCTCAGTCCAGGCCTGGTAATAAATTACAGGCAGGGCGGTATCTTCCACATTCAGTGTGAATGGGGTGCCCTGCCATGGGGTTAACGTCAGTGGAGGCTCCGTCTAAGCTCAAGCGTCACTAACTCTAGAAACAAGTGGTCCTTTCCTGGAAGACCAGAGCAGAATATGCTCCCCTAGATATAAAAGACCTTATCAAAGAAACGTAGCTCCTAAAGCAAGCCACAGCTCTGACAACAGGCAAAAGAATCCTGGACAACATTGTAAATGTTGAAGCAGTTTTATGTCTTAACTTTGCGCCTGCTGCCTCATCAATGTTTGTGGCAGAATTTGGCCCAGGATTTCTTCTCCTTGTGACCTCTCACCTGGTCACGAGGTAGGGGTTGGGCAACCCCTAGTTCTCCCCTGCCTCTAACTGTTGGACGCCTCTGCCGTCCACCCAAGAGAGCTCAGAATGCTACACAACTACCTGGCTTCACCCAGCTCACAACACTCGATTTTAGGCTTGTTGCCGGGAGACACGTTCTAGTAGTGAGATTTCTTGGTGCAGAGCTTTCCACTGAGATGTGCTGAAAGACATCGTTCCCCTGCACCCCAGCTGAACCTGTTCCTAGATAAAAACACACACTCACCATGAAGGGGTCGTAGGAAGGTTCTGGGGTTGCTGAGGCTGTGTTCTCGTACATGGGGTTCGAGATATTCTCGGGCTGCTGCTTGCCGAGAGCTGCCACGTCGATATCCTCTTCCGACTGCTCGGAAAGACAAGCACAGGGCTGAGCACCACCAAGTCCCCGAGGCAGGAGTGTATCATCAAAATTGGGGGGTAAAGCAAGCCACCCCCCACCCACCTCCGGGAGCTTTTTCCTTTTCCTTTTATTGAGATCTGACTACATATAATATCATGCACCAATCTTAAATGTTCAGCTTAATGACTTCTTAATACGTCCCCCCAGGTATGACCACCACCCAAGTCAGCATATAGGGCATCTCCATCCCCCCCCAGGAGGTGCCCTCATGCCCCTCGCCCACCAATATCCGGTCCCACCCAGGGTAACTGCTATTCTGACTCCTGTCACCTGGAGTGGTTTTGCCCGTCCTTGAAGTTAGCATATAAGGAATCATACAGCACGTGCCCTTTTGCTAGATGTGATGTTTTATAAACCATGTACATGGTGCCGATAAATACACAGGTTATCTGCCAGGAGGACGTGACCTACTGCTTGGGGGCTGCTGGTAAACCTGGTCCCCAGTGTCTCCCCAGGGTCACCCCACCATCAGCCAAGACCCACTGACCTGGATGTGGGCTCAACAGTTCAAAGAGGGCCAGTGTGTTTCCCTGGCTGTGGCGTGAGGCCTCTGGCTGTGTAGGTCCCTACCCTGTCCCCACCCTCAGAGTCAGCCTTGAAGCTCAGATCAATCCTGGTGGGTGCCTGTCTTGTGAATCCTCCAAGGTGAGTGGCCTCCTGGGCCCCTGCTGAATTTGCCTCCAAGCCAGACCCCTGGCACAAAGGGCCATTGGCAGCCCATCACCCTCCTCCATATCCTGTCTTGGCCAGGAAGAGGGCCTTGGAGCTGCCACTGCTGCTCTCTTAGGGGCAGAGGCCCCCCCACCCAGGAGACGGGGAGTGTGTGCCAGGCGCCCAGCTGCCGGTGAGCTCTCTGAAGCAGCCCAGAGCCAGGGGCTGGGTTTCAGAGAGGACCCCCGTGCCCATGTTCCCGTTTTTCTCCGTCTTACCTCAAAATGCTGAAAGCCAATTGTTCTCCGGTTTAATCGAAAGTAAGAATATGCAGCCAAAGCGATGGCTCCAATGACCAGGATGATGGCAAAGAACATCCCCGTTCCCAAGCCAGCGTGGCTTGAAGTCTGAACACAGAAAGGGGAGCGGTTGGTACTCAAAACTGTGACTTCCCCAAAGAGGTGTGCTTTCTGGAGCCTACCCCATTCTGGCTGGCCTGAGGCATCTTGGTACCAGTTGGGATAAAAATAATGATAAAATTGTTAACATGTATCTAGCCCTTACTATTTCCAGGGTCTGTTCTAAGCCCCCTTACACAAAATAATCCATTTAAATGTATAATAACACAAAGAGATAAGAACAATTTTTATTGTTTCCACTTTCATACGGGAGAATGGAGACACAGAGCGGGTAAGCACTTGCCCAATATCACACAGCCTGTGAGTGGTAGAGGTGGGCTTTGGAAGCCAGCCTGGCTTTGGAACTTATGTGCTTAACCACTATGCTGTGGAACTTCCCAGCAGCCAGCTGTGCTTGCCCCTCCCTCATACTTTTAGAACAAAGTTAGAATACTAACATCACCACCACCAACCAACCACAGCCGACCAACTCTTATATAGCATGTACTATGTGCCAGGGACTGTCTTCATTATTTTATATTAACTCGCCCTCCCAAGAACCCAGGGAGGAAGGCATTATGACCTCGATTTTGCAGATAAGAAAAATGGGGCTCAGTGATGTTCTGGGGCTTGTCTAAGGTCACACGGTTATGAAGTGGAGATGCTCAGGATTTTCACTCCCTTTCCAGTGGTTTCTCCATTGGCCCATACTGCCCTTTTCATTCAATAGATATTGATGGTGACAGGTGTTACGTTGCTAATGCACTGGAGGGGGGTGGGATGCAACAGGGCCCGGCATCCCTGAAGCCAGCTGCCGTGGATGGGGGAGGCGCCTCCAGTATCCGGAGGAGGGGTGGACAGGGCTTCTGGGAGTGGTTTGCTTCCTGGGGAGTGGACATTGGGGTTCCCCCTGGCCCCTCACCAGGAACCCTGGATACTCACCACTGGGGTGGGAGGTGCTTTTAAAGGCCTGGAAATGACATGAATAATCCCATTGGAGGCAAAGATGTCCCACTGCAGAATGGCTCTTCCATCAACGAACCTGGTCTCCTAGGGGAGATGAGAAGAGGCTGATGGAGATCTCTGACCACCTGACTCTTACTCTCCATGTGGGCAGCCCTTTCATGGAGGAAAGTTGTCCAGTTTCCCCGAGGTCGTGGTGCCTGGGCTTCAGGCCAGTCCTCACTGACAGGTAGCATAGGACTTGCGCTCACCCTCTGGACAGCCCAAAACACATTAGTAGCTCTTGTGCCAATTAGCTGATCTAAGAGCTGCAGAGACCCCAGGAGTTCGTTCTGTCCAGCCCACTTGTTTAACAGATGAGAGTTCAGAAGGAAAATGGTATGTCCAAGATCACCCAGGTCGTAGCTGGCAAATCCCACGCCTCTGGATTCCAGATCCACCGCTGTGAACATCACACCACACTGTTAGAAAGGGATTTTAAGGGATCTGATTACTTGCTAATCAAAGTGTGCTCCACTGGCTTGTGGCGTGGACAGTCACCTGAGAATGCTTAGAAGTGCAGAACCTGAGGCCTCACAACCCACCCACTGAATTACAACATGCATTTGAACAAACCTGTAGGTGATTAAAATGCACAGTAAAGTTTGAGAAGCACTGGTCTAAACTACTGATCGTCGGTAATAAAGATCATTTATCAGGTAAAAATTAAAAGTAATTCATTTAGCCCTTGCTACATGTCAGACAGTATTATCACACGTCGAAAGACTTGAATCACTGAATCTCCATAAAAGCCTATGATTTGACAAAACTGCAATGAGGTATCACCTCACACCAGTCGGAATGGCCGTCATCAGAAAGTCTACAAATAATAAATGCTGGAGAGGGTGTATCCAGCAATCCCACTTCTGGGCGTATATCTGGAGAAAACCATAATTCGAAAAGATACACGCACCCCAATGTTCATAGCAGCACTATTTACAATAGCCAAGACATGGAAGCAACCTAAATGCCCATTGACAGATGAATGGATAAAGAAGATGTGGTACATATATACAATGGAATATTACTCAGCCATAGAAAAATGAAATAATGCCATTTGCAGCAACATGGATGGACCTAGAGATTATCATACTAAGTGAAGTCAGAGAAAGACAAATAGCATATGATACCACTTATATGTGGAATCTAAAAAAATGATACAAACGAATTTATTTACAAAACAGAAACAGACTCACAGACATAAAAAACAAACTTATGGTTAACACAGGGGAAAGGTAGGGAGGAGGGATATATTAGTAGTATAGAATTAATAGATATACTCTAC
This sequence comes from Delphinapterus leucas, assembly GCF_059928025.1. Classification (NCBI taxonomy): domain Eukaryota; kingdom Metazoa; phylum Chordata; class Mammalia; order Artiodactyla; family Monodontidae; genus Delphinapterus; species Delphinapterus leucas. The sequence goes on along the minus strand of NC_143139.1, from coordinate 84,516,630 downwards.
TATATATAAAATAGATAATTAACAAGGACCTACTATATAGCACAGGGAACTATAGTCAATATTTTGTAATAACCTATATGGGAAAAGAATCTGAAAAAAAATATATATAATTGAATATATATATAACTGAATCATTTTGCTGTACTCCTAAAACTAACACAACATTGTAAATCAACTATACTTCGATTAAAAAATATACTTTTAAAAAAACCTACGATTTGAACATCATGGTTGTCATGGTCACATTACCACCACCACTATCACTACTTCTAATATCACTACCACCACCATCATCCCCACCACCACCATCATTAACATCACCATTATCAAAATAATATCACCATTATCAAAATAATATCACTATTATTACCATCGTAATTATCATCATTACCAACATCATTAACACCATCACCATTATCAAAATATCACTGTTACCACCACCACCATCATCACCAACATCCGTGCTTTTCAGATGAGGAAATTGGGACACTGAGAAGTGAGATAACTTGTCTAGGTTCCTAGAGCTAGTGAGTGGCAGAACTGGTTTTCATACGAGGGTCATTTGACTTGAAGGCTCACATGTTAACACCTAGGATAGGCTGGCAATCTGACAGAAATAAGGGCAGAGAATCAGACTGCTTTAAAATGGTTTCAATTAAAGCTGGTTTCACCAGCTTCTGGGGCTGGCGGTCACCAATGGCTTATTTCCCGAAGGGTAGGGGCTGCCTGACAGTGTGGTGTGTTCTGGTGAGCAGCTAGTACCGCTAACTGCAGCTTTGGAGTTTACTTTCACATTATAAGAGTTGCCATCTAGTAAGCACCTACTCTCTGCTAGGAGCTTGGCATATATTATCCCCACTTCCCCCTATAAGCCCAGAAGACTTTTCATACCAGTTGGCGCTGGTCCTGGCTGGAGGTGATCAGCAGCTGGCTTCCCAGCCTAGTGTGCAGGACGGTACCGTTGACAAGGTCATTGTAAAAAAAGATGCTGACATTGGCGAGATGGTGCTCGATGTCCCGCCCAGACAGAGTCTGAGAGCAAAGAAGAGACACGAAAACGGTCTTTAAAGGCCAAGCAATATTTTCTCCTTTTAATGACAAGGATGACCCAGGGAAAAGAAATCACTTCGCAAAGCCTTGGTTTTTCTGCCTCCACTTTGAAAGTCATTTTAATGGTCAAAGCAGAGCTTCCCAGTGGTGTCCTGGGAGGAATGGGTCTTGAGTGGGTAACAAGTGAGCAGAGGTATTGCTTCTCTCAGCCCTCAGTGGGGTCTGGGCTGTCAGAGCCCGTGGTTGGGCTGAATAAACACTGCCAGTTCCTCTCTGTGCCGTGACATGAAAAAGGTTGATGTAGTAGTAGATCAGTTGCATCCATAGCCCTGGTTCTTCACCCCTCCCCGTATCCTTGCCCTTTACCACATCATCTGAGGGCCTCCCACTCTGACTTAGGGCTCAGCCGCATGACCTGTTGGGCCAGTGGCATATTAGCAAATGTGACCAGACAGGGGCTTAGAAAGCACTGGCAGGACTGGGCTTGCTCTCACCGCAAGCCCGGGCTAGCCTGCTGGAGGATGAGAGCCCTGCGGAGCAGAGCCCCAGACAAGCCAGCCTAGATAACCTGAGGGCCAGCCCAGCTTAGACATATGAACATGCCTGGCCTAGCCCGGAAGGACTGCCAGCTGATCTACAGATGTTGGAGCTAAATAAATGTGTAGCCACTGCATTCTGGGATCGTTTGTAGCATTGCACTATCGTGGTGATAGACAACTGATACTGTCTAGAAGCGCTAGCCTAAAGCACAGACATCAGGAACCCAACTCACCTCATTTTCCCCCAGCCCACTGTTCTGTGGCACAAAGAGGGTGCTTCGGATCGACAGGTCAGTCAGGTGTTTCAGAAACGCCCGGCCTCTGGCTGAGCTGTTGGAATAGGCCAGCACTTCCTGGGGAGAGGAAGGTGGTGGTCAGATGGGTCAGCCTGGTGTGCAGGGACCGGGGTGGCTGGAGAGGGTAGCATCACCCCTCTGGGAATGTTCCTGCTGGTCATCCCAACTCAGGCTGCCACTTGTCCGCTCTTCTGTCTGACTGCCCCTTGACAAGATTTTAGGAGGATTTTTCCTTTCCTCAATAAATCCTGTGGTCCCAAGTCACAGCCAGATCACAGGCCATTCTCAACACGACAGCCCGTGCGGTCTTTGAAACGTTAAGTGAAATCTTGAGTCTCCTTTTGTCAAAACCCTGCAAGGGCCCCCACTTCTCCCAGAGGAAAAGCCAAAGTCCTTACAGTGGCCCGTGAGGCCCAAACCATCTGGACTGTTGCTCCTCTGACCCCGTGCCCGGCTGTCCTCTCGCTCACTCTGTTCCAGGCACACTGGCGTCCCTGACGTTCCTCAAGCTTTGCCCAGCACTCTCCTGCCTTTCATCCTTTGCCTGGTTGTTTCTTCTGCCTGGAGGATTCTTCCTCCAAATCTGCATGGTTAACTTCCTCTCTTCTGCTCACACTTTACTCGCGTGTCACCTTCTCACTAAGGCCTTTCCTCATCACTCTGCAAAATGAGAGCCCTGTGGTTCCCCTTACCCTCCCCACCCCACCCCACAGCCTAGACCACCGTCTAGCTTTCAATACCGTTTACTTATTTATTCTGCTTATCGTTTGTCTATTTTGTTCACTGATATATCTGAAGCAGTTTGTAAGTACTCAATAAATACTCACTGAACAAATTTTAAAAAGTCACACTACCCGGTTCAGCTTTGTCACTGTGCAGAGAGCACCACGGACACCCAGAGAAGATAATTTGCTGAAGGGCACACAGCCAGTGAGTTTTGTTCTACACTGTCTTTTCTCTGAGATGCTGTCACAAGCCAAGCTCCCGTGCAGCACAAATATTGGCTTGGGTGTTTACCTTTAGAGTATTTACAGTAACCCTGATTTTTTAGACGAGTTAGGTGGATACCTTTGGTCTGTGGAAAAAGGCTCGCCATTGTGGGGTCCTTGGTTTAGCTTCTGCCCTGCTCCTACAAGCCCTATACTTATGCTCAGTCCCCTCTCCTTGGCTGTGCCCTTGACCTTGCTAAGCCTCAGTTTCTTTATCTGCAAAATGGGAATAACAGCAGAAGTGACTTCATAAGGTTGCATAAGGATTTATTCCTTCTAGCAAGGATTTATTGAGCACCTACTATATGCCAGCCACAAGGCAGAGAAAATCCTTTCCCTTATGGAGCTTATGTTCTATGAACCAAGTGAAAAGGGCCCTGAAAGGGCTCAGTACAACGCACCATGCGAAGGAAGTGCTCAAGAAATTTTAGCTAGTGTTATTAAAATTATTAGCTCAGTTCTTTCATCAGTCAACACCAATTCCTTCTCTAACAGGGGCTTTCTCTTCATTGGACGTGACTTGTAGAATATTAAAGTGACTTTAAGTGCAGTGCAGGAATTCCCTGGTGGTCCAGTGGTTAGGACTCTGCGCTTTCACTGCCGAGGGTGTGGGTTCGATCCCCGGTTGGGGAAGTAAGATCCCGCAAGCCGCATGGTGCAGCCGAAAAGAAAAAAAAAAAAAAAGTGCAGTGCAAAATGCAAGTTGACCCCGTGTTGAGAATTTGGCTCACTGGGTGACCACCAGGCAGACTTAGCTAACTGTGCCCTACCCTGTCCACAAAGATAAAAGAACATCTTACTCCTCCAGGGCCGACTCTGAAGCTGCTGTAGTTGCAAACAGAGATAAGAATACCAGCTAATACCAGTATAGCATTTTGCATCTGCTGGCCACAGGGCTAAGCACTTTATAAATATTAGGTCATCTATTTATCACAGTGCCCCTGTGAGGTTGGTGCTATCATCATCTCCATTTTACAAATGAGCAAACTGAGGCTCAGAAGGCAAAGTAACTCATTTAAGGTGATGCACCAGGTAAGTGGCAAACCTGAGCTTCAAACTCAGGCAGTGAGGCTCAGTATCCATGCCCTTTCAAGACTTTTTTTTTTTTTTTTTTTGGCTGCGCCACACGGCATGTGGGATCTTAGTTCCCTGACTAGGGATTGAACCCGCGGCCCCTGCATTGGAAGCGTGGGGTCTTAACTACTGGACCGCCAGGAAGTCCATTTTTTTTTTTTTTTTTTTTTTTGTCAGTGTCCATGCTCTTAACTATGACTGTGAACCTCTGTCTTCTTTGAAGGACTCACCTCTCTAATACCTGCTTTGAGGCAACCCCTCCACCCCGAGGCAAAAGCAAACAGACACGGTACATACATACCGTCAGGAAGTTTGTGAGCGAGGGGAAGGACATCAGGACCTGCAACAGATTTCCACTGCACGAGAAGCCATCTCCCACGTAGCCTGCCTTGCAGGTGCAGTTCACATCTGGAAGGCAGGAGCACACGGGGGCCCGCCCCAGTGAGGCAGGGGCCTGGGCTGCCCCATCTCACCCTGGGAGGTCGGCTGGCCAGGCTGAGGATTGCTCAGCAGCTGCATGGCCTGGAATCTGAAGTGGCGCGTGGGCCGTTACCTTTCATCCGGTAGCAGAAGACATCCCACATTTCACTCTTGTTGTTTCTTTTTCCGTAGTCCACTATCCCAATGATACCAGAGCCACAGTTCTGGGAGGAGTAGGATGTGGGGTAGGCTACTCGCCCACTGTCCAGCCAGCCTGCTGAGCAGAGGTGGTACTTGGCCTGTAGGGACACAGATGTGGCCATGGGTCAGCTGTGATTTCATATTTGTTGTGGAGTTCTTTGGGTAACGTCTGACTCCCCCATCAGACTGAAAACTCCATGGAGTTTGGAATTATGGCTCATTTTGCCTATTGTACCCCGTGCTCGGAACATAGTAGGTGTTCATTAAATTTTTGTTGATTGAGCCATTGGATGGATGAAAGTGGTGCCTCCTTTTTCCTGTAGGTGCCCGGGTCCTTCACACTCATTTTTCTTCCCTCTGCTCTCGAGAAAGGATTTGCAATCAGCTATTTTTTCCCTGGGTGCAAATTCTTCTGCTTATGGGTTGATAGAACTGTAACCGGTCATCAGTCATCATCCTCACCATCACCATCACCATTCACCGTTAACACTTATTGAGAGCTTATTCTGGGCCAGGTTCTGTTGCAAGGGCTTTTCATGTGTCAGCACCTTTAACACTTATATCAACCCTTTGAGACAGAAACTTTAAAAAAACCTCTATCATATAATTGAGAAAATAGAGGCAAAAAGGGTTAAGTAACTTGCTCAAAGTCATACAGCCAGCGAGTAGCGGAGTTGAGATTCACACCCATGCAGTCTACTCCAGAGCTCTTAATCTTAAAAACTGAGTTCCTACTGTGTGCCAGTCACTGTGCCACATTACCTTTAGTCCTTATACAAACATGCCCGGTGGGACAGAGGTTTCAATGGCTTGATCAAGGCTATACAACCAGCAAGCAGGAGAAACAAGAAATTCTGACCCTCCAGGATGCTGGGTCCTGGCATCAAAGGCTTTGCTCCTTGGTAAAGAAACGTCAGGTCTGAGGATTTGGTAGTGATGGAGGTTGGAGGGCAGTAACATCATCCTGATGGACAGTGGTCTCCCCTTCTCCCAGTGAGCAGTCACTAGCAGGTCACTCAAAGTCGCTGACCTTTCCTAATTGGCTTCTGGTTTTAGAGGCTAAGAGAGTAGCCCTGACCAGAGCTCCATTTCCTCCCTGGCTGTGGCTGAGAGCTGAGGCACTTCCCATGTACTCCCTTCGCAGCCCCTCCAGACACAGAGAGCCCCGGCTATTCCAGAAAACTCAGCTGCTTTGTGGGTTCAGGGAGATCCTAGGCTTGTGGTTAACTGATCTCTTTCTGGTTTCCATCTATGAGGTACACACTCACAGTCTGTGCCTCTGCCTTGGTGGTTGAATGTCATGATCGAGAGCAGACTTGGAGTCAGGGGTACATGGAATGCTGGATCTGCCACTTCTTGGCTGGGTGACATTGGGCACATTACCTTTCAGAGCCTCAGTTGCCCTATCTGTAAAAAGATAGGAATACCTACCTCCAGAGATGTTGTAAGAATGGACAGTAATGTCAGGGAAGCACCCCACACTGTGCCTGACACACGGCAGACTCCCAGTGGACATGACGAATCGTTATTGCTCCAGGAGCTCCCTGAACTCCTCGCTCCAGGAAGGCAACAGCCTGCGTCTCCCCTGTGTCAAGAGGAAGCTGCATCTCCTCCCCTGAAGACCCTGCCTGCACAGTGCCCGCCAACTGGGCCCCACCTTCTGGGCGTAGGAGAGCTGGTTGTAGGTTGCCATGGTTGCAGCTTCCTTGGTACAGGCCTCTCTGGCTTTGTCAAAGGTCAGCTTGTACTGGCCCAGTGGGGAACGTAGATGGAACACTCCAGCGGTGGTATCTAGAAGGGGGAGGAGAGGAATCGTCCAGGCCAGCCCCCCTGGCTGGCATGCTTTCATCAGAGATTTTCAAAGTGGAAGGCTGACCGTATCCCAGGGTTTCTTGGGATGCCACTCCCCTTTGAGATGTTATTTAAAATACTTATTTCTTTTCTAGCTATGAAAGTAGCACGTGTCTGGTAGAAATCTGGGCCGTACGGAAAAGAAGAGAGATGAACAAAAATCACCTACAGTCCCGCTCTCTGGAAATAATCATTACTCCATGGCTAACGTTCTGATGTGCTTCCGTACAGAATTTTTATTTTTGTAACTTTTAATTTTGATGTAATTTCACCCTTCCAGTCTTTTTCCCTGTTCGTTTACATGTCATATATACCACAAGTGTGGCAGTATGCTGCATATTTAGTTTTTAGAAATCTTTCTTATAACACGAAATCACGATTATTTCCCAATATTATAAATTTTCTCTGGCAACATAATTTCCCCTTGACACTTTCAGTTGAACACTTTTTGTGAACTTCACAGCCATGAATAAAAAAAATACATTAAAATGAGTTTCTGCCAAGGACCCCATGTGTTTTCTGATTGCCACTATGCCTTTACAAAAGCTTTCTAGCCATTTTCCCCCTACGATACTAGAAGATTTTAATCCTTTTTAAATAGTTGGTATCTTCTTTTTAACCAGTTAATGCAGAGACCAATGCATGTGACTTCAAGAAACAAGTCAAATTTTTATATTGTCAAGTTCTTTATCAAATGCCACTAAAAGGGGTACTTTCTACCCCCAAAAGAGCGAAGTTTAAGACTTTTTTCTTTCTTTCTTTTTTTTTTTGGCTGCCTGGCTTGCGGGATCTTAGTTCCCTGACCAGGGATCGAACCTGTGCCCCCTGCAGTGGAAGTGTGGGGTCCTAACCACTGGACCACCAGGGAATTCCCAAGATTTTCTTCTTTGACCGCAGACAATAGTATATTCATCCACAGGCCATATGATCTTGTCAGCCACACCTGCAATATAAACACTTACCAATATAACAGCTTGGGGAAGGACGGAAAGGTGTTTAGCCTTGTCTCCTTCCCAAGTCAACACGATTCTTTTTTTTAAATTATTTTTTGGCTGCGCTGGCTCTTTGTTGCTGTGCACAGGCTTTCTCTAGTTGCAGCGAGCGGGGGCTGCTCTTTGCTGCAGTGCGCAGGCTTCCCTTGTTGTGGAACACGGGCTCTAGGCATGCGGGCTTCAGTAGTTGCAGCACGTGGGCTCAGTAGTTGTGGCGCGTGGGCTCAGTAGTTGCGGCACACGGGCTCTAGGGTGCGTGGGCTTCCGTCGTTGTGACACATGGGCTCAGTAGTTGCGGCGCGTGGGCTCAGCAGTTGCAGCACACGGGCTCTAGGGTGCGTGGGCTTCAGTAGTTGTGGTGCGCGGGCTCAGTAGTTGCGGCACATGGGCTCTAGGGTGCATGGGCTTCAGTCGTTGTGACACATGGGCTCAGTAGTTGTGGCGCATGGGCTCAGCAGTTGCAGCACATGGGCTCAGTAGTTGCAGCGTGCAGGCTCTAGGGTGCGTGGGCTCAGTAGTTGCGGCACATGGGCTCTAGGGTGCATGGGCTTCAGTCGTTGTGACACATGGGCTCAGTAGTTGCAGCGTGCGTGGGCTTCAGTAGTTGTGGTGCGCGGGCTCAGTAGTTGTGGCTCGCGGGCTCTAGAGCACAGGCTCAGTAGTTGGGGCACATGGGCTTAGTTGCTACGCGGCATGTGGGATCTTCCCGGACCAGGGCTCGAACCCATGTCCCCTGCACTGGCAGGCGGATTCTTAACCACTGCGCCACCAGGGAGGTCCCCACAATTCTTAATAGTGCCCTTGAGTGGATATAACAGTATATTTGATCATCCTTTACTGTTAGATATTTGTTATTTCTAATTTTTTGTGATGTTAGGTAATGCTGGGATGGTATGTTTCCCATTATTCAATTCTTAGATTATTTCAATAGGCTGTGTCCCTTGAATGTCATGAGGCTCTCTGCACACATTGCCGAAGTGGATGCCACAGAGGCTGTGTGAGTTTGCCCTCCTTGGAACTGTATGAGAGTAGGCACTTCCTCCTGAGTGTGGGATGCCTCTGTAGCCTACCCACGGGACAGCTGAGGCATTATCCCAATGCCATCTCGTCTTCTTAAGGGTAAGCACTCAGCCACAACAGAAGGTGGGTCCAATGTGACGCTCAGTCACTTAATATCACTACCATCACTGTCTCAGTATTCATAAAAAGGTAGAAGATAGAAGCCCCCTGGAGAAGATGGGTGATGTTCCACAAACTGAATAGATTCAGTGAGTTGTAGGAACAGGCAGGACTGGCTGAATGAATCGCGCCCTAAAGAAAAAAGCCAAGCACCTCTTGACTCCACACTCCTCCTGGCAAATGACTCATGAATCAACATCCCTGGTCCCAACTGCTCGTTCTTGACCCCATCCTAAATAACAACCGCCTACAGAATCTCCCTGCTTTGAAGTCCCACCATCACCTTGAAATAGAACTTGGAAGATCCATCATCACCTTGAACATAAACTGTCCCCAGCAAAGCTTTCAAAATTCTTGGGCCCCCTACTCCCAGACTGCTTTAACACCACCACTGGGTTGGTCTCTCAAGATGGAAACCTTACATTATGGTCGACCCTTTCCTTTTCTTCACTCTCCATGTCCACGGTGTGCCCTTTTCTCCCTCATCTCACTCCTCTTCCCAGCAGAGACCCTGTTACCTTGGGGTCATAGCCTTGATATTATGCTGTCCCTCCCACCATTGCCTCGTCCTTGCCAGCTGACCCCTGATAACTGCTGTCCATGAGTCCTCCCAGCAGAAATGTCTTGCCAGCTCTTCTGTGCATAGCTCAACTCCAGCATCTTTCAAGCGTCTACTGTAGCCCCAGGCCTCTATTCAGCTCCCCGGGATTCCCTCTCTCATCCCACCCAGAGATCCTTCCCTTCTCTATTCTTTTTTAAAAAAAAAATTTATTGCGGTAAAATACACATAACATAAAATTTGCCCTTTTGACCACTTTAAGTGTACAATTCCGTGGCATTAAGTACATTTACATGTGCAACCATCACCACTATCCATTTCTAGAATGTTTCCATCATCCCAAACAGAAACTTTGTACCCATTAAAGAATGACCCCCTCTCCCCACCCTTCAGTAACCTCTATCCTTCCTTCTGTCTCTCTGAATTTGCCTATTATAGGTACCTTCTATCTGTGGAAGAGTACAATGTTTGTCCTTTTGTGTCTGGCTTATTTCATGGAGCATGTTTTCAAGGTTCATTCACGCTGTAACATGTACAGAATTTCATTCCTTTTATAGGGTAATTTCCCACGGTATACTGCATTTTATCTATCCATCCATATGTTGAACATTTCAGTTGTTTCTGCCTTTTGGCTGTTGTGAATAATGCTGCTGTGAACGTGGGTGTACAAATACCTGCTTGAGTCCCTGCTTCCAATTTTTCTCTAACCAGCTTGCTCTCTCCCTTCAGTTGCACCATCAGCCTGAGATAAATTGCTATCTCCTGTCTTATTACCTTTCTTCCCCCGGTCTTATCGATTAAAAAATGTCCTCAACTCCATTGGGAATCTCCTTGCAAGAAGAGACAGTGTCATATATTTGTCATATCTCCTATGTATTTCTCCTGCTTATATTTCCTCCATTTCATCCCCAAAATGGACTTGAGGTGTCTTAGGACTTGATGCGTGATAGGGACTGAATGTCTGTGTCCCCCACAAATTTGTATGTTGAAATCCGAACCCTCCATGTGCTTGATGTCAGCCTCCACTGGGTCCTGGGCAATGCATGGGCTGTTTGGTCCCAGTTTTTTTTTTTTTTTAAGATTTTTTTTTTTCCTGATGTGGACCACTTTTGAAGTCTTTATTGGATATGTTACAATATTTCTTCTGCTTTACGTTTTGGTTTTTTGGCCTTGAGGCATGTGGGATCCTAGCTCCTCTACCAGGGATCGAACCTGCCCCCCTGCACTGGAAGGCAAAGTCCCAACCACTGGACCACTAGGGAAGTCCCTGACCCCAGTTTTCAATACTTTTTCCTTTTGCTCTTGCAGAGGTCCCTTCCCCATGCCTGAAGACCAGGTGCTTTGGGCCACACTGACCTTGGAAATGGAGGTCAGCACAGTCGGCGTCGGCATGGCACTGCCCATTGTCCTGCAGGCAGCGGTCAATGGGCAGCTGCTCCAGTTCACAGTTCAGCCCGTCTCCCACGTAATGACGTTTACATTCACACTTGTGCTTGCCCTGGGAGGGAGAGTGGGAAAGATGAAAAAGGCCCTTCTCTGGGCCCCCAGAGCCCCATGTGCTCCGCGGGCCACCATCCAACACAGGAGATGCTCAGAAGGGTAAGAAACACGCCTGTCCTGTCCGGTGGGGACTGATTGCTCCGTCTTGCTTTTGCACAGGCTCAGGATGGAATGTCCTCCTTGACAGCTCAGCTCAGATGTCGCTTCCCTGACTCCCGGTCCCTTTTTATCACACTGGCCTGGTTTTTGTTCCTCCTGACTCTTGGCCCTCTCTGAAGGTATCTTGTACACTCATTTCTGTACTGAAGATGCCCCCTCTCCCTACTCGTGTATAAGCTTTTGATCGCTACATCCTTGGCAGCTACAACAGCACAAAGTAGGTGCTTGATGACCATTTGTTGAGTCAACGAATGATCCCATTTAATGTCCACAACAATCCTGTGAGGTTCGCAGTTTTATGAGGCCCACTTTGTGAATGAGGAAACTGAGGCTCAGAGAGGTTAAGCAGCCAGCCCCAGACCACACAGCGTGTCAGGCCAGGAACAAAGACTCAAAGGCTGCCTGACTCTGAGTTCATGTTTATAACTATAATATAATCGACATCATCTCCCACCATCTTTCCTTCCCACCAGAGAAATGGGGCAACAGGGCACTGATTCCATTCTAGAAAGACCTGAGTGAGTGCCCAAACTGCACTTTTCCTGCCAACTCTTACCAACTTTTTTGGTTTTAATTAATTTTTATTTGGAATAATTTTAGATTTAGAGAAAAGTTGCAGAGAGAGAGTCTCCTTATATTCTCCACTCAGTTTCTCCTAACGTTAACATCTTCCAAAACCGTAGTTCATTGTCCAAACTAAACAGTTAGTGTTGGTGTATTATGATTAACTAAATAAACTTTATGTGGTCTTCACCAGCTTTCCCAGTAAGGTCCTTTTTCTGCATAGGGTACCACTTCGTATTTAGCCCACCGACTTAACAAGAAATAGACTCACGTGGGAAGAAGGCTTAGGAAGAGGCCAGTGGTAACCCGAGTGGAGAAGCAAGGCTGAGCGAGGCACAAGGGCTCCCCACCCCCAATTTCCCCGGGGAGGCGAGACTCACCGGGCCGGTCATCTGGCACGTGGCATGCTCATGACACCCGCCATTGAGGCCATCCGCACAGGGGTCTATCTCCGTGCAGCTGTGGCCATCCCCCTGGTAGCCCTTCTGACAGCTGCAGGAGACCTTCGTGCCCTTCTGGGAGCACCTGGCGACCTTTGCACACCCGCCGTTGTTCTGTTTGCAGAAATCCACAACTGCAAGAGCAGAGGACAGGGGCTCAATGAACCACGCTCTGTGTGACACGGGCTTCAGATCGAGGTGTGGGTCACCCCGGGACCAGTGGCGCTGGGCGAGACAATGGGCCCCAACATTTCAGTGCCTTCTCTCCCTGTGCCTGGTGGCCTCTGTGCTGCATTTGCCAACACTAGTGTCCTGTGGCGAACACCCTCATAGACCAGGCCTGGTGACATCTGTCTACCTCTGCTCTTTTTTTTAATCACATACTTTACTTTGGTAGTAGTTTTCTAATGAGTTTGGGTTTTTGGTGTTAGGACATAGTCGTGCGCGCGCGCGTGTGTGTGTGTAGGGTTAGCGCCCTACTGAGCACCTTGTGACATAGACATTGTTACCCCCATTCTGCAGATTAACAAATGGAAACTCAGAGCTTAACTGACCTGACAAAGGCAAACTAGCTACAACGTGGAGGGGCTGGGATTTAAAGCCAGGTTGGTTTGACTCCAAAGCCCGCACTTTCCCCACTGTTTTGTGTGCCCCTTAACCTTTGTTTTCTTGATCCCCCCAAATTTCAACCTAATAGTAGATTAGCTCCAGCCTCAGGAGTAGCTGGAAAGCGCTCTGACTTCTCTCGTCTGACTTTTTGGCTAGAGTGGTGGCAGCCACTTGAGACCCTGAGAGCATGAACATGAGGACAAAAGGCCTCAGCCTAAGGCCGGCAGAGCAGCAAGACAGAACCTGGGTCTTTGCTGCCACTGCTGTTGCTGAGCTACTTCTAGACTGCCTCGTAGCAGATCACAGAACAACAGGTATAGCAAGATCTCAGTTCTGTAAAGAAAGTATATATCTCTATATGAATATCTACTCGTGAGGACAGTTAGAAAGTATGCGTGCCCAGGACTAGTAGCTTTCCCCCAGTACCTACTGTCTTCTTTTTCTGTAGTGGTAGATTTTCAGCTGGGCTTCATGGTTGTCCAACTGAAGACTACATTTCCCAGGCTCCCCTGTGTCCTAGGTGTGACAGATGATGAGGTTCCAGCCAATGGGGTGGAAGCAGACAGGATTTTAGCCTCTTCTAGGTGTGTCCTTAAAGGGAGGAGGTCTGCCTCCTCTCTCTCCCTCTCTATCCTGCTGCCTGGGATGTGCTTTGGTAGTGACCATCTCGGGCCAGGCAAGTGAACGATGGCAGAGCAACAAGATAGAAGGAGTCTGGGCCCCCAGATGACCTTTCAGAGTGAAACCCTATGTTAGCCCTGGATGCCTCCATGCAAACTGCTATAAGAGATAAAAATAAACATTTAAACCTCTGCCTGGTTTGTGCCACTGTTCATTTGGGTCTCTGTGTGGCTGAACCTATATTGTAACTACTAGAGACAGAGACAGTTCAGTGTTCAAAGTGGTTCTCACCGAGTGGTGAGAGCATGTGTAGGTTTCACTGTTGTCTTTTAAATACTGTAGTATAGTTTCTGAATTTTTTGAAGTAAGACTGGATTATCTGTAAAGTCACAAAAATACCGTAGAACAAAGTGCATCACAGTTGGCAAAGCAGTTTCAAAGTCATGACCTGGGAAGTGGGCAGGTCAGGCATGAGCAAACCCATCGAGGAAAACTGAGTCGCAGAGAGGGTGGGTATTGCCGAAGCAGTCCGAGCAGGAAGCGGAAGGGCCGGGATGGAGCCCAGGCACCCTGACCAAGAGCCGCTCTGCTCCTAGCACCTCGCTGCTATTCCACCCATGCACGGATGGGACCTACCTGTACACGTTATTCCGTCCCCTTCATAATTCAGGTTACACTCACACGTGTTGTTCTCCTTACAGGTGGCATGAGCAGAACAAGGAGGCATGCACACGAGGGGCAGAACTGCAAAGAAAGAGGTCAGCATTCATTCCGCACCATGATGTGAAGGGCTGGGGCCCACCTAAGGCATCTTCCTGAGACCCCATCTGGCCTGCCACTGTGTTTCAAAAGTGGCCCCTTATGGCGGGCGGACGGGGTGATTTGCTAAGGTCCCTCCCAGCCTGGAGATTCTGAGATTCCGGAATCACTCCTTTGTATTATTAAGACATTACTTCTGAAATGTTATCCAGATTAAAATGCAAATATGTTACCATTAGGGGCAACCAATGAACACTTTATACCTCAAAGTCCGCTAGCAAGGGTGAATTTAGCAGATTAGCTCTTTGGCCCTAAGGGCATGGGGTTCCAGAGGAGATGGTTAAATTGGAGGAGAAATTCCAAGGCCTTCTGTGGGCACTGCAGAGCCTGGGAGAAGTCTGGGGCTCTGGTGGCTGGCAGGGGCTGCAGTATCAGGAGGCAGCATGAAGCCACGGGAGGAGGACGGGGGAGAGAAGAGGGGGAAGAACTGAAGTTAAGGGGACTGCTGGGCTGCTGGAGCTTCAGGTTGCTGATGCCCATAGGAAGAGCTTGGTCTTGCCCCTCTGCCCCCAGGGAGGATGAAGCGACAGTGCTTTACATTGGAGAATTCAACCTTTGACCGGAACATGAGGCTTGGGCTTCAAGGGAGGCCTCAGAAAACTGACAGCTCAGTAAGGATCAGGGTCATGACAAGGATGACAATGACGGATAGCGATAATGGCAGCTACTGTTTCTGAGTGCCCCACATGCACCGGACACCCCGAAACCATGACCCCGACCCTTACAACAATCCTCCCCTGAAAACCATGCAACAGGCTCTCTTTTTTCGGACGAGCGCATCAAGCCTCGGAGAGGGTGGCTTAGCTGAGGCCGTTTGTCTAATAAGCAACTGAATCAGGGGTCATATCCTGGACTCCAGGGAACAGCACGTTTTCTGTGAAACCCTTCACCTCTGGGTCTGCACACATCTGGGCCTGGACCACGATCCCGAGGGACCCTTCCTGCCCAATCCTGTATACTTTGCTTGAGGTGGGTCCTTCCATGATTGACAGGACTGCATGCTGGTTTCATGGGTTTGAGTTAAATCTTGTCATCTAGTTTTCCTTCAAGTCACCAGATCTGCGGACCCTGGGGCCACACAACCACGTCATGTATTCCTCGTGAAAAAGGGAACCCGTGCCTTGTTGTTTTTTTCCGATGTCGCTAAGACCCCCACCCTCGGTCGGCCGCTCTCGGCAGGGTCCGCTGCAGCACGGGGCCGCCGGCAGGTGGCCACCCCCAGGACAGACCTGTCTGAGTGTCGCAGAAGCGGCCCGTCCACCCCGTTTCACAGACGCACTGCCCAGAGCCCGTGGTCCCGTCGTTGCACTGCCCACGGTCCGAGCAGCCACAGGCTGTAGAGCAAGTTGGAGTGTGGTCAGTCGGCAGAGATCAGGGATTGAAATCCAATCAACCAAGCCCACTGACCACATGCTGGCGGCGCTGTTGGTTTGGAAGGCACCGTGTTTATCCACATTCATTCACTCACTCATTCATTCAGACTTTCAAAAAATAACCAATTCAGTGGCTATCATGAGGCAGACACTACCAGGCAATGAGGTTACAGCAGAAAACCCAAGACATAAGGTCCCTGTTCTC
Organism: Delphinapterus leucas; assembly: GCF_059928025.1. Classification (NCBI taxonomy): domain Eukaryota; kingdom Metazoa; phylum Chordata; class Mammalia; order Artiodactyla; family Monodontidae; genus Delphinapterus; species Delphinapterus leucas. The sequence goes on along the minus strand of NC_143139.1, from coordinate 84,501,190 downwards.
AGGGAGCTTACGGTCTAGCAGTACCTGGTTATCGAACACGTAATGATAAATACAGTGATTGCTGTAAACACAGAAGTAGAGGGTATCATGGGGTATGTAACTGAACAGTAGGGGGAGGGAACATCATCTGGGCCTCCTAACAGAGAAATGGACTGAATGGTCAAACCTTCAAGAAATATACCAATCCTTCTGCTTCTTACCACCTCCAGCAGCACCACTCTAGCCCACGGCACCACCGGCTCTCACCCAGAATGTGGCATTAGCCTCCCCAAAGCTGGCCCTGCTTCTGCTCGTGCGCTCCCATGGTGCACTCTCCACGGGGCAGCTGGGGTGGTCCTTTCCAATCTGCTCAGGACAACCCCCCCCCCCCGCCCCCCATTCACAATCCTTTACTGGCCGCCATCACACTTAGATTAGACGCTGAAGACCTGTCTCTGGGCAAGAAGCTCCTATGTTATCTGGTCCCTGGCGACCTTCAGATTCCTTCTTCTCCCTTTCTCCCTCTTCTTTGCCCACCCTGCTCAGCCACCTTGGCCACTCTGCTGTTCCTTGCATGCCAAGCCCACGCCTGCCTCAGGGCCTTTGCACTTGCTTGTCTCTCTTCCAGGAAAGCCATTCCTCTAGCCTGCACTGTCCATCAGAGCAGCCGCTCATCACACGTGGCTATCTAAATGTAAACTAATTTAAAAAACCAAAACTCAGTTCCTTAGTCACAGGTTTTGAGTACTCAACATCCACTTGTGGCTAGCGGCTACCATCCCTCGTGGCGGAGTTACAGAGCATTTCCATCATCACTGAAATTTGACCGGACAGAGCTGCTATTGACAGTCCCACTCCCGGCCCCCTCACCTCTGTTAGGTCTCTACTCAGATGTTTCATGAGATGTCTTCTGGACCAGTGCCTCCTTTCTATCTCGATTCCCTTCATCTGCTTCATCTTCTTTATGCCTTTATATCTATTTTTGTTTCTGTCATCTTTGTTTCCTCCCTTTGAATGTACACTCCTTGAAAGCTGGGATTTTGAAAGCTAAGCTCTATAACTTAGAACCATTCCTGGCTTTTGATCAAGTCACTAAGCCTCTTTGTGCCTCAGCTTCTTCATCTGCTAAGTGGGGATAATAAAGAGTACCCACCTCAAAGGCTTGTTGTGAGGATTAGATGGTACAACATACCTGCCTGGCACACAGTAGGCACTCCACACACATTAGCTGTCAACGTTAGTAAGGACTCAGCATATATGTGATAGTTGAATGACTGAATGAGTGTTGGTCGGCCACAGCTTGCCTTGGTGGCTGCAGGGGATGTGAGTTTCACTTCTAGAGGGGAGGCTCTTTCAGTGGATGGAAACTGGGAATATATCCAAGGAGGAAAAAAGCATGTGAGGGCAGGCAGATGGGAGGTGGGTGGCCGGGAAAGAAAGAGAGGAAGAAGGATGCTTCCAGCTCAGGTGGATGGTGTGCATCGGGGCAGGGAGCATACAGCCGAACGACAGGCAGAAGCTCAGGGGAGTGGGTGCCACATACGCTGACAGTCAGGCCCGAATCTCCCTGGCCAGCACAGCTCACACGCTGTCCCGTTGAAGCCGGTGTTGCATTTACACTGTCCCGCGGGTGAGTACTGATCGAGGCAGACACCCCGGTTGTTACATGGGGTATCTGGTCCTCCAGGGCAGGCTGGAAGAGATGAAACAGCAGTGACTCAACAGGCTCCCCAGACCCAGAGCAGCTCAGCGTCTTTGTGAACATGCTGCTAACCTGTCCTTAGCTGTGGATTCTGTCCTCTGTGGCCCCGGGGACATATCCACATAGTGTCACTGGATGTTTAGAGCAACCCACTGGCCTATGGCTTAACTATATCTGATAGGGGGGCTTCCCTGGTGGCGCAGTGGTTGAGAGTCCGCCTGCCGATGCAGGGAACATGGGTTCGTGCCCCGGTCCGGGAAGATCCCACATGCCGCGGAGTGGCTGGGCCCGTGAGCCATGGCCGCTGAGCCTGCGCGTCCGGAGCCTGTGCTCCGCGACAGGAGAGGCCACAACAGTGAGAGGCCCACGTACCGCACAAAAAAAAAAAAAAAAAAAAAAAAATCTATCTATCTATCTATCTATCTATCTAATAGGACTGGCAGAGCAATATACTGAACTGTGCACTGTATTTGGGGGTCAGGAGACCTGGATTTGTGTTGATCTGGGCTGAATAATGAACTTGCTCTGAGCTTCGGTTCTCTTAGCTCTAGAGGAGGAGGGGGAGGGTGATGACAGAGTGCCCACTCTGAGGATCAGATAAGACACTGTAACCAAGAGCATTTGAAAATATAAAGCGCTGAACAAATATAAGGGATGACACTGACTTTTATCAATGGTCTGTGCTTTAGTGATGGAGAGTGGAGTGGAGGCTGAGTGATTGCGTGGACTCCCAGCCCAGAATTTTCTCAACTGGACCATGATGAATGGAGTATGCATGGTACTTAAAACCACGGCTTCTGGAGACATACTGTGGGACCCTAAGTGTGCTTCTTATCCAATCTGTGCCTTGATTTCGTCATCTGTAAAATGGGGATGACAAGGGAACCTACTTCTTAGGCGTTGCTGTGAGGTTCAGATGTTCCCATATATGGGAAGTAGCACTCAATAAATGTGCTCACTTAAATCAATGCATGGTGGATGGGAAGTTCTATGGCATTTGTTATGCTTTTGCTGCTGCGTTATTGGCTAGAAGTCGTATCTAGACAAAGGGGTTTCGGGAGCCCTTTCCTGAAAGGGTGAGGTGAGGGAGGGAGGGCGACGTTACACATAACGGGAGATTTCAGGAAATAATGGCCCATTCATATCACAGTTGTATAGCAACCTGCCAAGGTAGATGTCTTTAGACGCGTTTAAGCTAGCATGCTTATCAGTATCATAGACTGGTGTCAGAAATGAAGTATGGTGTTTCTAACACCATGGGAAATGTCTTATGCTATAACATCAAGCAGAAAAGCATGACACATGATGTACAATCTATGCACAGTAGAATCTCAACTCTGTAAAAACCAAATACGACAAGACAAAAAAAAAAAGGAGAAGGAAAGCTGCACAGCTCTTCAGAATAATTGCTTTTGGATCTTTTCTTAGCAGAATCATTAAGAGTGATATACTCCCCTGCTCCCCGTGCCCCCCCCCGGCCCCCTATACAGTACTTTCAAATGCTCCACAGTGATTGTACAATCATTTCAGAATTGCGAGGCAGTAAGAGGCTCCCTTACCCTGACAGTCTGGCCAGAAGTAGCCCTTGCAGCACTTGGGGAGCTGTATCACCAGGGTGCACTGCTGCTTGCAGCCTTCCAGGTTCCTCCTGAAGGGCAAGTCGTACAGACACTTCCGCTTCTCACCCTAAAGGAAGAGATTGAACCATCCCTCCACCTTCCATCCCCTTGGGCTCTTGGGCTCTAGTCCGCCCCCAGTGGGGGAACCTGGGTACTGCCCAAGTAGAAAATGGGACTCAATGGTCATGAGCCCTGTACAGGGAATTCTCTTCTTAGGGGTGTAGAGAGACAAATGAATGGGGGAGGGGGCAGAGGTGGAGTCCATGGGAAGAAGATTTCTCCCCATCTTAATCCTTAGAGCTGTTTGCAAAAGGTGTGGTCGCCTGAGAAGGGAGTGGGAAAGAGGTGGCTTTCTATCAGGAGAGGGGTCTGTGGCCAGGCCCCAGGAACATCAGTAGAGAGGGTATGGGGTTACAGTTCATTTTGTAGGGGTGTTTCTGTGAGAGGGGTTACTGGTAGAGTAGAAAGAGCTTGGCTTTGGAGTAAGTACTAAAACTAATACTTAATGAGCACTTGCTATGTGCCAGGCTCTGTACCCACATTTAAAAACTTACTTTTCCTAATAATCACACACAGAACTGTTATTAGCTCCATTTCGCAGAGGCAAAAACATATAAAATGACTTGCCAAAGATTACCCATGAGAATTTGACCCCATAACTGTGGACCCCAAATTTCATTGGCTTAACCATTACTCTTACATTGCATGCTGGGCTCTAATCCTAGCTTTGCTCCTTACTAGCTGTGTGGCCTCGGGCTGATTGCTTATCCTCTCTGAGGCTCATCTGTTGTAAGTGGAGGTAATATATTTTTCTATAGGTATTATAATGGGGAATAGGGATAATGTCAAAATAAAGGGGCCAGCACAGAGCCGGGGACATGAACAGCAACCAACAAAATACAACTATTATTTTTATAATTATAATTATCCTTACAACCCCTTCTAGGTCTGTAATCCCATGACTCTCCTAGACAGTTCTTAAAAGATGGATAGTGGGTTGACAGGCTGCCTGGGCTAAGAATGTTCATCTCTCATCCCACTGGCCTGACTGTTGAAAGAAAGACATAAACTAATTACACACAGTTATAACACACTTGCAGATGCACACGCATGCACACTCATAGCTACCAGGAGACTGGGGTCTGATAGAGAAACAAACCTATCACTCTCCAAACGTTATCACTATGTTCATAATTACCTTTGGTTTAGTCCACCTGGGGCAGCTGGGAGTATGAACACAGCTCCCACAGTTCCCCTAGTACGCAAGAAAAGAAACACTTAAAAATCCAGAATATTGGGAAACACAAGGAATGCCCCAGGTTAATGCCTTGATTATGTGACTAAAAACTTAATCTATCTTAAGATTCTGGCTATGATCAAGAATATAAAAGCAAACACTCTGTAACTTTGCCATAGAGAATTCTGAAGGTATGTCGTGGACCTCAATTCCTTAGTCTAGTTCTTTGAGGTAAAAATTCCCTGTTAGATGGAGGTGGACCAGGGCGGGGTCACACAGGCACACGGTATAGCAGCAGTGGGAAATGTGGATGCAGGCGTCAGTTCCATTATAAATCAGCTGTAATTGTTCTAGCTAATCATATTCTTTGATCCTTAGTCTTCTGATCTATAAAACAGGGATAATAATTCTTGTTGCTATTTGATTTTCAGGGGATTGATTGGTGAGGAAAAACGATTAACTGAAAAAACTGTCTGTGTATATACTTTGAAAGTGAAGAAATTAACAACTGGTTTTTCATCTCCTACTTCGGCTGTTATCCTAGTAATTTGGGATATTTATTGAATGCCTACAAGTTGCCCGGTACAGAAATCAACTGGTGACAGACTTTGCCATGTAAGTCACTCCACCTCTTTGAGACTCAATTTACAAGTTTGCATAATAGAGTAGATGATAACTGCTTCTACTATTGGATAGGGGTAAGATGAGCATTGAGCCAAACAGTAGGCTCAAAGGTCAATAAATGGCACTGGGTGGATGAATGTGTGTGAGATGTACACACGCCTCAAACAGTGCAGGACCCGGGACGGAAGTTCAGTCAGTGTTAATGAATGAGCAAATGAATGGCGGTATGGTGGCATGTATTAGATGGAACCATATGAAACGGCCACTTTTGTAGTCATACCCTGTCAAGTACGGCATTTCTCACGGTTTATTCTGGCAGAGGCTCAAAAAGTGCTTGTAGAATGGTTAAGTGAATGATTGAGTGGATGGGTGGGTTTGAAAATGACTGGTAGAACAGTGGCACACAGTTGGTTCCCAACAACTGTTTCCTTAATGGCAGGGGGATGGATGGATGGGTGTGTGGGTGCATAAATGAGCACGGGCAAGGCTTGTACGGGACTAAGTAGACGTTAATCTGAAGAGCACTGTCATGTGGCGCTCTGACCCCTTGGGTCCCGTGTTCACTGGGGACCAGCCCTCTGTGGCGTCACAGCAGGGTCCCACAACCCATGAGGGCTGTTCCTTGGCCCAAGGTTCCCTTACTACAGTAGTGTTTTTAGGACTGACCGAGACATCGAACGTGGTAAAAGTGTCACAGCGGCCCCCCAGGGTGGGGTCGATCAGTAGACAGTCAATGCCGTAGGCCACGCCCAGGTCAAATAAGAGCTCCCGCTGCACAATTCTGCACATTTGGCCGTTCAGGAAGAGCTCGCCCTGTGACAGAGGGAGAGAGAGCAGGGGAACAGTCAACAGTCCTCAGACTTCTCCTCTTCCCAGGCCGTGGAGTGTGGCCAGCGCCTGCTAGAGTCACAGAGAACTGATACGTACCGACGGCCAACATCTTTTTCTCAGACACGCGGTATGTATTACATCCGAGTACTGTCCCTCATGCTTTACCTGTGCAAATTCTTTCGATCCTCACAACATCCCGAGGATGTGGCTACTCTTGCTGGTGCCCCATTCACGGATGAAGAGAATGAGGCAGTGAATGGTTAGGTAACTTGCGAAGGTGACACAGTCGGTAAGTGGTGGTGCAGGCATTCATGCCCAGGCTGGCAGCCTCAGCCCACACTCCTGGCCAGTCGACAGCACTGCCTCTACCAAAGTAGAAACGCTGGCAGTGGGGGTTAACAGGGTGGGGTAGGGATGGCCTGGCCGTGGCTCAGGATAAACCTGGTTGACATGGCCACGTCGCGTGCAGCTACCCAGTTTTCATATTTAGTGCCAGCACCTAGCAGAGCTACCGGTACAACTTCCTTTCCAAAATATACACTGATGGGCTTTACCCTTTTAACGACAACAACTTTTTCACGTATACTAGGCATTGTCTAAACTGTGCTCGAGATACATGACTTCGTTTAATGCTTGCAGCAGTCCTCAGGCTTTCTTTCCTAAGGTCCACCCAGCTAGTAAATTGATGGATATATTTCCCTCCCAGGAAGCAAATGCTTTTAGAAAGTGCCATGAAAAGAAAAAGATAAATCTCTCTCTAGTGTCTGATGGGAGGTACACTGTGTAACTCAGTGGAAAGAGCCCTGGAAAACTGCAGTTGAATCCCCCCACTTCTACTTATACACTGTGTGAACAAGTCCCTGAACTTCCCTGAGGTTTAATTGTTTTTACCAGGTGAATAGGATTAATGATTCCATTGCATAGGGTTGTTATAAAGTTCCAACTAAATAGTACTCTGGGGACTTCCCTGGTGGTCCAGTGGTAAAGAATCCGCCTTCCAATGCAGGGGACGCGGATTCCATCCCTGGTCAGGGAACTAAGATTCCACATGCCGTGGAGCAACTAAGCCCGTGTGCCACAACTACTGAGCTCGTTTGCCTCCACTAGAGAGGCTGCGTGCTACAAACTACAGAGCCCATGCACTCTGGAACCCATGCACCACAACTAGAGAAGAGAAAACCCGCACGCCACAACTAGAGAGAAGCCTGCGCACCACAACGAAGAGCCTGCGCGCCGCAACGAAAAGTCCCGTGTACAAAGTGCCTGAAAGTTCTATTAGCACTCAGGATGAGCAGTGAACATTTTTCTTCTTCTTCTTTGATACATGTCCAGTTTGGTCTATGGAGACAGTATAGTTGATCTCAAGAGAGTACGTACATTAGGACAACTTTCCAGAAGTTGGGATGTAAAGATGCTAACACTCTTCATATTTGGTAACAAATTCAATGCAATTCCAATCCAATCACCAAAGGGATTCTGGCTTGTCAGGAGACGTAAACAGAATGTTATCTGGGACTTCTCAGAAGGCTCCTTGAAGGTAATCAACTCAGCTTAGAGCTGCATCCCTTTTGCCCTTTCTCCTTTCTACTGCCTGGAAAGTGGACATGATGGCTGGAGCTCCAACAGTTATGTTGGACCTTGAGGTGACTGTGAGGCTGGAAACATGTGCTGCAGAGCAGGAAGACAGAAGGAGCTCCCCCAGTGAGCCATCACGCTACCTCTGGATTGGCTACTTCCAGATTTTTTTTTTTTTTTTATAAGAGAGAGAAACCCTTACATATTTAAGCCACTGCCATTTTCCATTAAATGAAAGATAGAGGATGCAGCTACTATTATCCCATCAGACCCATTCATCACATGGAATTACAGGAAGGTAATATTGTTAAGGAGCAAGCCCAGGAAGGTGAAAATTGCAAATTTTCTCTTTGTTGGCCTATCTAGGTAGATGTAACCTAGAGCTGGCTCTGACATGCTTTGAGAGGGCTGGAGGGGAAGCTGCAGCAGGGCTGGGAAGGAAGGAAAAGGAATGACAGGGTACTTTCTTGCTTCAGGGAAGCGTCTCACACTGGAAAATAAATCTTCCCCAAAAATCAACCAAAAGCTGCTCTCTGCAAGTGTAAAGGGAGGCTCCCTGACACCTGGTGAGGGCTTGGGCTGGCCAGGACTTATCAGGTTTTTCATATCCACTTACTCAGGGGAGATAGCCCTGAAGGCAGTGAGAGAAAAGAGCTTGCTGTCAACGTGGGAAAAAATGAACAACTCCTGGAAGGGGCAGTGGTTGGAGAATGCACTCCCAACTTCCACTGGGTGACAATACTCACGATGTCACTGCCAGCTCCGCACTTCACACTCAGCTCGGAACCTTGCAGGGTCTTCCAGGTAGCAGACCTGGGGAGATCCACTGCCAAAACCTGTAGGAGTGATGATGCCACATTAACACCCCAAATCTGGGCTGAAGAATGGCCCCAAGGAGCTTCGCCAACAAACCAAATTCAGACACAATTTTTCTAAGAGTTCTAATAATTCCAGCCTTAAAATGACAGTAGATATAATCAAAAGCAAGAAGAAGCGTGGGCTCTCTAGGAAGCTGGACATTTTTTCTGTGGGGAAAGTCTCCTCCAGCTGGTTTCAATCAGCCTTCCATCCCCATCTATGCTCGGGAGTCCATGGAAGATGCTGTGTTGGTGTGTGAAGCCCGTGGCAGGATCAGAGTTAGGGAGATGGCATTGGGCGCTGTGATGGGTTGAATTGTGTCCCCTCAAAAGTTTTACTGAAGTCTTGGTCCCCATTACCTCAAAATGTGACCTTGCTTGGAAATAAGATCATTGCAGATATAATTAGTTGAGATGAGGTCATACAAGAGTAGAGTGGACCCTTAATCCAATATGACTGGTGCCTTCTTAAGAAGAGAGGAGAGTGCCATGTGAAGACACAGAAACACACAGGGAGAAGATAGAGAGCCATGTGATAACAGGGCCAGAGACTGGAGGGACGCACTACAAGGCAGGGTTGCCAAGGATGTCTGGCAACCATCAGAAGCTAAGAGAGAGGCAGGGAGCAGACCCTCCCCCAGAGCTTTCAGCAGGCACAGCCTTGTCAACACCGTGATTTCAGACCTCTGGCCTCCAGAGCTCTGAGGGAATACATTTCTGTTGTTTCAAGCCACCCAGTTTGTGGTAATTGGTTATGGCAGCCTTAGGAAACTACTACAGTTCCTACCAATTAACCACAGCGAGGGCATTTGGCCTTCTTGGATTAGGTGTCTCATTCCTGGAGGGAAACAGGGTCCTGGCTGAGGACCCAAAGAGACAGGGTTTTAGCAAGAGCTGCCATGTTCCCACAAGATCCTGCTTCCCTGATCACAGAGGATCAGCTCAGGAGCCAACAGCTGGCCACAGCTGGATGAATCAGACCTTTGCCTAGAAACTCTGGAATTGGGAGAGATAGAGTCATTCTGGGAGGAACTTGGGGACTGTCGTCAACGGCCACTTTGCCATGTGAACTAGGGCAGGGAGGAAGCTGGTCTGCAGTACAAGAGGGGAGGGATGCTCTTGGGTGTTGGTTAAAGTTGGGACAAAAACAGTGGCCAGTGGGAGAAACAGAACGAGATGTGCTACACTGCAGGGGTCAATTCACCACAGGCAGTCAGAGGAGGACACAGCGGGGCAGGGGATGCTCAGGCCACCTTTGCACCGTAGTGCGGGGGGGAGATGCACGGACAATTCCTGGATTTGATCACCCCAGGGGCACCCCTGCAACTCCCGTCTGTGTGAAAACAAAATACCTTGGAATCTCGGATCACGTGGAACTTCAAATATTCCTTCAACTTGTCCTTGTTGTCTTGGTTGAACAGGAAATCCTGTTGTTCAGGGGGCAGGGCTTGGAGGGCTTGGTCGCTGGGCCAGAAGAGAGTGACCGGGGTGTGGATAGGGTCAGTGATGACATTCAGCAAGCCCGAGTCCTGAAACGCAGGGAGCTGGTCACATGCACAGCAAAGCCCAGCCAAGAGGCACAGGCTCTCCTTGAGGACCAGAGCCAGCCAGCCCGGGGTCCCCTCTGTGCCTGCCCTGGGGCTTTTGGGGACTCTGGCTGGTCCCTAAAACTAAAGGCCCATCAGACTCCAGTCATCCTGACCTTCATTTTCTTAGAAAGTAAAACAAAGTCAAGTTCTGGGCTTTTGTTAATAGGGAAACACTTTAGCAAGTATCTCTCCTTCTCTCTATCTTTTTTTGCTACTACTCTTGGCCAAATGTTTTAATTTCTGGAAGACCCACTTGGCACTTTTCTCATATTTCATTAAAAAAAAAGTGAAACCTATACAATATTGAGATACTCCTGTATATTTAGAAGATTTCTAGATCACACAGAGTCAAAAAAAAGAATTTGCCAGATGAATGGGTAAGAATCATTTTGAGAACCTTCTATAGCAGGGGTGCATCATATTTTTTTTTTCTTATAATTTTCCCGACAACACTATGAAGTAGGCTTTTTTATTCCCCTTTTTTGAGCCCCAGAGAAGCTTGCTACCTTGCAATAAAAGTCTGTGTTCAAGCAGACCTGATGTCCAGGTATGGGGGGTAGTATAAGGTTTAGGGGCTGGGTGGATGGGCAAATATACTGGTCTGTAACACCCCTGGAGAGTCTCATTAAGAACACCTTCAAATCTCCATTTCTAAAAAGCTCCCCAGAGAACCCAAGCCCCAGGCCATTTTGGAAATCACTGGTCTACACCAGGTTTGTTGACTGCGCCGTGGGAGCCCCAGGGTTCTTAGAGCCCTCCTGGGACTGCTGGGGTTAGGTGGCGGAGAGGGGTCTTGGAGAACCCCGCTCCTTCCTGATTCTCCTCCGAAATCTTTGAACAAGAAGTTTCTCTACTCAATTCGTGGGAGTCACCTCTGAAGTCAGAAAAATGTGGTTTGAAGTGTAATTTCTGCCCATCTCATCAGCATAGATTTCCCATCTCTGTGTCTCAGTTTCCCCATCTTGGTAACAGGGGTGATGATTCCAGATGTGAAGCACCTATTTCAGGAACTGGCACATCCTAATTCCTTTCCCTTGCTCCAGGCTCAAATACCTCAATTTCTAACTCAGCCAGGGAACAAACCCTACAACATTTGGGGAATGGAGTGGCAGAGAAAGACTTTGTTCTTCAGAAAAGTAGGACTTTCCCAAAGATCCCACAACAGCTGGCTAGTGCCACAAACAAAAACCACACAACAAACAAAAAACCCTCCAAACACCGAACCTCTTTAGGTAGGTTATATCCCCTGAGGTAACTTTCCTGCTAGGTTTTTACCTGTATCAAGTTGCTAAATTTGATGTAGCCATGGTTTATTGCCACTGTTGTAAGATTTTGCTGCAAAGATAATAAGAATGGGAATGAAACTTTTCTGCCTACAGTTCACAAAGCACTTTAACAAAAGCTCAACTGAATAGAACGAGGGGAAGATAGCGTGGCAGGTACCGTAGGTTGGCTCGTCAGCACCCACCCCAGCTCCACTGTACCCATGCCTTCCTGCTTTACAGAGGCTGGATGGCCAAACACTGCATTTTCCCAGACTGCCTTGCAGCTAGAGTTCCATATGTGATACGGGATCCCCCAGGCGGAGGTGCTTGTGCAAGACTTAGAGGTGAAAAGAAACAACATGCGGTGGTGGTGGCTGCTAGCAGGAATATCAGATCTTCTGACGAGCACAGGGTGGAGGCATCTGGTATCCAGACTCTCATGTCCTAGTGATGAGGCTGGAGACAGGTGGCATGGGCGTAGCTGGTATAGGACAGCCCTACGGTGAAGTCAGGTGTCCTCCCTTTGTAGGTGTCCCTGGGCTGCTTTGTTCCCAGCTGTGTAGCATCTGAATTAGGCTCTTTGGCTTTCTAAGAGATTTGGTGCTATACTTAATATCTTTAGAAACTCTTTTTTATTTAAGTGAGATATAGTGGATTCTGCTGTCTGCAGTGAAGAACCCAATACTAGTAAATAACAAAAAAGTTGAAATTGTCTTTCCTGTCAATTGAGAAGACGTTTTACTCCTGGTTCGGTTTTAGTGGTATCTGTCTGTCTATCTATCTACCTACCTGTCACCTATCTATCTACCTATCTCTGTATCATCCATCAGTCATCTATCCTGTCTCTCTCACACATCATCATCACCATCCATCTATGTAACTTCTCCATCTTCCAAATCTATACAAGACCACCTGCCCTTGTGGACACTGAAGAAAAACTTACAAAATCCATTCAATTATTTAAAATAGACTCTTGCCTATTTACTGCTTACTAAGAATGGTATTTATGAGGTTCTTAATAGTAGCTTGAGATTGAAGCAGCAAAATTAAAACGTCTTGAAACAATGCCTCAAAATCAGAACTGAGGTAATAAATGATGAGTATTGTGAGTCATTCCACGCTGAGAGCCTGACAATGAGTTCACCCACCAGAATCCTTCCAGAGGCATCTTTAGGGGTGACAAGCAAGTTTTGGGGAGACAGCAATTTGTCTATGACGTGGATGATTCCGTTGGTACTGATGATATCACTGGATATGATCTTAGCTTTATTATTTATCAACACTGTGTCCTGAAATCAATCAAAAAAGAAGAAAAAAAGGAAATGAGCACGAGGAGAAACAGACACAAAATCGCTTTTTTCAAAACGTTTCACGAACATGTTACATCATCGTGAAAGTGAATACTTACGTAGAGCCGTGGGAAAAATCTGAAGGTACAAATTACTTGAGCACATTTTTTATCATGATTATATAAAAAAAAACTGAGACAAGAATGTAATTTTCACCTGGAGAAGTTAATAGCAAATAATCAACCAAAACAGTCACTTCACTGTGATTCTCAAATATGAACTAAAAAGCAGATCACAATTGGCTTCTCTTTCACATGTGTTCTCTACACCACCAGCCCCCCTGCTGACCCCACTACACACTTTTTTCCCTTTGTAATGGATTCCACAGCCACCATTCGTTTCTCTTTGTGGGAGGGAAGGGATCAGCATGGTCAAATGCTTTGAACAAAAGCTTTCATCCCTCTCCGGCTTCTGACCAGTGCTGCCAAAGGCAGTTCTCTTGACCACCTGAGGCTGCCTTGCCTCTGAGTTTCAATTCCAGCTCTAATATTTACTTGCTGTGTGACCTTGGAAAAGTTGCTTAACTTCTCTAAGCTCAGTTTCCTAATTTGTAAATTGGGGAAAACAGTAGTGTTTTCATGACGGGAAATCCCCTACATGATGGGATTATTTTGAGGATTAAATCAGTTAGTACACATAAGATACTTAGGGTAGTACCTGGCATATAGCAGTCACTCCACATGCGTTAGTTATTGTTATTATTCCTCTTACTACTCTAAGGAAGAGGAAAGAGAGAGGGCCCAAGGAAAATGGGCACCTTGCAGAGGTGGCCTCTCTTACCTGAGAGACGGAGATGACAATTGACTCCCCTTGGAGGGAAGTAGCATTGGGGGTCAATTTCAGGTTTTCCAGAAGCAGCTGGTGGCAGGCGATCACATGATAACGAAGAACCTGGGGCATCAGGCCCTGTTTGTCCCAGTCCTTAATCTGCCATAGATCAGAGGGTTCCAGCCAGAGTCAGAAGCCTTCTGCTCCAACTTTCCCTTTTGCTGTCCTCTCCTCCAGACTCTCCCCCATACCTCTGTCCCCACCCAGACCCTAGGAAGTCGGCAGTCGGGGTTGGCTTGTAGTCAGGGTTACGGTAGAGATTATTCAGGCAAGAGGGAGAAGGCAGCCATAGTTCCTTTCCTGCTTCCATTGTAGAATCTCAGAGTAAAAGGGAACTTGGAGTTCCTCTGGTCCAGCATTTCACAACACATATGCCAAGGACCCCAAGTCCCGTGAGATGCTACTTGAAAAACAAGTGCTCTTGTGAAAAAATGCCGGGTAATGCCACATAGTACAGCCCCCTGTTGCGGAGATGCCTGGGCCAGATTTACACCGTTAGTACGGAGAAGCCCACCATGCTTCATCATTCGTAAATCAAACTACAAACAATATTAACCATAAAGTCAGTGTGATAATAAAGCCCACGAGGTTATCATCATTTCATGATAACTCTTTGAGTGCTTAAAAAAAATCAAATGTCAAATTTTGTTTAAAAACTATTTCTGTGTCCCTGCTTCACTGGTGTCCAAAATATATGCATAGAGAAGCAGTGTGGGTGGTGGTCAGGAACGCAGGTTCTAGAGCCATGTCTGAGTCCTTGCTCCACATTTTGCTCGTCGTGTGACCTGGGGAAAGTTACTTCTCTCAGCGTCCTCAACTGTTAAACGGGGATGATAATAGCATTCAGCTTACTGTGTTGTCATGAAGACTGTCATGAGTTAATCTATGACAGGTACTAGAAACAGTGTCTGGCACAATCGATAAATGTTTGCTACATTATTGTATATTAATAGGTAATCCAGCATGAAGAGTCCAAGTGAATGTTAAACAGTAAAGGCTCTGATAAGTCCTGCAAGAAAAGAACCTATTTATATCCCATTAATATAGCATTTCTTTTCATTCCTTTTTTTTTTTTCGGGGGGGGGGTGGTGGTCTCTGGGAGCTTTGAATTATTTAAGAATTGTTGGTCTTTTCTAACCTCCTACCCTATTCAGGAATGTCCTTTAGAAAGTCTCTGGCCAGTGGTTACCCCAAATCCACTTGAATGCTTCCCCTGAGAGGGGTCCCTACACTGAGAGGCAGCCCCTTCCATTACTGGTCAGCTCCAGCCGATCCTAGATCTACTGTCCAGAAATGTCTTCAGCGTTGTCTCCAGGGTGATGCCCAGAGACTGTGTTCCGATCTCAAACCTCTTTCACCTGTCTCTAGCTTCATGCTTACCTGGGGTTCCTCGTCAAAGGCTGCAGACAAAGGTGCCAGAACAGTGAAGGGGCCAGGACCAACCAGGTCTCGTACAGAATGCTCCTGTAGGAAGGAAGGTGGGGGCCACATGCCATGTACTTAACGTAAGTACAGGCAGGGGCTCAAACAACTAGCAGAGAGTACATGATGGCAGAGGGGAGAGAAAACTGGATAGGGAGACCCGTGTTTTATTTAGTCTTAGATTCAGAGTCACTCAGATTCTTAGACATTGAAATAATGTTTATTTTTATCTGGGTATAAAAATAACATATGCTGACTGTATTAAAGATTTGAAAATACAGTATAAAGAAGAAAATAACTACCCATAATCCCACCACCTAGAAGGATCTCTGTTATTTCCAGATACTTTTTTCCAGTGTCTTTTCCACATACTAAATGTTTTCTGTTTGGGATAACAATACAAATATAAGCAATAAGATGACTTACTGTTCTGTCTTCTTGCCAATGCTAAGACCCTACGGTTACTTATATTTTCTTCTAGGTTTTATGATTTTATTCTTCTAGATTTTTATCCTTTATTCTTCAATATATCTGGAATGTATTCTGATGTAAGAGGTGCAGAAAGATCTAACTTAATACTTTCACCGGGAGAATTAGCCAATTGCCCCAAGTAACGCTTCTTGTCTCCACAGGTATGATGGCAGGTTTTTTTATAAACTACATTCTCACATGTGCAGTGGGCTAGTGCAACATTTATTCCACTCTTTTATGCTGCCCACCTGGGGCCTGAGAAGTTCACAAAGGACCAACACAGAGCCTATTCCAGAAATGCAGTTTCCCGGATTTATTCTAGTCTCACCTACTCTGGAGGTTACAGATTTATCCCATATCTGGCCTGAGACCCAACTCTTCTAGTTAGACAGACACACACATTCTTACCAGCAACTGGAAGTAGTACTGGGATGTTTGGGGGTTCTTGGGAAGCTCCTGGAAACAAAGACAAGGAAGGTTCACTTAACATCTGTGAATTATATACCAGAATGTCACTGGAGGACAAATTCTCTAAGATTGAGAGTATCTACCATCATTTCAACTGGAAATCTGCCTCATCTATAGGCTCACAGTTGATGTTCAGAACGACTCATTTTAAAAAATTCAATATTAAAAAACTCAGTTATAGGTTTATGGCAGGTTTAGTTTCTTTATCAACAAGAACATTTGATCAGCCAGAATGCTCTAGTCCCTCTTTAAACCAAATAACAGGATGTTCACGTTGTAATAGGCAGAACTTTACAAGTATCACAAGGCTTCACCCTCTCCGCCCGAGGGTGTTCACAGACACACTCCAACAACAGTCCGTATCACGGCGATGCCTCTGAGGTACTGTGTGCTCTGTGCCCACTACACACGTTATCTCGTCGAAATCTTAAAACAACCTGCTGGGGCTGGTACCATTGTTATTTTCTTTCACACTTTAGAAAATGGATACACAAAGAGGTGATATAATCTGCCCAAAGCCACATTACTAACTGGCAGAGCTGAATGCAAACCCAGGTGTTTCTGACTCTAGAACTGTTGATCTGAATCACTGAATTCCCACTGCGAGATAAAATTTCTTTTCATTGTCCATTTATATGAAAATAGCCTTTCGTATTTTATAGTTTTATATGTAACAAAACTCTTGCACCCTCCTTAGCTCCCTGGATTCTTCGCACGGGGAGGAAGGTGGAGTTTACTTTATGGAGACATGCCTCGTGTTACCTGATGGATGTTGCCACGGCAGGTAAACCCATCCCCAATGTAGTTAGGTTGGCAAGTACAAGTCCTTTCGTCTTCTCCGGTGTGATTGCAGAGAGCAAATTCACTACAGCCGCCGTTTTTCTGGTAGAATTTCCAAGGAATGGGGGATAGGAACGAGACCAGTTAGTTTGCCGGCTCTGCCAATGTTCACGCAGCGACTCTGTATTGAAATTTACTTTTTGTCTCACTCTGTAACTGACCGGCTTGCCTTATTTGCCCTTTTCCTGAACTTGCCTTCCAACTCTCTACAGTTATAAGGGCCATCCCACTCCTGCAGCCTTACACAGGCACACCTTCTGTTACTGCACTTCGCAGATAATGTGGTTTTTACAAATTGGAGGTTTGTGGCGACGTCAGATGACGGTTAGCAAGTTTTAGCAATGAAATATTTTAAAATTAAGGTATGTACCTTGTTTATTTATTTTAACTCCTAATGTCTTTTGTTTTTAACTGTAGTTGGTTTACATACATTGGTCTTTTAGACATAATGTTATTGCACACTTAATAGACTTCAGTATAGTGTAAATATAACTTTTATATGTATTGGGAAACCAAACATTTTTGTGACTTGCTTTATTGCGACATTCATTTTATTTTGGTGGTCTGGAACCGAACCCGCGATACCTCTGAGGTATGCCCATATCTCAAGATGGCAGCCCATCCCAGCAGATCTCCAGCCCTGAACAGATCAGCCCAGAGCTGCCAAATGGGAAGTTTCTCAACACCTGGGGGTTAACTAGAAAGGCATCAAGCGTGTTGGATACTTCTCAGCTTTAGGCTGAACTCTAATCCATCATAGCAAAGGGAAAAGTCATCAGCTGGAAGGCAGTCAGTATGAAGCAGACCAGCAGGGGGCACAGTAGGGACCTCGACTGGAGAGGAAGGGCTTTAATTACGAGCTGTCTGTGCTGTACTCACGCCCACAGCAGGAGGCTCTCAGGTGGGCAGTGATATGAACGAGGAAGGAAGGTGTATGAACCGGGCCCCCGTGGGGGATCAGTGCCTCGCGGGAGGAACAAGCACCACGCACCACGAGAAGTGGTCAAGGGTGTGGCCTCTGAATCAGACAGACGTGCGCTCAAGTTCTGGCTGTGCCAGGCGCTCGCTCTGTGAGCTGGGGCAGAGACCTCTGTTCTTCCTGCTCTGCGGTGGATTGAATCGTGGCCCCCTGCAAAGCTATGTCCACGTCCTAAGCCCTGGTATCTGTGAATGTGACCCTTGTTTAGAAAAGGAGTCTTTGCAGATGCAGTGGAGGATCTCGAGATGAGATCGTCCTAGATTAACCAGGGGGTCTTAAGACCACAAGCGTCCTCACTAGAAGAGGAGACACAGACACAGAGGGGAAGCCACTTGAAGATGGAGGCAGAGACTGGAGTTTCTCCAACACTGCAACTGGGACACGAGGGAGAAATGGCCCAGAAGCAGCTCTGATGGGGCCCACCTCAATGCCCCGCCCCTAGACGCGGAGAAGGGGGCACCGCAGGCCAGACCCCGGGGGGGGGGGGCGTACTCACGGTTAAGCAGACGTTGATGAGCGTGCAGACCTTCCCATCTCCAGTGTATTTTGACAAACAGTTACAGGCGGCCTGTCCAGGAGGAAGGGGAAATGGGTCATTTCACAGAGAGGTTCTGCTGGCTGTCAGCTCTGGTCATCATCCAGTTTCTGACGTATGCAATTTCCTGCTCGTTCATAACATGACATGGACTGAGGGAGGCACAGCCTGGGTCCCCGAGCCTCCAGCTTCCCCGCCTGAGTCTTCTCACCCCTCGACCTCTCCCCTCCTTTGTGCTGGAGCCCTCACATTTCCCCACGTCCCCAAACCTGCTCCCGCGGAAGGCGCCGCAAGGGGCACAGTGTTGGGGAATACGTGGCTGACAGAGGCCTTAACACCGTTATCTTCTGCTGTGGCACATGCATTTCAGAGCCTCAAGACAGAGAAAAATGGTAAGATTCTGGGCATCAGAAAGCTGAAAGAAAGGAGAGCATTGCTGGAGACCTTCTAGGTGCTTCTGGAACCATGTGGTGTTTGCAAATGCCACTTCTTCCCACTCTAGGGAAGGCCCTTCTCCCTGTGCACCCTTTGTCCCCTGCCCCTCTCCCCTTTTCTCCTGCTTCCCAAAGAATGGCCTCCTGGGGAATTCTTCCAGAACCTCCTCTAATGTATTTATTTCATGCTGCTGCTCCCTAGAGGTCTGTCCTCAGCCCCTGTCCCTCAGGCCTGGGTCTAACTACCCAGGAATTTGCTCCTAGGAAAACGTAGGCCCCCGCGGAGACACAGCTCACCTGGTTGGGTCCTGTTTGCGTGCACTCTGCGTGCTGGTGACAGCCACCATGGTTCTCCAAGCACGGGTTGATCTCTTTAAAACAAAAAGCAACACCTGGCATGAGAGTCAAGCCTCATTTTTTTTTTTTTTTTTTTTGCGGTACGCAGGCCTCTCACTGTTGTGGCCTCTCCCGTTGTGGAGCACAGTATCCGGACGCGCAGGCTCAGCGGCCATGGCTCACGGGCCCAGCCGCTCTGCGGCATGTGGGATCTTCCCGGACCAGGGCACGAACCCGTGTGTCCCCTGCATCGGCAGGCGGACTCTCAACCACTGCACCACCAGGGAAGCCCAAGCCTCATTTTTTAAGTAAAACAATGCCTTGAGGGACCAGCCAGGATGGCTAACTGACCGAGGGGAGCAAGTGTCAAGGCGTGATTTGGTTTTCTGACAACCTGAGGCAGAAGTAACCCAACAGGGAGGGTACCAGCTGTGGTTTCTCAAAACCAGCTCCTCAGAGGCATGTCTGCGGGCTTGACTCTGTCCCTCTATTGACTGAATATGAGTGTTTGCAGCCAAGGACTCAAAATAATAAAATTTCGGAGTGCCATTTAACGTGCTATGAATGAAGAGATGTAGGAATTAAAAAAAAAAAACCACTTGTCACCATCACAGTATAATTGGTTCAGAGAAGAATCATTAGTAGGTGCTAAATTTAGGAGGACATTTTGGTGTGGAGCAGGATATGTGCTTGGTGTTAAGCATTTCCTAGACGATTGCTTATGAGCAGCAAAGGGGAAACAAGTCAATGTACAGTGGAGAAATCAGACAGCACCTGGACCGAGTGGTCAAAATTAAAGGCAGCTGGAAATCGCGGGTGAGGGATGGTACCTACCTATGCACACGATGCCATCGCCAGTATAGCCTGCCTTGCACACACACACCCGGCTTCCTGGGGTGGTTCTTTTACAGACAGCCCTGCCAGAACAACCTCCATTGCTGATCTCGCAGGCGTTGATTGCTATAGAAGAGAAAGATGACACAGAGCAGGGCGGGGGGGGGGGGGGAATTGATGCGTTTTTACTTGAATCATTGAGAAATGGAAAATACTCCAAAATGGTAGGCACTGGATTAAATATGGATAGCTCAAAAGAATGCAAAGCACCAGATGTCATTGGTGAATTCTACCAAACGTTTAATAAATGCCAAATTTTCACATACTCTTCTAAAAACTGAAGGAGGGAAGACTTCTCAATTCATTCTGAGACCAGTATTACTAATACCAAAACCAGACAAAGCCATCACTAGAAAAGAAAACTACAGACTGATATCCTTTATGAATATAGATACAAAAACCTCAAGAAAATACTTGCAAATCAAATTCAGCAATATGTAAATAGGATTATACACCACAACCAAGTGGGACTTATGTAGGAATACAAGATGGTTTAACATCCCAAAATCAATTAATGTAATATAGCACATCAGTAGAATTAAAGACAAAAACATGATCATCTCAGAACGAGCAAAAACATTTGTCGAAATTCAATACCATTAATGATAAAAACACTCAACAGACTAGGAATAGAAGGGAACTTCCTTAACCTGATAAAGGACATTTTTCATTGATGAAAAACCCACCACTAAAATCATGCTTAATGATGAAAGACCAAATGCTTTCTCCCATGATCAGGAATAAGACAAGGTCTGCTTTTGCCACTTCTGTTCAATACTGTACTGAAGGTTCTGGCCAGGGCAATTAGGCAAGAAAGAAAGAAGAGACATCCGGATTGGAAAAGAAGTAAAACCATTTCTATTTGCAGATGCCATGATCTTGTTATGGAAAATCCTGAGGAATCCACTAAAAACAATTAGAACTAATAAATGATCCTGGGTAGGACACAGGAACAGTAGGAAAAAATCAACTGTATTTCTGTACAGTAGCAATGAGCAAACTGAAAATGAAATGAAGAAAACAATTCCACTTACAATAGCATTAGAAGATGGACTCCATTTAACAAACTATAAAACACTCTGAAAACTACAAACATTGTTGCAAGGGATAAAAGATGACCTAAATAATGGAAAGACATTCCATGTTCATTGATGGGAAGAATTAATATTGTTAAGAAGGCACTACTCCCCAAATCTGATCTACAGATTCAATGCAATCTCTGTCAAAATCCTGGCCGACTCCTTTGCATAAATTGACAAGATTATCCTAAAACTCATTTGTAAATTCAAAGGTCCCAGAATAGTCAAAACAATCTCGAAAAAGGAAAAAGGAAAAAGGAAAAAGAAGGTTGGAGGACTCACGCTCCCTAATTTCCCTAATTTCAAAATTTACTACAAAGCTTCAGTGATAAAGACAGTGTGGAACTGGCATAAGGATCTATATGGAATTGAATTAAGAGTCCAAAAATAAACCCATACATCTATGGTCAATTGATTTTCTACAAAGATGCCAAGATGTTATTTCAATGGGGGAAAGAATAATTTTTTCAACAAATGCTACTGAGACAACTAGATATCCATATGGCAAAGAATGAATTTGGACCTCACAATATATACAAAAATTAATGCAAAGTGGATCAAAGACCTAGATACATTTGGAGACCCAAGATGTGTGTTTGAGTCTTGGCTTGGCCTTCATTCACCGTGTGACTTTGGACGAATCACTCAATTAATAAGAACTTTGGGATCCACCTATATAGGTTTACTTACAGGTTTGGATAATGTATACGAAAATGTTACGGAAATGTTGGTTGTTATATTGTGTCCTCTGCTTTTGTTATTTTTCCCCAAAGCAGGGGGCAAGAGAAACATTACAGTTATTTGCCTTTCCAGCTGTTTTCACTGGCGTGCTGTACACATCCTACTGCAGGGTACATCGGGGACAATCCCCAGGGTCGGATGGTCTAGAAAGCAAATTGGTGCGGTCACTGTCTGGCTCCACCACAGTCTGCACTGAAGCCCGCCTGGATACAGTGCTAAGTGTTTCCATTTTTCTAGCACCAAATACGTGTTGGGCACCATGAGAGTATTAGCTCACATTTATCGAGTGCTCTGTGCCAGGGATGTCTAAGCACTTCACAGGTATTATTTAATTCAGGTTATCATCCAACAATCCAGTGAGGGAGATTCTCTTATGAGCTACAACTTACAGATGACAAAATGATGCAAAGAGCAGTCAAGCAACTTGCCCAAGGTGACACGAACTATAAGAACATAGATTCGAACCCAGGGAGTGTAACGCTGGGGCTGTTTTTAACAGCTGCCTCATTCTGTTGTTGTACGTGGAGAGGTCATTTCATTCCCAAACTACTCTGCGAGGGGAGAGAGTTTCACGTTTACTTTACAAATGAGCTAAGGGGGCCCAGGGTAGTTTAGAGGCCCACCCAAGGCCATGTGGGGATTGGGGGGAAGAACCAGGGCTCAAGCCTCTTTCTATCCCACTCCAGAGTCCCCCCACACAGGCCACAGCCTAGGTCAGCCACATCAGTGGTTTCTAAAGCTCTCCAGATGATTCCAATTGTGGCCAAGGCTGGGAGAAAAGAACAGGGGCGGTTGCCCCACACATTCCAAAACCAACACGCCCTCTCCGTGAACAGGTGTCCTGCTCCCCGGGCACGATCAGCTGCCCTGTTACGTCCAGTTCACCATCAATGGTTGGCAGCAGCTGCCCATTTAGTCTGCAGGAACACAGATCCCTCAAAAGTTCATGCTATTCTCCTCCCAGCAAATTCCTTCTTGACTTGCCTGTGCAGACCGTCCCGTTCCCTTGGAACCCTGCTGCGCATTTGCATGAGGCGGTGCCATCCGGATTGAGAAGGCAGCTGCAACAAGAAAGGGCAAGTGGTGTTTGTAGAAAAATGCACAGCACCCCACCACGGGACTCACAATACCCCTTCATCCCTAGCATCCCAACTCTTACCCCCATGAGGCACTCTGAGGTCCCCGCCCAAGGCTTGGGTGGAGAGTCCATCCCTAGCATGGCCCTGCCACAAGCAGCTAAAACTGGAGTCATTTATCAGGCAAACTACAGAGTGTGTATATGTAGGCATCAGCCCAAGGATAAGGAGGGTAGCTGCCCATCTTTAGAGAGCATCCTATGTGCTGGGAGCTGTGCTTCACACATTATTTTCTGTAACCTACACAATATCCAATAGCCCTAACAGGTAGGTATTATCATTATTCCCATTTTACAGATGAGAAAACCAAGGCTTAGAGGCATTAAATAAGTGACTCAAGGTCACACAGTCAATGGAAATGACAGACGCTGATTTGAACTCAGGTCTAACTCCAGCTACTGGGCTCTTAATTAATTAACCCATTAAACCCCTCTGGGAGTTAGGAGTATGAAGTTCCATTATAAAGAAGGAAGGCTTGGCTGTGAATTGCAAGTAAGGTTTGATGAAATTGAGGCCCACCGGCCTCCCTCTGCTTCTGTGGAAGAGTCCCTGTGGCTTGAATGGGGGTAACAACTGGCACTCTGCCAGCATGTCAGGTAACTCAGGTGGCAGCATGTTCAAAAGGCTGGACCTGCAAGCTGATGGTGGCCTCATTTTTAGTTTCGTACTTAAATTAATCATAAATCCTCAGAAATAGTCTCAGGAAACTATTTCCCTAAAGATAAGGCCTGGGTGGACACATGCTACTAGGAAAAAAAGCCCCTTGCATTTTCTCTTTCTGACTGTTCTGATGAACCTAGGGGCAGGACAGGAATAAAGACACAGACGTAGAGAATGGACTTGAGGACACGGGGAGGGGGAAGGGTAAGCTGGGACGAAGTGAGAGAGTGGCATGGACATATACACACTACCAAACGTAAGACAGCTAGTGGGAAGCAGCCGCATAGCACAGGGAGATCAGCTACGTGCTTTGTGACCACCTAGAGGGGTGGGATAGGGAGGGTGGGAGGGAGACGTAAGAGGGAGGGGATATGGGGATATATGTATGCAAATAGCTGATTCACTTTGTTATACAGCAGAAACTAACACACCATTGTAAAGCAATTATACTCCAGTAAAGATGTTTAAAAAAAAAACAAAAAAAAACCCCTTGCATCGCCTCCAAAGGAGGCTAAAGGGGACGTACTTGGCACTGGTGTGGCAGGTCCCATTGCATTCATCTTTTGTGATCTCTGAAAAAGAGAACCAAATGCTGTGTCAGCTCTTCTTTACTAAATCTCACCCAAGAACTTTCTTTTAGTACTTGGTGCTAGGAAAAGATTTACTTCCTCACAAGTAACTGGTATGCATCATATGAACTATGTAAAACTATGTGACCATGTAAATCTTTTTTCACCTTGGCTTCTAGGAAGCTCAGAGCCAAATCTGAAGGTCAGTTACACCAGTGGAGTGTCTCCTGTGTGCCGGTCCCCATGCTAGGTGGTGAGGATGCATATCCCTCCCCGGAGCTTAATTTTCTATTTTATTTATACTTCCTATGTTCCTTATTCTTTCTAATTTTTCATCATCTTGTTACAGAGTGATATAAATAAGCAAATACTAATTCTAATTAAGATGAAGTTGTTGTTGTTATTGTTTTGCATGTGCAGAAATAGTGCAGAGCCTGGCATGCGGCAGGTACTCACCACCTATTTGCCAAATTAGTTCCTAAATTTCCTGGAACAGCATAATGTTTTTACCCTGGATGCCCAGCTAACAGATACTTCCTGGCAGGGGAAGATCCAGAAAGAAATTGTTAGAGACGAGAAAAAGGACCCACAGGGTTGGTTGCTCAGGCTAAGAGCTTTTGAGAAAGAGATCTCATTAGGCCTGGCCAAGAGAAATCTCATTAGGCCTGGCCTGGTTGTATAGAAGGTCCTGAAACAGAGACCTGGCTGCGAAAGTGGCCTGTTTTGTGTCAGAGGGAACATTTACAGGCTCCAGTGGGCTAGAGTAGATGCAATGCAATTTTGTGCCTTTATGTGTGCTTTTCCTTGAGCCTGGAAATCTCTTTCTCTCCATTCTCTATCTCTGAAATCCCAATCACCTTTTAGGTCCTCCTCTCTGATATCTGCTCTAAACCTTTGAGCCAACTTCAGTTAATTGGAAGTGACTACATGGTGTGCTCTTTTGAAAAGGATGTGGCGCCCCATCTGACCTCAGAGGAAGGAGTGCAATGATCGATGAATGATGTCTGACATGGCTTGGGAGTGGGGAGTTTGCATGTGAACAAAGAACAGTCTAGTCTGGTCTAGAGGCGCTTTACTCTGCACTCTCATATCGCAATTTTCTGAACATGATTGAACATTTATTTCCATTTTACTAGACTGAAGCCCCTTAAGCAGAGTGTGCAGTGGAGACCAGGCTGGAAAACTGGGTGAGGGCCAATTGGTGAACAGCTCTGTACCACACCTTGCTAAGGTGTGTCTCCTATAGGCAGTGAAGTTTCTCCTACTGGAGGCTATAGAGAATCAGAGCAGGTTGTCAGGTACTGGGGAGGGTGGGTAACAGTGCTGCTATAGTCCAAATGTTTATGTCCCCACTCCCCAACCCATATTTTGAAACCTAATCTGCAACGTGCTGGTACTTGGAGGTCGGGCCTTAGAGAGGTGATTACGTCATGAGGGTGGAATCCTCACAAACGAAATTAGTGCCCTTATAAAAGAGACCCTGGAGAGCTCCCTTGCCCCTTCTGCCATAACATGAGAAGACGGCCATCTGCAACCCAGAAGAGGGCTATCACTAGAACCCAACCATGCTGGCACCTTGATCCTGAACTTCTAGTCTCCAGAACTATGAGAAATAACTTTCTGTTGTTTATAAGCCACCCAATCTACGATGCTTTGTTACAGTAGCCAGAACAGACTAAGATATCTATGTTTTAGAAAGTTATGTCTGGCAGCAATGTGGAGTATGGAACGGAGGGAAATAGGACAGGAGGCAAAGAGATGAATCACAAGGCTGCTGGTGAGAGGAGCAGCAGGGGGACGGGCTTGAAAACTTGTCACAGCCTCCAGACTATTCCCTGTCCCTTTAAAAGTGGCTGGTCCTCCCATACACCATGGTCCTATAAGCATATAAATGACAGGCAAGGGTAAACCCCCAGATTAACCCTGGCTGCCGCTTATGTCTTGATCTAGGGATTCCCCCGGACTGTCTTCCTGTTTATGTGACCCTTTTGCTCCCTGCTTCCCTCTCCTCTTCAGGCCCTCTGAACCCTGGCTTCACAAACTAGCATATGATATCTGCTCTAGGCTGTCTTTTTGGCTCGAGACCACTCACCCTTCTGACTTTAGCTTTTCAACAAAATCTGAGTTCACTTGATTTTAACATAACCTGGAGCTTTGGGCAAAGACACTCCTTCTGACAACCCCACATCCCTGGAGCCCTCATTGGGCTGGCAGGCACCTGTGACTCCTCCCCAGCCCCTGCCCCAGGTGAGGGGGACTCTCTGATACCTGCTTCCAGGGGTATCCTCTCCAACCCAGTGTCAGGGTGATCTTTGTAAAATGCAGATCTCATCACATTGCCGCCCTGCTCAAAACCCTTGAATGGCTTCCTGTTGGCTTCGGCAGAAGGTCCGCCGTCCTTAGCCTTTCACGAGCTGACTCCTGCCTACACCTCTAGCCTGTTCTCATTCCACTTTCCTCGTTGCCTCTACATCCCTCCCATTCTGCAGTCCTTTGGTCCTGTAGATGTGCAGAAACTTCCCACATCTTTGGGCTGGGCCACGAGCTTCTTTCTGCCTGAAATTCTCTCCCCTCTCATCACTCTCATGGGGGCACATTAGGAGTCATCAGTGCAGCGTGGGGGGCTGGGGAAAATGAGCCTGCTCAGACCCTACTCGGGGGAAAATAAATTGATACAGTCTCTGGAGGACAACTTGGCAGTAAGCAGCAAAACTTTCCCCCAAACTGCCAACTTCTAACTCACCATCTCAAGGAATTTAACCAAATAAATTAATAAGACAAATGCAAATATATATATGAGTATATATATGAATATATATATATATGAATGAGATACTCACTGCAGCATTGTTTATGATAGCAGAAAATTGATTTTAAGAAGCATGGTACAATCAGATAATCGGATATTGTATAGAAATTAAGAAAAATGATATTTACCTATAATTATTCACATGAAAAGATACTGATTATATATATTGTGAAGTGAAAGAGTAGGTTACAAAACTGTGAGGAGTACAGTCCCATACACACACGTATATACCTAGACCAAGGCTGGAAGGCCAATACACAACACTAATGACAGTTCTGTCCCTGTCTTGGGAGTATGAGTAATTTTTATTTTCTTTTTAATGCTTTTCTTTATTTTACAATCTTTTTGGCTGCAAGTAGGAATTACCTTATCACCAAAGGAAGAAATAAAGATGCCATTTCTATTTTAGAAGGAGAAAAACATGTAGCTGCTGAGAAGTGAGGCTAAGAACAGATCATAAGTACCGAAAGGCTGGCTCTTACCATCGTCACATTTCACTCCTCGCCAGCCCACATCGCAGTCGCAGGAGCCGTCACCCGCGGGTCCTTGACTGCATCTCCCATGGACACAAGTACACGCTGAGTGGAAAAACACCCACACATTGTTAGACTTCTGACCCGTGTTCAACAATTCACTTTACATCTAATACTAAGGTTCACTTCGGTGCATGTAACTCTGCTGCCTGGTTCTAGATGATCGTTGTTGCTCATGGGTTTGGGGGGTGGATTCCCAGGAAGGGCGGGGGCATAGGAGGGAGCTAACAGGTCTGGGGACCGTGTAGCACTGTGGGGCAGTGACCCAAGCAGTGTGAGAGTGTTTTTGGCTGAGGTTATCTGAGGAATCATGGTTATACGGGACCCATTTGGGACACAGCCGTGTTTGTTCCCTAAGAGTAGACTTCAGAGAGAAGCCCACTCGGTTCCTATAAAGCCGGTGTGGCACCACCTTCTTTGACAACACAGAAATGCTGATTCCTTGGTTACGCAGCAACATTGTGAACCTCTTTGAGAACTGGATGAAAGTTAAGGATGCCTTCCTCAGAAAAAAGCATTCAGCCTTGGGGGTGTGCTGGACCCCATGAGGGTCATCTGTGGATCCTAGGTTAGGAAATCCTGCATAAATGCAAGCAGATAATTCTTCCATATAACACAGAAAAAAATCAGCACTATAATGCCAATTATATATTATACGGTCCAATTATAATGACTCAATTATATATTGATTTTGTTTGGCTTGGACTAGCCGTTGAGAAAACAGCAACAGCCAGGTCAAATATGTCGTTTTTAATACAAAGTAGAAAAAAAAATGCTTCGTTTTCCCATCATGGATTAGGAAACCCCTTCTCCACGTCAGCCCGCTCAGAGGTGTGTGTCCCTGGGCACAAGAATGCAGACGACGCCGCTAAAACAGATCATGATTTTTGTGAAAACAACGTAAAGCATGTGGCTGGCAGAGGATGAATCAACAGAGTGACCTTCACCTAAGGGACATGATTCAAGAACAAAGCTTTGGAGGGAGGCAGGGTGTGCGTTCAAATCTCATCAGGTGTGACCTTGGGGGAAGTCATTCAACCTCTTTGCCTTAAGTCCTCATTTGTAAGACGGGGATACGAATACTCAACTATACATGGCTCCTGTATGGATTAAATGAGATGATGTGCACAGATCTGCTTTTCACACGATCAAGCAATGTCCAAAACAGAGCGTACCCACAGAGGACCAGCACACGCAGGCAAATACAGAAATGTGGGTGGGTTGGAGAATGTCAGTGAGCAGATTGGGGAGGGTTGATAAATCTAGGTTAGTAACTGAAAATGTTTGGAATCACTGCCCATTGCAAATTACACAACACAGAAGTTCTTGTAATTCACATGATAATGGGGGGGATTCCAGTCTGCCCCGGAGACAGGCTGGTGAGGAAACACGTGCCGAATCACTCTTTTCTCCTGCATTTCCGGCTGGTTTTGGGCAGCCTGCCTGGGTCAGGGAGGGTGCGCACCTTGGTCGCAGTGGATGCCGTACTTGCCCTCCGTGCAGGTCTCACAGGCTGTCCCGCTGAAGCCCTCTCCACACACACACATGCCCGTGCCATTGACTCCGTCCAAACAGATCCCATTCCCAAAGCAGACATTCTCGGCTTTTCCTGGGCAGGGCTGGCACTGGGGACCAAAGTAGCCCGCACAGCATTCTCTCGTCTGAAACAGAAGGACCAGGCTGGGCTTGGACAAGGCCACACTTCCATCCTTTGGTTTTGTCCAGCCATGGTGTGGACATCCTGCAGGTGGGACCGGATGTGTGTCCGTAGCTTTGACCCCTCATGGAGGGGTTGGGAGGGATGGGGAGAGCAGCCCCCGAGAACCAGGTGAGGCTATGCAATTTCCAGGCGTGCCAGGAGCAGCGTGGAGGCTTCTGCCGAGGAGGCAGGAAGGAGGGGAAGGAAAAAGGCAAGCAGGGGGAGAGGACGAAGAAAAGCGAGAAAGAAGGAGGGGCAGCAGGAACAAAGTAAAAACAATGCAAGTGATGCCAGAGGGGCCCTCGGCATCCCCAAACCTGGCACCTTTGCGTTGTGTGTTATTTCACCTGGTACTGAAGGTTGGGAGGTGGGTGAGACCTTTGACATTCTATGAATACTCTCTTTGGGTTCAGGGAAGCCCTGCAGGATATCTGCTCGCTTGCGCCTGCCTTTATTCTTGAGTGCATTAAAACACAAGATCTCCTGCAGCTGCAGGCTCCGCAACTTAAGGGCCAAATCAACTGCCTCTGCGGGACAGGCAGAGGCTGCGTCTAGTCTTCTGCGAAAGCAGCAGGACAGGACGTTATAAAGGACTTTCCTGCAGATTCCAAAGTAACAGGTCAGAGATGCCTAGCTCTGGGGTCCCGCTTTCTAAATGACCAGGTGCACCTGTTCTTTCTCTGGAGAGCTGCCCATTTCCTGTCTCTTTCGCTCACGGGGCGTTTCCTCTGTTGTGAGAACAGGGAGAGCCTCTTAGCCTCTCAGTCCCTCTATTTCTTTTCTTTTCTTTTTTTTTTTTTTTGCGGTACACGGGCCTCTCACTGCTGTGCGGAGCACAGGCTCCGGACGCACAGGCTCAGCGGCCATGGCTCACGGGCCCAGCCGCTCCGCGGCATGTGGGATCTTCCCGGACTGGGGCACGAACCTGCGTCCCCTGCATCGGCAGGCGGACTCTCAACCACTGCTCCACCAGGGAAGTCCCCCTCTATTTCTTCATCATGCAACAGAATATTGCAGCTTTCACCAATGGGCTGACTTGCAGGGCTGTCCTGAATTTTAGTGCTACCGCTACTACTTTGAATGACAGTGGTAATGGAGATGATAAGGAGGAAGGGGAGGTGGCAGAAAGAATACATGCAAAGGGGGACTTCCCTGGTGGCACAGTGGTTAAGAATCCACCTGCCAATGCAGGTGACATAGGTTTGATCCCTGGTCTGGGAAGATCCCACATGCCGTGGAGCAACTAAGCCCGTGCGTCACAACTACTGAGCCCGTGTGCCACAATTACTGAAGCCTGCATGCCTAGAGCCCGTGCTCCGCAACAAGAGAAGCCACCGCAATGAGAACCTGCACACTGCAACGAAGAGTAGCCCCCGCTCGCTGTAACTAGAGAAAGCCTGTGTGCAGCAACGAGCGGCCAAAAAAAAAAAAAAGAATACATGGAAAGGCACTTTGAAAAGTATAACACATGATTACATTTCTCAATGCTGCTGCAATAGTTAGAAGGCTTATTAAATCATTATACTCACAATGACAGTTTTCACACACTTTGGCTGGCACCCGATGAACAGGGATCGCTTGCCCATGAAATAAATGGTATAGAGACATCTCTTCATCTCTGCACCCTATGAAATAATAATGATTATATCAGCTTTTCAGTTAGAACAAAGCTTTCCAATCTCTAAAAGCAAGTAGGTGGGTGGTACATTGCTGTCTCTCTAACTGAAATGTTCTGGAAAAGGAGGGTGTTGGCTTCTTGGAGCTGTTTCATAAGAAAGAAAATGCAAAATCACAATGTTGGCTGCCAGAATACCAGGTGGCAAAATTCAGATAATTATCCCTTATGGTAGTACTATGTAAAAAGAACTTTTCTTTAGAACTAGCTCAAGTTAGGAAGAATCACAGAGTCAATCAGATGAAAACATCCTTCCAACATTCCACATTGAGATGCGGCTTGGTTTCTGTTTATTTATTGGTTGATATTCTGCCTTGGTCTGAGACAAGATTAAGGCTGCTTACAAAGACTTCTAATATACAAGATTAAATGCAAACTCAAGTGAGAAGAGTCAGCATTGTTAGTTATAAATTACTATTATGCAACGGAAGGTACATGTAATGGTTGGAGCATCATCAGAGCTAGCTTTTGCAATAAACAGCTATAAGAAATATAGATGGGTAGTTAATTCAAAGACATGTCTACCTCCCCGCAGGTCTGTCATGTGTTTCTTAGAGAAAGTTAGTTGTAACTTCAACTGTAAAGGGAATCGGGAAGGTGGGACTCCTCCAGGTTGGATACCGAGTTGGATATGGAGTTTGCCTCCTTTGATAAGCTTTCTTGCTCCTGTCTTTAACCAGCTACTGGAATATGAAAGATGTAGAAAGTGAAAAATCCCTTCCTGCACTGGGTGTTGGTTGAGATGAACCCCTGTTTCTATTTATGTATTAATTAAATT
The DNA here is from genome assembly GCF_059928025.1 of Delphinapterus leucas. Taxonomy (NCBI): domain Eukaryota; kingdom Metazoa; phylum Chordata; class Mammalia; order Artiodactyla; family Monodontidae; genus Delphinapterus; species Delphinapterus leucas. The sequence goes on along the minus strand of NC_143139.1, from coordinate 84,469,677 downwards.
TTTGCTTTGGTCCAAAAAAAATGGATTTAAGACTTTAGAAAGATGCATATAAGGTAAGAAGGTAAGGTTAAATTAAGATCAAGTGAAGGAATGAAAGCAGTGAAATGAGTTGTGCTTGAGACTCATTTTCTAATTTGGACCTCCCTGGGATCCAGAAACAGTTTTATCAAAGCAGACAAAATACTTACTAGTGGTTTAGTTCCAAACGGGCAGATCGGCTGCTGGGGACACTTCCCACACTTTCCCTTAGTAAAACACAACCAGAGTGAATATCTCATGGTTATTACATTTAGTGCAAAATGAGGCTACAAATATTTTCCCGACATGGAGCTGGACGTTTTAGGCTATAAAACTGAAAACCAGAAGCTCGTCTGGTCAACCTCTTTAATGTCCTTTGAGACAAACACTTCAACTACTTTGGGTTGTGGACACTGGAGCATCACTTTCTCTACTATACACTCCAGATGCTCATAATCTTGTAACCTGTGTGGAGGGGGTCTTAACTCACTTAAATCCTAATTCCTTTAACAACAACTGTCATTTATTGAAAACCCACTACTCAGTGAATTGGGCCAGATTCTGAGACTAAAGGATGCATCACGAGCAGCGCCCAGCCATGGGGTCCGCGTGGAGATAACATTCACTATCATAGAAAAAAGAGCACAAGAATGACAGGCATTTTTAAGTGCAGCCTGTTCCTAAAACAGAAGGAGACCAATGTGACTAGTTCTTAACTTGGCACCTACTGGACGGTATTGTGTTGTCGTTCACAGTTCTGGCTCTAGGGCCAGACTGCCTGGATTTGAACGCCTTCTCTGACACTTGCTAGCTCTGTGAACCTGCGGGTGTTACTCAACCTCTCTGGGGCTCATTTTTCCCCATCTGAAAAATGGGCGGAGTAATAGTACCTGCGTTGAAGGGTGTTGTGAGGGTTACCTGAGTTAATACATGTAGAATGTTTAGAGCAGTGCCTGGCACAGAAAAAGTGCCCAGTAAATTTCAGCAGTTATTACTATTATTGAGAGACTCTACACCATCTCATGGACTAAAACGTCTCCATTACTGCATCCTATATTATACTGAAGTGACTCATTTCCATATTGTCTCTCTTGCTAGACCAGGCTTGGCCAAAACCTGTCATGGGTGCACCATACCCCGCCACCCCCCTTCCCGTGCCTATGCTGGGTGTGGCACATTTTCCCTTTGAGGAAGGCCGGTGGCTCCAGAAGCCTCCTCCCTCCACAACATAACCCTCCAGGCAGCCTTTCAAGGCACTAGACTGTGAGCCCAATGAGGGCAGGGGTCATGTCTTATTTATTTTTGTGGAGCCACAGCCAAGTATGCTCCTTGGCATTTAGAGACGTTCATGCAGTGTTTTTTTGTTTCTGGTTTTTTTTTTTTGCGGTATGCGGGCCTCTCACTGTTGCGGCCTCTCCCGTTGCGGAGCACAGGTTCTGGACGTGCAGGCTCAGCGGCCATGGCTCACGGGCCCAGCCGCTCCGCGGCATGTGGGATCTTCCCGGACCGGGGCACGCACCCGTGTCCCCTGCATCGGCAGGCGGACTCTCAACCACTGCGCCACCAGGGAAGCCCGCATGCAGTGTGTTTTGAACTGAACTGAGATACTCTGATAGATGAGTCCTATGCTCAAAATTATAAAAAATAAGCCAGCACTCTTTAGCTCATCATTGGCCTCGGATAGAACTTACTCGTAGGATAGTAGTGTCATTAATGTCACATCTGTTCTTCTGAATTTCCAGAACTTTCCCCAAGCCATGGATCACTCCCTTGTCAGTGGCTACATTGGTGTAGTTTATCGGAGCCTCATTTACGTAGAGCTGTGAACAGAGGGTTAACTGTAAGTTTTTACTACAGTGATTTTAAGGGAAATAAGGACGATGGGGATTGGAGGATATCAATATGACAATGGCTTAGGAGATATTCCAAAATTCACCGGGCAGGTAGCACGGTGTAGTGGAGAGAGCTCTGCCCTAGGAGAGGGGAGTCTGAGTGACAGTCCTGCACCTGACACCTTCCAGCTGTGTGACCTTGGGCTAGTTGCTTTTCCTCTGTGAATCTCAATTTCCCCTTTTGTAAAAGGAAGAGGTTGTTCTAGATAATCTCCAAGGTTTCTCTCCACCCTTCAAATGGTCGGTTTTTATTGTTTAAAAAATTCTGAGTCATGATCGTTATGTTAGTGCCCCTGATAAAATGGCTCCATGGATGACGGATGTGCTTGGCTGTGCTGGTTATTGGTGGTCCAGGAGGTGTGGATGCCTTCCAAAGCCACGACACGGAGAACGAAACTCAGTGTCCTTCTAGCATATCTCTACTTCCTGGTTAATTTGCAAGCACCTCTAAGTAGGGCTAAGTGGCTGTTATATAAGAATAAAAATAACTAGCATATTTGAGTGTTTTAGAGTTTGTAAAAAGTGTTGCACCAGATAGCATTACTTCCCAGTGTGAGGAGACTGCTCAGAGGTCTGCATTACCATACCATGTTTCCCTTGGGGCTTCTTTGGAGTTCATGGTATGTTTGTACTGTCTTTGCCTTGTGTGTCCCTAAGCATCCAAGACATGGGAACTAAATTTCTAAATGTTGCCAAATTAAATTCAACTTTGAGTTGTAACTTGTTTTGTTTTGATTTTTTTAAATGGGAGCATACCTTAATGATTGCTTAGCAAAATAAGTAAAGCCATTAATTCATTCATTAATATAACTAATATAACTGAAAACAAATGGTTGTTTGAAAAATTGGGGGGTGGTGTGTGTGTGTGGGGGGGTGTGTAGCAGGGCTGAGGTTGGGAGAAGAGGGAATTCTTTATTGTACTAAACAGATGTCAACTTCATATCTCATAAGGGTTTAAAAATGATTAACATCTCCCAAACTCCCCACTGCATCAAGATTAAAATGACTCTAAGTGTTTAAATTTGAACTTCCACTGACTGTTAAAGTCCCTGATGATTTACTTGGAGTCAAGTGAATTTCCACTGGATGTTGGGATAAATCACGGCTGAGGTCCACAGAAGTGGTCCAGGGTCTGTGTAGACTTGGAAAAGAAGCAGGGGGCCTTACTTGTGGTGTCAAACGGTGATTGCAAAACAAATTTGTAGAATTCCAAGATGTTGAGCTATTTAAAAATATCAAAATGGCAGAACTTCGGATGCTGTAATACTGTTGATTTGGCATTAGAAAACGTCTGAATCATTTTTATTGTGAGATGTATTCGAAGAATTACAGGTTGCATTAAAATTTTGATCTGAACACAAGTTTACTCATTTAGAGAGCATTTTTCTACATCTTCTTTGTCCTGAGAGTAAATGAGTTATCAATAAAAGCAAAGCCTCTATTGTAAGATCGAACTATTTGTTTACTGTAAGATAAAGCCTCTATTGTAGAAAGGAAAAAAAAAAAAGCTCTAGATCAAAGACTTTCCAAACACATGAAAAATAAATGTGACAGAATCAAAACTGATTCAACTAACTGCATTGGAATATTCATTTCTACATGATGAAAATAAAAGATGACATAGATTAAAAACAAAAATGTAAGGTCTTTACCAACAAAAATTGCCTTACCTGCAAAAAAAAGAAAATGTATTTAAAAGGATCTCCTCAAAATTATTGCACAATAGGTAAGATTATTTATAGGAGTCAGAGGGAAATATTTGGAGGTAGATTATTCCCTAAGTAATGAAGAACCATGAAGATTTTTTTTTAACCCAAGCATGTTAAAAGAAAACCTGTACACAAAATTCACTGGTACCTCAATGATGATAACACTGAGAAAATTATTTTCAAAACTGCACTTGGGACCAATTATTATTGCTTAAAAATTTGCAATTAAACTTTCTTTACTTTAATATAGTGCTGAGTTTATCCTAATCATTTGTTTTTATTAATTTTTCTTATGAGAACGTATTTTATATTGAATTTTATATTGAAATACTTAAAATATGTATATTGAAATACTTAAAATATGTATTTAGTCTCAGTTCTTTCTACGAATTCTAAACACTTTAAGTACTTAGGGGTTGTGTGAGATTAATACTGGAATACTGGTATAGGGGTCAGTTGGTCTGAGGTCTGCAGTCTGTATGATCAAGCAATGATAATAATGTTTATTCATTTAGCTGCTGGAGTCCGTGAGGCTCCTTATACCCTGGGGCCAGTGCCACTTCCTGAGCGTCAGGTTTTGCTGCCGGGTTCCCTTCCCTCTTGGAGGTGGCTTGGGGGCTGTTTGTTTGTTAGGAATCAGAACTGAAGGGCACCTGTGACTACTGGGATTCAATCCCATCGTCAGCCAGGCCACACTGATGATTTGGTGACAGGGAGGGGGAAGGGGAGCTTCCCAGTCTGGCTGAGTCATTACTTTATGGTGAAACACAGACAACCGTCTTCTGTAGAGAAGGCTTAGGAAGTGCTGGGGAGATTATGCAACGCAAAAGTGATGACGGACATGGAGCTAGGACACCCGCCTGTGGGTTTTAATGGAAAGGATCGCACCTGGTCATTGCGGAGGAAGAAGCCAAGGAGGTAGGAGAAGCCCAGCATGGTCTCCTGGTGCATGCCGTTGTGCAAGTCATTCTTCAGCAGTTTCTCCTCCAAGACCACGTGATACTTGAGTACGTCCTCCTCCTGGACAACACACAGAAGGGAAAGTCAACCTACAAACCAGCCGGTCCCCGGGCACTTACTGGGCTGCCCTGATGTCCAGGCACCACGGGGTTTAAGAGCAATAGCTTGTTGAACTGGAAGTTTCACCCGAGGCATCAGGGCACAGTAGATAATAAATACCAAACCCGAGACAGATCACCTTGGGGAACCTGCAGACTTTCCATGTAGGATGGTCAGGAACTCACTATGGGACCCTAAAACCAGGAGTGAGGGCAGAAAAGGTTGGGGGGGGGTTTAAAGTTGATTTCTTTGGTGAGAACAGCTGTGAAGAGAGTCCTCACACCCCAGCCTGCCTTTCACCTAGAGGTCATGAGAGGAGGCTCAATGGGGTATTTCAAAGGGCTTGATCTGTGTCCTCTGCAGACAGGGTAGCCTGTGGGGTGTCACTCAGGCCTGAGCAATCTTGCTGCTGGCAGGTTGACCCCCAGCGGAGGGGGCAGGCTGTCACCGCACGGAGACAGGCCTGCACTCCCAGCACTGACGTGGGACAAGAGAGTACAGGTGTCCTGTGGACCAGAGGGTTGGCCGTGTCTGAGAGAGCTGGTGCCTTAGGTCCTATCCTAGATGGCTTTCTGGAAGGGCAGGCGGGCCTCCCCAAGGGAAAAGCTGGAGGTGGCCTCTGGATGCTGAGGGTCCACTGAGAAAAAAAGTGGCTGCAGGAAGAGAGGCATGCACACAGGTGGGGGGACTGCAGTCAGAGACCACCAGGGATGGGGGGGGTCTCCAAAGAACCATCAGAGAGCGGGAGCGAGAGCGAGAGCGCAATGGCATCTCAAGACGGTACCAGTTAAATAAGAACTTCCTACCCTCTTAACATCTCTTCCCGACCATCAACAGGTCCTAACTGCAAATCTGGTGAGACCAAAGCTGAATTCAGTGAGATCAGGAAAGGAAATAGAAGCGTCATATGGGGAAGGAGAGATGGTGAATTACTGTCTCAGCTCCAAATCACCCTCTACACTGTTTCTGCGGTGGAGCTGGGACCACGGCCCACACTTCTCCTCTGCCAGGTCTCCTGTTTGGCGCCGCCAGTGGAAAGTGCTCGAGGGAGACTGTGAGGCCTGTTAGAGGGATCTCCTCTTCCTGCATGATTCCTGGTCCTGGGGGCATCACCCCAGCTGCACTTCATCGCCCTGCCAGCGGCAGCTGGATCCGAGTGGCAGAGGCCTGTCACTCCCAGACTGGCCTTATCATGTCCCCCTTCCCCCAAGACGCCAGCACCAGCTGGGCAATGGCATCTCCGAGACGCCTGGGTCTTGGATCCCCAGGGACCCTCCTCCAATGTCAGAGCCACAAGCAGAATGGCACCCCGTCCTCAGAGGTCTGCGGTACAGCTCCTCCAGCCTCCTCCAGATTTCTGTCTTTTAGTTGTTCTGACCTCTTTCCTCTGTTCTCCCAGCCTTTGGGGCTATAGATGCTTCTATGCTATCTCTTTTTTACCTTTCAATTATATTTATATAATTTTATACCCAATAAACAATTCATAATATTGAATTCTCTCTGATGTGGTTTCCGTCTCCTGATGGACCTTGATTTTTTTTTTTTTAGCAATCATTTTTACCTTTCCATACTGATTTTTTTTCATGGAAAGGCATTTTATTTTAAATATAGCAGTGTGTACATATCAATCCCAAACTCCCAATCTATCCCTCCTGCCACCCTCTGATGGACCTTGATTGATTCAAGGACCAAACCCCCTCCTCTAGTTTCCTTTCTGGACAAAGCCCAGCATGGAGCAGTGAGGAAAGAAGATTTAATTCTAAATCCAATTCAAAATGTTGATTTTTACAAGGAGATGGATTTTTTTTTTTTTTTTTTACTTAATTGAGACTGTGTTTGTGACTTACAGTGATGATAGGACTTTCTGGGGAAGCAGAAAGGCTAAGACCAAAAGACAGCCCTCAGAATGGGAGAAAATATTTGCAAATGAAGCAACGGACAAAGGATTAATCTCCACAATTTACAAGCAGCTCATGCAGCTCAATAACAAAAAAACAAACAACCCAATCCAAAAATGGGCAGAAGACCTAAATAGACATTTCTCCAAAGAAGACATACAGATTGCCAACAAACACATGAAAGGATGCTAAACATCAGTAATCATTAGAGAAATGCAAATCAAAACTACAATGAGATATCATCTCACACCAGTCAGGATGGCCATCATCAAAAAATCTAGAAACAATAAATGCTGGAGAGGGTGTGGAGAAAAGGGAACCCTCTGGCACTGTTGGTGGGAATGTAAATTGATACAGCCACTGTGGAGAACAGTATGGAGGTTCCTTAAAAAACTACAAATAGAACTACCATGCAACCCAGCAATCCCACTACTGGGCATATACCCTGAGAAAACCATAATTCAAAAAGAGTCATGCACCAAAATGTTCATTGCAGCTCTATTTACAATAGCCGGAGATGGAAACAACCTAAGTGCCCATCATCGGATGAATGGATAAAGAAGACGTGGCACATATATACAATGGAATATTACTCAGCCATAAAAAGAAACGAAATTGAGCTATTTGTAATGAGGTGGATAGACCTAGAGTCTGTCATACAGAGTGAAGTAAGTCAGAAAGAGAAAGACAAATACCGTATGCTAACACATATATATGGAATTTAAGAAAAAAAAATGTCATGAAGAACCTAGGGGTAAGACAGGAATAAAGACACAGACCTACTAGAGAATGGACTTGAGGATATGGGGAGGGGGAAGGGTGAGCTGTGACAAAATGAGACAGTGGCATGGACATATATACACTACCAAATGTAAAATAGATAGCTAGTGGGAAGCAGCCGCATAGCACAGGGAGATCCGCTCGGTGCTTTGTGACCGCCTGGAGGGGTGGGATAGGGAGGGTGGGAGGGAGGGAGACGCAAGAGGGAAGAGATAAGGGAACATATGTATATGTATAGCTGATTCACTTTGTTATAAGGCAGAAGCTAACACACCATTATAAAGCAATTATATCCCGATAAAGATGTTAAAAAAAAAAAAAAAAAAAAAGGCTGCGGGATTGCCTGAGGGCTTATCCCAGGGCAGGAGAAGAATATTCCCCACTGAACAGGTTCAAAGGGCTGGGGGAGGGCTGGGGGTGAGGAGACACAGTAAAGAGGACTTCCACTTCCATCCCAGGAGTCCTGCTTGCTCAACACGGCAGTTACAAAAGTCTAACCCACGGTTCCTCCCTTCACAGAGTTTTCATCCAATTGGAGAGCTAAGACACACCCGCCTGAAAAGACAGTTCCTTATACCAGGTGTGTAAGTGCTGAAGGGCGTACTAATGGTCTGAATTCAGAGGCAGGAGAGATTTTCTGCAGCTCAGGGGCCAGAGCCAGCTTGTCTGAGGAGGTGAGACTGGACTTGAAGAATGGGTATATGTACAGCTGATTCACTTTGTTATAAAGCAGAAACTAACACACCATCATAAAGCAATTATACTCCAATAAAGATGTTAAAAAAAAAAAAAGAATGGGTGGGGAGGTTTCAGGAGGCATCGAAGGAGGAAGGGCAGCCTTCCTGATTGAGGGGGCGGGTGTGTGTGTGTGTGTTTGTGTGTGTAGATAGGAGCAAAGTACTAAACATGCCTTTGCTTTCTTTAGGGTCTGTATGACATCACTCTGGTTAGACCACATGGTATCTGCAGAGAATGGATGGGAGAAAGCAGTGGGCCCAAGGGTGGCTTAGCGGGACTTCAAGTATCAGCCCCCATCTCCTTAGCATCCTCATCTCAGTCACCCTATATAAAGAGAGAAGTGAAAACAGCGTGCTTGCTGTGCAATTACAGCTTTAAACTTGTCCTGCCACTGTGGGGCTGGGTGCGGGGCACCCCTGGGATCCTTCTAAATGGAAATTCTGGCGCCAGCACTGAATAGAAGGTAATCGTGGCCAGTTTATGGAGACCGTAAGAACCTGGGGAGGTAGCTTGGACTTAGTCATTCAGGAAATGGAGATCCACCCAAGGGTTTTGAGCCAGAGAGTGACAGGACTGGAGCTTTTTATTATTTCACAAAGTCTTTTGACAAGTTCTGACTGTTCAGCCCCAGATGTTAGGAATCAGGGAAGACAGAGGCGGGGAGAATAGGAGGAAGACAGAGACAGTGCACTCCCTCTAGGTCCCAGCTGCTGACAGCTCACTGCATGGGACCAGGGAGAAGCCAGGGAGGGGAGGAGGGGTGGCCATGAAGATGTTTCCAGGTTCCTGGGATGCCTTCATCCTTGTGTATGTGAGCCTGAGTGTGTGCTTCCAGGGGTACGAACTCAATATATGAGTAGCTCTGGCTTGGGGGAGGTTCGGGTATGAGAGAGTCTCTGCTCAAGTTTATGTTAAATATCTGGATATCGACAAAGAAGTTTTGATGAAAGAGTGAAATGGTACATGGTTGATGGACTGAAAACCTTTAAGTGTTTGAATTTCCAGGAAATAATTTCCCAGGTTATTATTGCTGATACTACCAGAGTTGTGACCTTCTTCTCCCGGATGTAACTCTCAATGGCGTCGTTGTTTGGAGCAAACACTGTGTAAGTGTCAGCAGCCTCGATCGAACTTGCCAGATTATGTTGCTGTGATGGAAAGAGACAGGAGCGCGTGAGGGACTTCTGTTCCCAGGTAACCCGAGCAGAGGGTCATGCAGAGGACATGGTACTTGCAATGATGTAGCCCCGGAAGATGGAATAGTCAGGCATCTGGTCCAGCCGGGTGAGTAGGTTTGGTAAGGAGCCAGTTAGACCTCTTTGGGGAACCAGAACCTGGGAAAGGAAGCCCCAAAATTCTGTTAGCCTGCCTTGGTAGGACTTGCTGCTCTCTAGTACATAGGTTCATGTCACATAACAATACGTGATCATGAAGCCTCTGCAAACAGAGAACAAGGTACCTTTTCCTTTGATCGTTTGCAAGACCAAAGAGGTGCACAGTTTGGGAAGTGAAGTGGGTTGGATTTCAGCCCTACTCCACCACCAGACCAGGTACCTCTAGGCAGGGAACAACCTGCACAACTGTTCATGGTGGCCCTAACAAAGGGGACCACAGCGCCCAATGGACAGGTAGAAAAGAAGCTCCTTAATGAGCCACTGCAACCCAGAGGCTAAGCAGGGAACTTGAATCAGTTGACGCACAGCCATGGATCTCTGTGTCCACATAAACTTCTTCCTCAATCCAGCTACCTAGCCATGAGGACCCTCAGCGGCCTCCTTTGAGAAGTGAGGAGAATGGCACATACTTTCTTAGGGTTGTTATAAAAATCAAATGAGATAATGCAATACATGGCACTTGGCACAATGCCTGGCACCTAGAGGGCTGTCCATCATTCCAATATTACTGCACACAAGGTGGGGTGGTAATGCTGATGAGGGACAGAGAAGAGATGCAGCTCCACCCCTCCAGGACATGCCATTATATGGGGGCTCATGACCTATTCCATAAAGAACTATCAAAACAAGGGGGCACAGTTATGCCAAATGAGTTCTATACTGAGAAATCCCACGGGATTTCAGAGGAAGGAAAAGGGAATAAAAATGACATTTATCGAGGTCTCCCTAGGCAGCAGTGAGAGAGAAGGTGTTGTTTAATACTCGCAGGGAAGAAAAATGGGGCTCAGAGAGGTTATGTAACTTGCCCAGGGTTACACAGTTAGTTAAGTGCCTGAACGAGATGCTGTATGATTCTAGAACTTACCCTCTTGACACTATGTCAACCTCGGTGATATGGGCTGCAGGGATCAGGGATGGCTTCACAGAGGAGGTGGGACTCGACCTGACCCCCGTGATAATAACGCTCAGTGCAGGACATGGGTTGAGGTGCCATTTTACTAATGAGGTTTTGTTAATCAAAAATGTAAATGAGAAGAAGAGGTAATTTTACACTTTAAAAAAAAATTTTTTTTAGTACTTTGAAAAGCCAGTATTGGAGAAGAAAAATACTCTAAGTAATATTGCTTTCTGATAAATGAAGCCATAAGCCCAGTATAGTTCCCTGCAAATGACCTATCACTTGCTCAAAAAGTGGTGTATTTTTTAATGCCTCTTGGTAATACAAGAGAATTGCAAGGTCTTTGCAAATTGTTGCACTCAGAAGTCTTATAAGAAGCCTCTCTTTTCTGAACAGAAACAGTTAATGTGTTCTGTAACTTGAAATAGAAAAGTATGTAAGTGCCAAGTGAGAATAATTTTAGTTAAAATGCAATTAGTTAATTGTCTTTTCTAATCTTCCGCTTTTCAGAATTTCCCAATATACCCTAAATTCGAACTTTAATTTTAAATGAAGATATTAATATAGTAACTGAAAATTATAGGATAGTTTAAAAGCTAGTTTCCCATTAAACTTTTTTTTTCTATTTCATACCTTTGAATACTGTTGAATTGCATCTTAGAAGAAAATAAAAATTCTACAATACCCTTCCTACCCTTTTCCATTTTTTTTTCTAGGGCACAATAATGCAGAGGGGAGAGGACCAGTGACACATAGCCAGTTGCCTCTCCTCCAGTTCTTGATTATATCCAATCTGGGCATATGGACTTCCCAATACTAAGGTTCCCGTGTGCCTTGTAAGATGTTCTGATAACTAAGAAATATGATCTATGTGGCCACACATTATACAGGACCCACTGCAGGATATAGGCTGAGTATATAGTAACTGAGTCTTACTGAATGAGTAGAGCCTCAAAATTGTTTTAAAATAAAAATAATGAAGCACAATACAGGTTGTTTTTATATTAAGGCTAAGTATTTTTTCCCAAAAAAGATACTGCACAGGAGGATAAATAACAAAAGAAGAGATTCAACATGTGCGGGAGGAAGCGATTTTGTACCTTGTTGATGATGTGTATCACTCCATTTGTGGCTGCATTGTCACCATCAATGACGCACGCTCCTTCGATTGTGATATTCTGTAAATGCACCACAGTGAGAAGGTGAGTCCCTATAGAGTACACCCAGGGATTGAATTATTTCTGGGTTTCCCACTTTTTGAGTAGTAGTGACCTTCTCACTTTTGGACCATGACACAAAGTCAGAAATTTTTAAATTGAGAGCCTTTTGATATTACACACACACACACACACACACACACAATTGAAATGAAATAATACTTTCCTCTATCATGTGGTAGGCACCTGATCATCGATTCTACTCTATTTCATTCTATTTCATTAAAAAAGTGCTGGGGACTTCCCTGGTGGCACAGTGGTTAAGAACCCTCCTGCCAATGCAGGATACAGGTTCAATCCCTGGTCCGGGAAGATCCCACATGCCACAGAGCAACTAAGCCGGTGCGCCACAACTACTGAGCCTGCGCTCTAGAGCCCACGAGCCACAAATACTGAGCCTGCGTGCCACAACTGCTGAAGCCCATGCACCCCAACTACTGAAGCTCGTGCCGCCTATAGCCTGTACTCCGCAACAAGAGAAGTCCCCACTCGCTGCAACTAGAGAAAGCCCGTGTGCTGCAAAGAAGAACCAACGCTGCCAAAAAAAAAAAAAAAAAAAAAAAAAAGTGCTGGCTGAGGCTCACTAAAGTGACCCTGCAGTTGGAAAAACACCACAAATAGTGTTGTGGGTTGAATTGTGTCTCCAAAATTCGTATGCTGGAGTGCTAACCACCAGTGTCTCAGAATGTGACCCTATTTGGAGACAGGGTCTTTACAGAGGTAATCAAGTTAAAATGAGGTCATTAGGGTGGGCCCTAATCCAACATGACCGGTGTCCTTATAAGAAGAGGATATTTGGGCACAGACAGCTATGTAGAGAGAAGACCATGTGAACATGAGGACGGTCATCTACGAGCCAAGGAGAGAGCCCGACGTCAGTCCTCAGAGAGAACCAACCCTGCCCACACCTTGACCTTGGATTTCGAGCCTCCAGAACTCTGAGACAAAAATTTCTGTTGTTTAAGCCACCCAGCCTGTGCTTCTTTGTTATAGTAGGCCTAGCAAACTAATAGTTACTGACTTTTCAAGAATATTAATTACACGGGGAAAGGAGCTAAGTAAACCCAAATGCCCTCTCACGCAGCCACTGAAAGGAGCTAAGTAAATCCAAATGCCCGCTCACGCAGCCACCAACCAAGCATGACACATCTGGGCTCTGCTCTCTCTGGTTTCCTCTCCTCTTCTCCCACCACTGCCCTTTGTCTGAAATTCCTCCTGGGAACCCTGGGTGCAGAGGGGACTTGCCTCACCCTGAGCACATCAGCAGAGGTCCTGAAACAAACATTCCTGGCTACCTTGCACATCTCTTCTGGTTACAGGGAGACATTTATATCAGGCGTATGAAAGAACCCATTACAACTGTGTCTTTGATGGTTAGCTGCTCTAGCTCACAGGTCTTGATTGATTTACCTCTGAATCTACGGAACCTGGGATGAACCTTCCCAGGGTGGGTGTTCAACTAATGCTTGCTCAGAGCATCAGTG